>NC_090442.1:494857897-495160927 GCF_031143425.1 Pleurodeles waltl | reverse complement strand
CAGTGAGACTGTGTGTTTTTGGAGACTAAAAATATTTTCGCTTTTTGCCTGTGTTTGTTATAATAGTGGGAGTTCAACAGCTGCCACAACAATAAAGTTTTACAAAACCCATGTCAAAACAAGACATGCATTGGCAAACCCAAAAGGCTGACGACTAATGTCGAACCTACTGACTTTGACAATGCTATTTTTTTTTTCCAGGTTTTCCATATTCCTGCTGAAAGTGGTTACACTGATTTTCCCATTATGGATATATTTTTTGGAAATATTAGCATGCATCAACAGATTTCACTAAATGATGCTTCATGAAATGGTACCTTAAATATCATAGTAGTTTAGCAAATGTTTGTTTTCTTCCTTGCATTTTTTAATGAACATTTTGATTTTTGAAAGCAAAGAATCCTCAATATTGCTTTTAAGCTTCTGCTAACATTTGCAGCTCATCAGAAAGCATTCTGAGAGCATTATACGTGGCCTCATATCGTTAAACTTTGCAAATGTGTGTACAACTTTTTATATTAGAACTACTATCAGTAGTGCTGTCCAAGCTTACATTTCCTTAGTGCGCGCACCCTAATAAAAAAAGGCTTTGCATTAATGAACCATAAATGCAAGTTCGTACAGTATTAACATAGGGACAGAAATGTTATCTTTAGTATAGGCAATGTCCTTCCCTGTTCCATAATGAGGTACTTTAAACTGGCAGATGAAGGGTTTGTGCTGCAGGGATGTGGACCTACTTGACCCAGGCACAAAAAAAATATGAAAACGTGTTGCTCTTGACCCCAAACAATATGTCCTGGGATTCAGGATTATTAAAAAAACAAAAACAAATTGACTACAGCATACATGCAGGGATCCTTCAAAAACAGCCATTTGCCCTCAATTGAAAGAAAATATTCGGATTGACCAAACACTGTACTTATAGTCTGAAGTAGTAATCTAGTAATGCATGTTTTCTGAAAGAAATGTGCAATATTTTAGAAATGCTTATTCCTATACGATGTGGATCAGTACGAAGTTAGCAAACACTCAGATTTTCACATAGTTGACAATAGAATTTGCCACAATTAAAAATGGGCAATTATTTGAGTTTACAATAGACATATTCTAATATTTTATTCCCTATTACATCATCATCTCTAGGTTGAATTTCCTCTGTGTCCCGTTTCTCTTAGATCCATTGTTGTCTCATCTATCTATCTATCTATCTATCTATCTATCTATCTATCTATCTATCTATCTATCTATCTATCTATCTTTACACATTCATGGGATGCGTTTCTATGTATGTATAGTGCCATATGAGTGTGTGTGTGTGTATATATATATATATATATATATATATCATCCTTTTCACTGTATAATGTGGTGACACTTCTAGATATTAATAGCATAGCACTACATAAAAACAAAGATACAAAATCAAAAAAATGTTAGGAACAATCACAAATAGCAGACTGCCCACAAGCCACTTTTATGACCTTAACTTTTCACACCCACATCTTTGATCTCTTCTGCACCCTGAATGCAGCTTCATGCCAAGCAAACAAATTAAAATTTAAACAAACCAAAATAAAACCTGTCTTTACTACTAAAGGTGAACCTCACTGCTTTGAAGCAATGTCTTAATGCCGTGAGGTACATGAATCAATTAAAACAATTCCAGTTTGACTAAAATGACACACAAAGCAGAAAATCAGACATGGTTCTCATTTGATAAATGAAAAACAAAGAAACTGCACCTAGAAAACAATGGAACAGTCACTGTCAGTGCATGTGATTGTCCTGCAGTTGTTGGCTAGGCATGGTTAAAGGATTTTTGGAGGAAAAACCCACTCCAGTTGGGTAAATCTGAGGGCTGAGTACAGAGGCTCAAAGGGGTTGGATATGATGATTGAGGCGTCTAGCAATAGCAACAAATCTGCCGCTACTAAATACATTGAGGGTGGCAAGATGGCTTCTGGAAGTTATAATTCCATGTAAAGTCATTGAATATTTTTGTTTCATTTCTCCCAGCTGTTACATTTGAGATGACATTTTGTCAAGATTTTTCAAGTCAAGTGGCTCATACCTTACAAGTGTGTGTTGTGAGAATTGCATTGAGTCCAACTGATTCCTTTGACATGATGAAGGAGCCTTGATTTTGATGCCAAATAACCAGAATGAGAAAATTACAGACTAAAGCCCACCAATGATATGCCTTTTATCTGTTGGTGCCACTATTTGCTCTCAGTTTTCAATGCAGAATTACTCAATGATCACATTTCTTATGTTGCAATTTGCAGAGATAAGTACCCCAGTCCACTGTCTCCAATGTCAGGGACTCCCCACTAACAGTACACAAGAAACTTTAATAGCCATTGGACAACCAGGCATCTTCTAGACAAAGCAGTACCTTCTGCTACAGGATTTTGAAATCCTGCCAGCTGAGGATAGAAGCTCCATAGTTATAAGCATGCTTCACTGTCAGCATCTTGATCTCCTTGGTCAGCAGGAAATTGGCATCACCAGTTCTTGGAACAACTCTTACATTGGAGACTCATAGTAGAGATTGAAACAGTCTGTGTTTTTCCATTGCATGGAACAGATTTTTGAGCATTCATCAAGAGAACAGGGATTCCCCCACTTCTTTCTTTTTCATGCAGGTTCTGAAAAACAAGGTCACTTCAAAGGATTAGTAACTCAACTACAACATTCTCACTTTCTCAGAAGTGTGATGTCACATAATCTAGTAAAATGTGATGCAGTTCTGCGTTTCATAAAAGCGTTCTGAGAGTAGTCAAGATGGTGGAAAGCTTTCTTTCATGTAAAACTGTCTTAACTCCCCGAGCTGCTCCTCCATGAGTCACAATCCTGCCTACAGAAGAAAATAATTCAACAGTTGGCAACCAGCCAGCATTTCCATGTGAGGACTGACAGTCGGAGATTCTATTTAGTCCTTTTCAGCGGTCATGGTTTGAATTGTCAGTTCTGACAAACTGACGGGTGGCTACTTTCAACTGCTTCCTTTTTGGACAAATCCTTTTGAAGCTTCACAGTTCAACAGATTACACTCTCTTCCTGTTGCAGGAGCTAATTGGTCTTATCCTCCGATTATTTACTTTTTAATTTAAATTTGGCCAGTGCTGCAGCGCCACGGAATCCTAGCTATTACTTAAACCGAATAGTGGATTCTGCGCAAGGGGTCAATGGATCGAAGCGACATAGGATTAAGAGGATGTCATCAATGAGGAATGCAATCATCAACAATAATCAATATAATAAAAAATCTTGAACCTCAAACAATAACCACACCAGTTTATTCAGAAGAACTATAAAATGTATTTCCCTAGATTAACAATGCTAATGTCATGAAAATAACTCGCAAGCATAAATTATAGGCATATAGGATTAATAGAGGTTGATTAGAACGTCCTATATATCTGAGTTTAATCAAAACAATTAAGCAAATAATCTCCAAAATAATAACACTGATTAGCAAAACCAAAATCCGTAATAATGGCAATGCGTGCATTAGTATGAACATTCAAAGAGTGTCAATATAAATCTTGAGCATTCAAAGATAATACCATCACTAACCACAAATTAGCATCAACATGTTTGGGCTTCATGTAAAAAGAATTTAGAAACACAAATTTAGGAAAATCACTCTAACTCTGGTTATTATAAAAAATCATTATTAGTATGCAGCAATTAAATTATAAGTTGCAGCTGGTACCGGCAAAGCAAAAGAGACACATATAACATTACAATCTCATACGTTACCCCAACGATAACAACATGTAGTCTACTTCAGCAAGGGGACACCATCAGGTATGTCTTCAGAGAATCATGCCTAATGACAGCTAATCCCATGCTGCTAGTATGAATCAAACCATTAACAGGAACTCCTGAACACCAAATATCATCTCTGCCTAAAATTCTTCTCCCAAATCTGACTAAAGAAAATCCTACTCAGGTTGTTAAACTAATCTTCAAAAAGCTTATGATTGGTCAGTACGTGGGGTGGTTACGATTCAGCCAATAATAATTCTACTTGATAACCTAAAATACAAAGACGTCACATTAACCAGGACATATTTTCAACAGTAACTTTTCCTCTTCCGTCTCGTCTGTAGCTCCATTGTTCCATCTTGTCTAACTTCTCTTCTCAGGAAGAAACGTTCTTATTCGCTACATTCACCTCCATCCTCGAGGAAGAAACCACGTATTAGTAACATTCTCAAACAACAGAACATTCAACTTATGCAATGCTCAGTTAAAACATGGCCTTGTTAGACATAATGCAGCAACCCACAAGGGGTAGCTGCGTACACATCTCTTAAACTATTTAGTACACTTTTTTAAAAGCATTGAACTATGGAAAATAATGACATTTAGTTAGATCTTTGCTCAATTAGGAACAAAAATGAACTGAGGTGATCATTTTCAAAAGTCATCCGTTTTTACATGTAAATTCACTATAGGTTTAGTATACCAAAATCATTAATAAACATGTTAGAAAATTTACACTCTCACACCAGCTTAAGTAGCACATCTAACATCTCTTTTTATTTCACTAACACATATTAGCCCAAATCTGCCTTCAGATTAAGTCAGCATTATATAATTAGGTTTCTAAGTGTTTTTACATTGGAATCTGCAACCAGACCATATATTTTGATTCATGCTCAAATTAAAAACACATTTGAATAGATTCGGGATGCAGCCGAACTGGCAGATTGACCGTGGCCACAGCTACAGGGAACTTTCTCAAAGTTAGTAGAACTGTCCTCTCCAGTAAACCTCCCAGCTGGACAACCCTTAACAGGCTAAAACGAACTAGTCCTTTGACAGCCCTAGCTCCAGTTATACATATTTTGGCACCCAGTTGTTTCAGATGTGTGTCCTGACACGTCAGGCCAGCGCATCTGTGCACTGATAGCAGAGAACATAGCCCTGGGGCTGGTTTAGCAGACACTAGGCCAAAGAATAGGATACAATTTCAGATGGAGTTTCCAGGGGTGGAGCTTTGGCAGTGAGATTCGGGGGTAGGGGGGTTGAATTGAAAATTTCCCTGCTAACAACAGTATGCATAAGGGTGGAGGGATGACCAAGGTGACGAGCAAAGATTATCAATAATAAGGTTATAAACAGAACACTACCCATCCTCTTTAGTGGCAACTTCATTTTCATTTATTTCATGGAACTTTGCAATCAGTCGCCAGAAGTAGTTCTCTTTTATTTTTCAAACAAATGCTAACCCCTTTCCCGGCACCTGCTTTGCGAGGGAGTGTAAAGCACTGCCCAGTAAATCTTGAATGCTTCAGGGTGTTGCTTTTATGGACCTGTATACATTGATAGCCAGGCATGTTTTCAATCCCCAGGATGTCTGGAATGGCGATCACATTTAAAAATAACAAAACCAAATATGATCGCTATCTGAAACTTGAAGCCACATATACACGAGAAGATGAAACAAAAGCTAAAAACAAATTCAGCAAATATTATTCGAAAATGTTTCCTCCGATCCTTCAGTTTGGGAAGCCTAATATTGCGACGCTTACGAGCTGCACACAATTGTTGATGTCCCATAATGTTTTGTACTCTAAAGCAGTATAGGCGGTGGTTTTAGAAGGCAGGGGTTGGGGTCTAGTAAAAAAAAAAAAAAAAAAAAAAAAAAACGCTTCCCTAAACTTGGAAAGTATCAAATAAAAAACTGGTGGTTTTACAGTGCACACATTTGCAAAATTACCAAGTCTGTCATTTTTAGCTAATTAAGGCATTTTTGCTTTGGAGACTATGTATTAAACGCCAGAAAGTTCATATTGTAGTACTTAAATACAGTACTGGAAGGGGAATGTAAATGGAGAGGGAGAGAGACGAAAGAAGGGAGGCTTGAGTGAGAGAGAAATGAGAAGGAGAGAGAAAAAGCGCTTTCACGAGAGAGAGAAGGAAGCAGAGTCCAACATACACGCCCTATACCTCGGATGATTTTAAAGCAACAATTGAAGAATTTATACAAATTTAAAAGAAATTCGGTGGCCAAAGTTAACGGTTAATTACCTTAGGATTTTTTAAAAAATATTAGCTCAGTTATTTGTATCGCTGGGGTGGTACAGGTATTACAAAGAACTACAGGACACAGGGTATACAGTTACTAGTGGCTATTCTCTGAACCACGCCTGTTTAGATCTTACCTTTATTTAACGCAGAACTTCTAGTGCATCAGCTCAGGTTGCACTTTTTTAGTCAGTCAAATAGTCTACATAATGTCGAGAGGGGTCACGGTTGGACCTCAGGTGATAACGCCCTTGACTTCTTCTAGGAACAGATTATTGGGTGGCCTTTTTCGTGTCTGGGAGTCTGGTTGCCACCTGGGTCAGGTTGCTTGAAGGTGTTATTGTGGCAGGCAGAGGCACAGATGGCGGAGCCAGAGGGATAACTCGGCCAAGGGGAGGCTCCATCCATACCTCCCTTGGGGTCATGCCAGCTGCTCAGGGGCACATCGCACATCCCTTCACCATCTAGCAAATCTCTGTCTAGCAGCCAGGGTGCCCTTTTGAACGGAGAAGTTTTCCGGGTGACAGTCTCAGCACCTTTCCTGGCAATTACCATGGTGCCTTTTATTTCAGTGATTGTCCAAGGGCAGCCTTTAAAAGCAGACTGAACTTTCCACCAGGATGGCGGTGTTTGACTAGGGCTTTGTCTTCAACATTGAGGGTGCTATGCTTGGCATGCCACCTACGTGAGGCATATTCATTATTACAAAGCCTTAAGCAGGCAAAACGGTTTGGAGGATTTGGCTGGTTGACCCGCATGGGATGGTGGGGAATGATGTCAGTTAGAGTTCTCCTGAAACATAACTTACTCAAGGCTATGGCAGTGGTGGAGTGAGGAGTTTGTTGATACTCCCACAGGAAGCTGTAGATGACACACTCTGTTACAGGTCTCAGCCATGGCAATCCGGATAACTTTTGTCAGTGTTAGTACAAAGTGTTCTTTTTCACTATTGACTTGAGGCCATCAAGGTGGCCAATGTATTGTATTTTGAGATTGTAGGTACTCGGCCCACTCAGGGCCGCTAAAGTGGGGCTCGTTGTCTGTGCGAATCTCCCAAATAAACAATAGGTGGCCATCGTTTTTTCAATGTTCGGGATGACTTCTACTGTTGAAGTGGATGACCCAATTTCCACCTCTGGATGCAAAGAAAAGTCATCCACTAGTGTGAACATGTATGAGCCATTGGGGAGGCTCCCACAATTTGCACAGACCCATTGTCATGGGATAGTGGGGTCATCTTTAGTAATGACTGGTGTAGGAGATTCTGGTGGTCTAGTCGCCTGGCAGGCAGGACAGCTCTTCCCTGCTTCTACCACCCTTTGATCGAGGCCTGGAAACCAGACCTTGCTCTTCAGTCTGCTTTTGGACTTGACTATCACTTGATGGGCCCTGTGTACAAGGAGAATGGCTCATTGTTTCAGACTGTCAGGAAGGACTATGCAGGGACCACACATGAGGCATCCTTCCACTGTGAAAGATAATTCTTGCCGGATGTGACAAAGGGTTTGGAGAGTTGCTTTCACTTCAGCTGTATGATAGCCAGACGGGGAGCTTAGGGGCCACTAGTCTTCTGACAGTGTTGATTGTATTGCAATTCGTAGGCAGTCATCCTGCTTTGTATCTTCAGTTACCTCATTGAGGGAAATGGGGATTGGTTTGGAGCTGTTGAGCATCAAAGGGACATACTCTTCCATGTCCTGGGCTTCCATTTGCTTCGTAAGGTGTGGCCGGGTGGGCATGGTGTGACAGTCAGCAAGGTTCCGTGCACCTGGCTAGTATTCGACTGTGAAGTTGAATTCCTGCATCTGCAGGATCCACTTCTTAAGCCTTAGTGGTGGTGGTTTGGTTGAGGACCCCCAGAATAACAGAATCAATGGCTTATGATCTGTGAGAACGGTAAAAAGGTGTCCATACAGGTATATAGATATGTCGGCAACCCCTATGAATCGCAATGGCTTCTTGTTCTCTTTGAGAATATCTTTGTTCTGTCTGCATGAGTGTACATGACTGGTACCCACTCATCGCACTCTTGCCGTAAGGTCAGTATTGCCCCAAGCCCTGTGGAACTGGCATTCACCACTAGTTGAGTCTTTCTGGGGTCAAAGCATGCCAGTGGTGTGTCAGTTGATAATGCCTCTTTAGTGTTCCTGGATGACTGTTAATGTTTTTCTTCCCGTAGCCATGGGCTGGTGGACTTAGTGAGTTGACAGGTATGTAGTGTGGCATGGATCAGTCGCCCACACGACATGGACTACCTCCTGCTCATCAGCATCCAGGTGACTCTTGGTGATCGTGGTAGGGTGAGAATTTACTACCTTGACAGCTTGTTTTGGTCACATCAAGAATTTCTTTGGGGTAGAGCAGCATACCTTGGAGAAGTGAGTGAGTGTGCCACAGGAGCTGCAGGTTTTTCCTTGCTTCGGGAAGTCACCAGTACGAGGGTAGGAGCCACCACACCATCTGCCAGAACAGTCAGTCATCTTCGGCTGAGGCAGTTCTGGCGTTGCCTTGCGTGTTTCTTCTTTGATAGGTGAAAGGTGTGTCGGGTCCATGTGGGCTGCTAATGTAGTTTCAGTGACGTGCATCCCTGTATGAGCCCTCACTTCATCCTCTTCATTCTGCAGTGTGCGTGTACTCGCCGGTTCTTTCAGATGGCTATAAAACACATCCACGGGTTCATCCGGCCACTGCGCTTGGTGAAGGAGGAAGCGCTCATAGTTGGGGTTAGTGGAAGGTTCAAAATGTGCGGTGATGGTGTTTTTCAGCATTGTGTATGTGTGCGAAGGTCCCCCTTCCACCACAGCTTCAGAAATGTTGTGCGTGTCTGCTACACCCAGGTGAAGGAGTAGGGGCCTGCATCTGTCATCTGCAATGTCTACCGTCTCAAAGTAGGTCTCAAGGCATTCAACCCATGCCTACCAGTGCACAGTATGTGTAGGTGTAGGTGGAGGTCCTGTGAAAACAAAAGGCTCTAGGGCTGGGATGGTAGACCTGATGGGTCATCGTCAGTTTATAGAGAGAGGTGGGCACCACAGTTAGGCCATGTGATGCAGTGAAGGTTCACAGGTACTCCCTCTGGTGCCTTGAGTTGGTTCGGCATACTAGAGAGGTGGAGGTGACACCTGCACAAGGAAGGCAGGCCAGGCAGGCAGGGTGCAGCCCTTGTGTATAGGGATTGACTGAGGAGCAGCCAGGGAGTTGACCCTTGAACTGACGGGAGAACGTGGTTCAGCAACAGTCAAATGCACCTGTGGGTGTAGGCCATCTTTCCATAATGAAGCTTAGACATGCTACTAGTTTGTATTCAGTAAAAAAGTGCTCCTGGAGCGAACAGCTGCTGGGCCTTTTTCCCCGTTGAGGGAAAACAGGTGTGGCTGCTGTGCTTCTCTGCAACAGAAGAGGATGATGGACGGAGCGTTGAAACTTTTCAAACACTCACCCCAGTCACAGATCTGGGTTTAATCCATCATTGTTTTGCTCACTATGCCACCCCAGTTTGGACCCAGTCATATGCAAATCAGTCTTGACCCTGTTCCCCATGGGAACAGTCCAGCCCGAACTGCCAGGCCAGGTCGTCCCTGGACCGGAAAGAAGCATCTTGGGACCGGTTTCAGGGTACCACCCTTCATCAGCCAGGCTAGCTTGAATCCAGTTGCACGTGAGCAAGGGACCCACTTCTGGGGACCTTGCCTTACTGTTTGGTCTGGACTACCCGGACTCAGCCGGGGCTCCAGCTGCTTCAGAGAAAAGCAGGACTGAGCTCCAGGTGGGCATGTCTTGGCAGCTCCTGCACCACTACGAGCGGCAGGTAGGAGGAGTGGCGCACGTGAATAGTCGGTGCAGCCTCCTCGCTATCACTGTAGCGCTGGGGTGGTGCAGGTATTAAAAAAAAACACAGCACCTAGGGTACACAGTTACTCATAGCTATTTACCGAACCACGCTCACCTTTATGAATGTTCTGACAAGGACATCAGAATAAACCAAAAATAGCAATGCACACAGCAGAGACTCTAACTTCCCCCTCCTCAGTCACACTACATGGTGTTGCTAAAATGATGATGCAACACTACATCATTCCTCTATGTTTGAATAAAAATACAGGTCTCTAAAGTACTATCATGGAGTTAATTTTGAAATAAAAACTTCTAATTTTTGTAAACCAATACATTCATAGTTAAAATGATAAACACAACTGGTTTTGAGAATAAGGCTAAGTGGTTATATAATAAGCTGTATAATTTGAGACACGTAACTGGAAAACAAAAAGGCCATATTTTCATTATATGACAGAAAAACTGGCCTTCAAGAACAATGTCAAAATAAAAATAAAAAATTACCCTCTCGGGTGGCATGCATATTGAATATAACTAGCCAGGTTCTGTGTAGCTAGAAAGGGTATGTTTACTTTACTACTAGACCTGACATCCTTGAAGTGGTACTCAGTACCTTATTGGATAAGAGGATGCTTGACTCCATCAGTAAAGTGTTACCCTCACTGCTGAGCATTGCTTAACACACCTTTGGACTCCACTGCAGGGGTCAAAGGAGGTTCCTTTAGCCTTTGTTTTCCCTCCATAACCTCTTATTAAAACAACTCACAACTAGTTTTGTGGGGAAAAAAGCAAATAGTGTTGAGCAAAATATTGCAGGCAGGGAAGAAAGAATAGGCAAAAAAGCAAGAAATAGCGAGGAGGCATGATAGAAAGGAGAACGGGTAAGCCATCTGTTGCACTAGGTGAAATAACCAAAATATAATAATTCAAAGCTATTGTTGATGTGCAGGAAAGTAAACATAAATCACTGGCAAGGAAATTGCATTAACTCAGTGTAGCAGTGGCCCGTGGGGGGGCCACACCTGCACCCGAGGGCCTGTTGATGCGGGCCGGGGCCCGTCCAGCTCTGCTTCGGCTGTGGTCTGCTGCGAGGGGGGAGTGGTCGGCTTGTATCCCCCCATCTCTTGTGGTATATTTTGGGGCCCTGCCTGATGCCTCGGAAGTGAGCCGCTGGTTGTGACCTGCTGGAGCGACGACTGAGGCTGGTGACACTTGGCTGTGGCTTTGGTGGCCACGGCTGGGATGGTGCAGCGATGGCTGCACTGGAAGATGTTGGCGCTGGGGACTGGAAGACATCCGGCCTCCTTTCAACTGTGAGGTGCTGTGTTCCACTGGAATCTGCCAGTGGTGCGCCTTTGCCCTGTGCGTCTTGGGAGACTGCTGGTGCCCCCTGTCCTCCTTCTGGCCTGGTTGGCTGCCCGTGCTGACGTGCTCAGTGGTTCTCGCTTGAGCCGTGCAAAAAAAGTGCTGTCCACCATGGGTAAGGTGGATCAAAAGCAGCTCAAAATCACCTTTGTTGGTAGGAAGAAGACCAACTTGGCAGGTCAGATGTCTGACGACCCACCTCAAGAGGAGGACGTCCCTGTGCCTTCTGTGAAAGCTATGTTTGTGGATCTCAAGCGTAGGCTGGCTAGCATTGATGGGAAGTTGGATCACCTGACTGAACAGATGGACCATCCGAAGGAGAGGGTGATGGCCACGCTTCCCGGCTTGAACATGTGGAGTCTCGCACATCAGATTTAGAGAATGGTCATCGTTAAGATGGTGAGAAGCTGCTGCGGATGGAACAGGGGTTAGAACTTATCCGCAATAAAAATGAGGACCTTGAGGCCCAGTCCTGCCGCAATAATGTGCATATTTTAGATCTGCCAGAGTCGACAGCTATGGGCCACATGGAGACTGTTTGGCATCCCTATTCTCTGGTGAGCTATCTCAGGTGGTGGTGGTGGAGCGAGCGCCGGTCGCTTGGCCCCCTGCCTAGGGAATGGCACCCAGTGATTTACAATAACATGGAACTTAACTTTTTTCTGTATTACACTCCTGGGGTGCAGGCTGCTTGTAAAGCGTTTCTTCCAGTTAAGCGCACTTTGAGTCAAACGGATGCCAAGTTTTCCATCATTTACCCTGCTAAGCTGCGAGTATTGCATAAGGGAAAATTGCACTTCTTTATGGACCCAAAGCTGGCCACCAAGTATGTCAAGACTATCCCTAAAAGAGCGCCCCCGGCAGATGAGCGGGCGGGGAGAGGGGAGGTGGAGGCCCCTGCTGATAGCAATACTGATTGACGTTGGCTGTATTGCTGCAGCCTAGGACGGCCCTCTGCTGAGTTGATGGATCTGATCTTGATCACCCTAACTGACCTTGCAGTGTTGATCCCGGACTTTATATGCTATCTTGTTGCTCCAGCCCATCCACCCCACTTGGGGAGGTTTTCGGACGGCCTCACTGATGCTCCCTTGTATGAGTCCTCTTCAACTGAACATTGAGTTGTCTTGGGTTTTGTGTTTGGGTGAGGGTCGGTTCATCTGCCTGGCCTGATTGGGGGAGGCCAGCGCGAGTGGTGAAATACTGGTTGAGTTGTTGCTGTTCTACCCTTCTCTCTGTCTTTTCCTTCCACTCTCTTTAACAGCTGCTGCCTAGTGAGGACTGGTTGTGACGAGCGTAAGTCTGGATGGCTGTCGGGGCAGTGACTACTTGTGCCACAGCTGTTAGATGTCTCACTTGGAATGTAAGGGGGCTAAATGATGGCCACAAGATGCACTTGGTGTTGGCTTTAGTGCAGCACCATGCGATTGATATCGGCATGCTGGAAGAGACCTATCTGCATGAGGGCACAAGAGCGAGCGAGAGTGAGAGCTGGCTGGATAGGCGAGAACCACATGGCAATACACTCGGGCTATGCGCGAGGGGTGATGATTTTGATTCAGAGAGGCACGCCGTGGCGCACTGGTGAGGTGGTGATTGACCCGGGAGCGAGATACGTCCTGCTCAGGGGCATCTTATATGATAAACCGTTCTGCTTGATATCGCTTTACGGGCCTAATGTTGATGACCCTGAGGTCTTTGGGGAAGTTTGGCATTTGATCGGTTCACTGGGCCTGGGCTCTATTTTGTGTGGTGGTGATTTCAATGTGGTCTTGGACCCGGTGGTAGATCGCGAGAGTCGGGCCATGCCTCAACATATGGCGGCTGCGAGGGTCCTTACGCACATCATGGCTTAGAGTGCTTTGGTGGATTTGTGGAGGGGCGGACATGGTGGAGACAGACAAGGTACATGCGCGAATTATGTGCATGGCAGCTGGTCTAGATT
This sequence comes from Pleurodeles waltl, assembly GCF_031143425.1. Classification (NCBI taxonomy): domain Eukaryota; kingdom Metazoa; phylum Chordata; class Amphibia; order Caudata; family Salamandridae; genus Pleurodeles; species Pleurodeles waltl. The sequence continues at coordinate 495,147,738 of NC_090442.1, read as the reverse complement.
AGATAGGTGGCTCAGCACCAGAGATGTGGAATTATGGACGATGTCCATTGAACATATGCCTTGAACTTTTTCGTATCACTCCCCGGTTTTACTGAAGTTACATTTGCCTGGCGGGCCCGGCTGTGCGCTTATGTGGCTGCTGCCTAGTGGAGCGCTGAGAGATTGTGTTTTTCGGGACAAGATTCGTACCGCGATCGAGGATTACTTCCAAATTAATCAGGGCTCGGTGTCATCCGTGGTCACTCTCTGGGAAGCCTCCAAGGTTGTGATCCGTGGTGTCTGTCTGGCTAAGCAACAAGGCATGTTGAAGGCCATTCGGCGAGAATTGTCAGAGTTGGAAATGCGCCTGGCCGAGTTGGAGAGGTGGTCGGCAGATCTTTTGGCAGAGATACAAGAGGCGTTGACCTGCTATGAGGAGGCGGCACTGCGCGAGGTGTCCTTTCTAGCAAGGTGGCGAGGACACGTCGATACAGTGACGGTGAGGGTGAGCGGGCCGGGCGGACGTTGGCGTCTATGCTCCGTGGGCTGGGAATTATATTGTAAAGCTGACGGACTCAACTGGGACCCTTAGGCCGGGTGCCACGGAGGTTCGGCGTGTCATGTCCGACTTCTACTCGGATTTGTACGCGGAGCGGGCAGGTGTGAGTGGGTTAGAGACTGTTGCTTACTTTGATGAAATTAGCCTGCTCTGGCTTGAGAACTCTCATAGGCAGTACCAAGATGTTCCCTTTTTGGTTGATGATGTGAATCAGGCCATACGTAGCTTGCCGGGTGATAAGGCTCCGGGGCCTGACAGCTTGACGCCATCTTTCTATAAGGAGTATGCAGATACTTTGGTGCCTCACCTTCTTAAGGTTTATGCTGAGGCCCTTGAAAGGGGTGTTCTTCCGTCTTCGCTGCAGGAGGCTCTAACAGTGACAATTCTGAAGCCGGGGAAGGCTCCTCGCAACTGCAATTCCTACCGGCCACTCTCGTTGATGAACATTGATAACAAGATCTTGGCGAAGCTTATTGCAGCGCGCCTACAAATCTTGCTTACATCCTTGGTTTTGCCGGATCAGTCCGGGTTTGTGCCTGGGCGTTCGACATTGTATAACTTGCGCACCTTTTTTGTGGTTTCTATTATGATAGGACCTGAAGACCGTGCGGTGGCAGTGTTTCTGGATGCAGCAAAGGCGTTTGATTCGCTGGACTGGTCATATATGTTTGCTCTGTTGGCTAGAGTGGGCCTTAGCATTAGATTTATCCAACTGATCCGCCTTCTGTATTCCCAGCCGCCTGCTCCCTTGAAAATTATAGGGATGCTTTTGGCTCTTATTTTGATTGCTAGAGGCACCCGTGAGGGCTGCCCCCTCTATCTGCTACTTTTTGCGGTGACCATGAAGCCCTTGGCGGCGCGACTGCGACAACGCAATAATCATAGGAGGCTGGTGGTTCGGCAGCGGCCTGTCCTTATTTCTCTTTATGCGGATGACGTGGCGCTGTATGTCCATGATCCCCAGTGCATCTGGATGTGCTGCTCGATGAGATTGTTCAGTTCGGCTGGCTCTCTGGGCTAAACATCAATTGGTCCAAGTCAGTGGTACTACCAATGTCTGATGCCACTGTCCAATTCCAATCTAGGTATCCCTTATGTTGGGCAGACGGATTGGTGCGCTATCTTGGTATTTGGCTGAGCCAGAAGGTGGATCAACTGTGGTTGGCTAATTACAGTACGGCAGTTGTGTGGCTGGAGGGCAATGTGTCTGGCGTTCGCTGCCGCTATCGCTGACTGGATGTATCGCGATAGCTAAGATGGTGGTAGTACCCAAGTTCTTGTATTTGTTAGTTAATCTGCCTCTGTCGCTCACGTTGGGTTTCTTACAACGGCTTTGCTCCTTGCTGGTGGCTCTTGTGTGGGCAAGGGGACTGTCCAGAATTGCATGGAAGACTCTGACTCTGCCGTTTGAAAAGGGAGGTCTTTCAGCCTCGGATTTGGAACTGTACTGTTACTGCGCACAGGCCCACACTATCCATTTTTGGTTGCATCCTATCTATTATTTGCCGCATCTGACAGCGGAACATGACTCGGTTTAGCCGAACAGGCTGGATGGCGTAATAGGTAGCCCTGCTGGGCCCTGTCGATGAGTCCTCTTTACGAGTGTTATGTTAGCGGAGCTGCTTACCCTCTTTTTCCTCTCCCTGCTGTGTTCTCTCTTCCCGTCCCTCTCTGTTGTTTTTCATCTCTTAAGTTCACCTGCGCTACGGAATGGAGGTGCTCCTGTAGGGGACAAGTCTCTCCTGCGGTTTTCTTTGCAATTTGGACCCGTTCGCGTTCCTGAGAGCACTCTCAGCAGAATCAGTGTTGTTTATATTATTTGTGAGCGCTGGTTTGGGTTGTTTGATGATGTTTGCATTTTTTAAATGCAAAATAAATAAATAAATAAATAAATAAAACTCAGTGTAGCAGTGGGAAGTTTTAGTATGCTAGCTTTTGTTGGCATGACGCAGTTGCAAATTACTGAGGTGCGGCTGGGGAAATTTCAAGGCCAAATGGGTGGACAAAAATAACAGGGAGACTAAATTGCTGATAGCACAGTTCATTGATACCCAAGGCAGATGAAAATCTCCAAATAGCAAAGCTGTTTTACCAACTTAACTGCACCACCTTGCTTTTTCAGTGCTTTACTTCCCTCTTTTTACCCTTTTGCTGCCCGCTCTCACCATTTTCCTGCCTCCCTCCTTGCCCACCCACCACTTAATTTCTCCCCTTCCTCCTCCCATGACCTTCTTAATGGAGGTCGCAGTGCAGCTGCGCCAAAGGCAAGTCTGTCTGTGCCCGTCCACTCCTTGACAATGCCCAGTCCCCAGCCCACCCACAGATCTGGCACAGTCACCCTCCATGCCCTGAATACCAGATGACCCAGCAAACACTACTGCCATGCTGCACTGCATTCAGTGGTAGGACCATTCTCCTGTGCCAGACTCACCTTCTCCTGCACCAGCACGACCACCATCATGCCACAAAGCACAGCGCTGACCTCTCATCACACCATTCCAGAAGCAACACACTGACACCACTGTCTTCTCCTCAACACGCGCTCTATATGCAAGCAGTCCACTGAATTATAGGACCTCATCACCACCCTCGCACCCAACATTGTCTGCCTTACCAACACCTGGATTTTTCACAACCCCCCACACATATTGCCGGACACAGGCTGGGCCCTACCTTGACCTCCAGCAACTGCGTCAACTACATCCACGTCACAGAACTCACATGGCCCCATCACTCCATCATCCATTTAAGCATGTCCAGCCCCCGAACCACAACTCCAAGATGACCAGCAACTCCCACCAGAAGTGGAAAAAAATTTCAGAGACTACCTAGATGGACGGCCTCAACACCTCCAACCCTATCCCGCCACCAACCTCAGACAGGGAGTGAAAAACTTCAATGCGTGGGTCACCGCACGCACTGACAGCATCCTCGTCCCCACTGAGAGAAACATCCAGAGGAAATCCTCCATAAAGGCCATCTGGGACACCCAAGAACTCACAACAGTGAAACGTGACAGCAAGCAGCTGGAAAGGAGATGACGTGTGTTAGACCTGACAGCCTTAGGGTGGTCACCCTCAACTTTTTTCCTGCCTCCCTCAACTTTTTGACACTGTTTTTGCTGGTTTTAGGACTCTGCACACTTTACCACTGCTAAACAATGCTAAAGTGCACCCTTTACCACTGCTAAACAGTTCTAAAGCGCATATGCTCTCTCCCTTAAAACATGGTGATATTGGCTCATACCCAATTGGCTTATTTAATTTACTTATAAGTCCCTAAGTAAAGTGCACTACATGTGCCCAGGGCCTGTAGATTAAATGCTACTAGTGGGCTTTTTCTACATATGTCACCTCTAAGGTAGGCCCTAGGTAATCCAAAGGGCATGGTGCTATGTAGATAAAAGGCAGGAAATACACCTGTGTAGTTTATATGTCCTGGTAGTGTAAAACTTCTAAATTCGTTTTTCAGTGCTGTGAGGCCTGCTCCTTTCATAGGGTAACATTAGGGCTACCCTGATATACTGTTTGTGTGGTAGATTCTGATCTGAAAGGAGTAACAGGTTCATATTTAGTAAGGCCAGAATGGTAATACCAAATCCTGCTGACTGGTGAAGTTGGATTTAATATTATTATTTTAGAAATGCCACTTTTCGAAAGTGAGCATTTCTCTGCACTTAAATCCTTCTGTGCCTTACAATCCACATCTGGCTGGGTTAGTTGACAGCTCCCTTGTGCATTTCATTCAGACAACCCCAAACACAGGATGCTCAGTCACACCTGCACACATCTGCATACTGAATGGGTCTTCCTGGGCTGGGAGGGTGGAGGGCCTGACACATGTCAAAGGACAGTGGCCTGCTCTCACACAATGGACTGCCAAACCCCCTACTGGGACCATGGCAGACAGGATGGAAATGAAAGGGGACCTTGTGCTCTTCTAAGCCACTCTTTGAAGTCTCCCCCACTTCAAAGGCACATTTGGGTACTTAAACCGGGGTCTCTGACCCTACCAACTCAGACACTTCTTGACAAGATACTTACTGGGATATAAACTGTGAACCAGAACCAGCAACCTTCCAAGAGAAGCTGTCTGGCTGCCCAAAGGACTCACCTGACTGCTTTGCTGTAAAGGACTGCTGCCTTGCTGTTGCGCTGTTGCCCTGCTGCCTTGCTGCCTTGCTGCACTCTGGCTACGCTCTCCAAGGGCTTGAATTGAGCTTGCCTCCTGTTTCCTGAAGTCTCAGGGCCAAAAATGTTTCATCTCAACAAAGAACTCCTTGTGCAGTGGAAATCAACGCACAGCCTGCCCTGCAGTGAGAAAATCACTGCATCACTGAACCGGAATGACGCAGCCCGGCTCCCCGAGTGGAGATCAATGCAGCGCCAGCACTGTGACCGGAACTTCAACGCACGGCCCACCAAATCAATGCATTGCCGAGCCACGATGACGCAGCCTGACTTCCTGTGAGAAGCATCGGCGCAGTGCCTGCGGTGCGGCAGAAATTCCATGCATCTCCCACCGGATCGACGCAACTCCTGTGACTTTGTCCTGCATGCCCAGGATTTCTCCGCTTCATCCCAGGGGCGTCCAAATACCCCGCCACCTGAAAAGGAAATTGACGCAGAACCCTTGTTGCATGGAAAAGCATTGATGCATCGTCTGTGTGCTCCCGGAGGAAATGATGCACACCTCCCCGTTTTCCACGCATCTCCTCCTCTGTGGTCCCGTGCAGATAATTTAGAAGCAAACCAGTTACTTTGTGCTTGCAAGAGACACTTATTGCTTTTTAAGAACGAAAGACTCTATCATTACAAAAGTGATATTTCCACATGTATTTACCAAATGTTGGTCGTTTTGACCTTAATCTACTCAGATAAATATTCTATATTTTTCTAAACGTGTGGTGTATTTTTGTGGTGCTTGCACTGTGTTATTGCATGATTTATTGCACAAATACTTTACATATTGCCTTCTAAGTTAAGCCTGACTGCTCAATGCCAAGCTACCAGAGGGTGGGCACAGGATAATTTGGACTGTGTATGACTTACCCTGACTGGAGTGAGAGGGTCCTTGCCTGGACAGGGGGTAACCTGACTGCCAACCAAAGACCCCATTTCTAACAACAAGTCACCAAGGACACCTGCGACAGAGCAACTTACAAGACCTCGCTCTACCACTACCATGGCCTGCTGAGGGCAACTAAGAAGACAGCCCTAGCAGCATGTATTGAAATCAGTACCAGCAACACCTAGGAACTTTTCAACATTGTCAAGGAATTCTCCAACTCAACTGCCAACAAAATCATAATCACGCCCTCACAAGTGCTGGGCAACAACCTCACTGACTTCTCCCACAACAAGATTGCAACCATATACAGAAACTTCAAACCCAACCCACACCTACAGACTTCTTGGACAGATGAATCACCACTGCAGCCAACATGAACCACAAACTGACCACCTCCACCCCGCCCATGATACTACATCCACCATGAAATCCATCCACTCAGGAGCTCCAGCAGACCCAGCCCCGTACAATATCTTCATTCCTGGAAACTAAGGCATCGGCCAGGATCTCACCACCATAATAATGCCTCCATCTCCTCTGCAACATTTCCCAATGCCTGGAAACATCCTACGTTTGTCCACTACACAAAAACACTCCTCTGACCCCAGTGAACTAAAGAATTACCGACAAATCTCCCTGCAACCATTCCCAGCAAAAGTGCTGTAAAAGATCATCAACAAACAACTCATGACTCAACTAGAGCAGAACCAGCGTCTCAACACCTCCCAATCTGGCTTCTGCAACAGTCACAGCACAGAGACTGCCCTGATTGCAGTCACCGACGACATAAGAACTCTCCTTATCCCACCACATGCTGATCAAAAGGGTTCACCACATCGGCATCCTAAGGGAAGTGCTAAGATGGATCACCTCCTTTCTCTCCAAAAGAACTCAGAGAATCCACCTCCCACCTTTCACCTCCAAACTCAAGGATATCATCTGTGGTGTCCCCCAAGGCTCATCCCTCAGCTTCACTCTCTTCAGCGCATGTATGATCCACTGGGGACAACATCATCAGATCAGACAGTCTCAACATAATTTTCTACCATGAAGACACCCACTCATCCATTCACTCTCACTCACTGATGACACCACCACTACTAGAATTAACTTTCATAGATGCATGACTAGCATCACCGACTGAATGAAGAGCAACTGCCTGCAGCTAAACACAGACAAGACAGAGGTCCAGATCTTCAGCAACAGTAGCAACACATGGAAAGAATCCTGGTGGCCTTCTGACCTTGGACCCACACCGATCCCCTCTGACCATGTGAGAAAACTCAAAATCATCTCTGACAACAAGCTTAGCATGAAATCACAGGTCAATGTCATCTCCTCCACTTGCTTTTGCAGGTTGCGAAAGCTACCTAAGATCATCAAGTGGCTACCGCTGCACACAAGACGTACTGTGACACACGCCTTCATCACCAGCTGACTAGACTACGGCAGTGTTCTCTACTTAGGAATCGCTGCACACCTCCTACAGAGGCTTCAGACCATACGGAACCCCACAGCTAGACTCACCCTCCACTTTCCCTGACGAATCCATATCAAACCCCACCTCATGCAACTCAACTGGCTCCCCCTACAGAAGAGATGCCAGTTTGAGCTGCTAACCCATGCACAAAAGGCTCTACAAAACCAAGGACCCACCTATATCAACCACCGACTGAACTTTCACCAACTGCCAAGGAGACTACGCTCCGCCTCCCTATCACTGGCTCATAGTCCCCGCATCTACTGAAGCAAAAGTGGAGGATGGTGCTTTTCACACATCGCAGCAAAGACCTGGAAAAGCCTCCCCACACAACTCTGAACCATCACCTCACTGCCGGAATTCTGAGGTTCCCTCAAGACCTGGCTGTTCGACTGAGCCCCCAGGACCTGCAAGCACCTGGAATACCCTATTGGGTGATTATCCACACTCTATAAATCCTGATTGAAGATACGTAGTCAATGCTGACCTCTATGTAGTCCTGAAAGTAGGCAAGATAGCTTGTAGTTACTGTTAGAAGTAGTGGTTGTCTTTCTGATGAAGAAACACAGACAAAACAAAGTCAATGTAAATGGAGGTTGCAGAAGCAGAAATAAATTAATGTGGCTACCACACTTACTCAGCTCCTAGTGTAGTACCGTACCTTTGGGAGGCATGACATACATGAAACAGAAACAGTTTCCTCTGTACTGCAGTGGTGCATAGCAGCATGAAGCAAGAGAACAGACCCTCGCGCCCCTGCCTTTCCCAGGTTGTTCCTGCACAGTCCAGTCAGCAGCTGCTAGGTAGTGGGCCTGCTTATATTACTCTTCTGCAGTGGAAGCCTTGGAGAATGTGCACTGCTACCGAGAATTCTGGGTGCCAGGTCCCCACATGAACTATGGGAAAACACTTCCCAGAATTCTTGTCATGTATGCCTGCCCACTTAGCTACGTTCACCTTCCTTGTGAACTTAATGATCCAGACTACTGTACCAAAAAGAGAGGCAGACTATAATGGGGGTACACACTGTAGTGCATTTTTTTCTTGCCACCCCTACATCGACATATTGGGTTATGCAAATAACTGCCAAGCAGAGCATGGCAGCACCTACTTGGTGCAGTTCTCCTATCTTCTTTTTCCTGGCATGTTGTTGGCCCCGAAATTTTTTGTGGGATAGGGATACCTCAGATCACAACAGTCACTACCACTCGGGATAGATTACTATTGTTATAAAACTTTGCATGCCATATTTCAGTGAATCTTGCACAAAAATAGAACTTTCTGCTTATTTATCTGTGTAACTCCATACACTCAGCCACCTTGCAGCATTATTCTCTAGGGCATGTGTAGATAGAAATGTTGGGTCAATGCTCATGTAGAGAAAGGCTGTGAGTTGCTTGGCAAGGGTACTTTGTTCCATTTGTCACTTGAGTACCTAGAGGCGACTTTTTCTTGAAACACCAAAGCAATATTTACCCCTTATTTTTATTAGTACATCACTACAGCCCGACATGTAAAGAACATTTGGAAATTTCTTACAGCAGGGGAATATTCTTGCAAAATAAATCGTGTAGATTTGCGGGTGTCATAGAAGTGCAATACTTTGCCAACTGTCTTTTGGGATATTTTATTATTCAGAAAGTCAACTTTTACAAAATATTATTTCGGTGTTACATTTTGTGTTTGTAATTCCCATGTGGAGCGTTCAGTGCGATCTCAGAACATGCATAAAACTATGTTGGGAATAAGAAGGTGCTAAGAATATAAAGATTTTTTGTTGTCTAAGTTTAAATTTTCAGCATAAGAATGTCTGGCCAGACAGTCCGTATTGTGTATGTGTTGTTGACGTGCACACGTTAATCTTTTCTCGAGAAATACATTTCTATACTAATTGGGTGCTTGTTTCACATTTTCTGGCAAAGTGACGCCTCAAATAAGGTAGGTGAGATTCCATTCACGCATGTGCAAGGAGTTTGAGCGGAGCACGATAGGGGGCGCTCCTTAGTAGAATTGGCTTGGCGGCCTCACTCTCCCTTTACTTTGCCGTGAAAGACTAGTTCTTGTGTGCCTTGAATGGTTCACCTTGTGTACACATTGTTAGTTCATGAATGCTCCTTTCACCTGTTGCTCCACAGCAAGACAAATTCACACAACCACATTCTCAAGCTCTTTAGCTCACAAGTAGAGATATGTTCACTAACCATCACCACCTCCCTGAAAAGCTATTAAACCACTTTAAAGTGATGAAGAATGCCTTTCCAAATATTGCATGCTGATCTATTAAAAATGTCAAATTCTGATCTCAATAGCCTGGTGGAAATAAAAGAATGCATGCAGTTATGTGGGCCCTAGATTTCCACTGCCACTCATGAGCGAGGATGCATGGTTTACAAATAGTTTACCCCTGTTTCCAAACATCTTGAAATGTATAATTAAATGCTACACCAAGCCGCATTGTAGTCTGAATTACTGATTTCCAGTCCGGGTACAAGAAACACAAGTTATTATGCAATGCTTCTATTTATTAACTTTCTTATCTGACATGAATACTATAATTAACATTGCAAAGCTCGGACCCCCTGAATGTGATTCATGGTCTACATAAGAGATTTCTCCCTGTACAGTTATGGTAACATTATTTACATAACTTTAAAGGCATTTGTGAAGTCCTAAATCAATTAAAGCTAATCTCTGAAGTTCATGTCTGATCCCCAGTGAGACAACTACCAATGCTTAATGTAATTGTCTGATGTTGCTATCAGATAAAGATGAAAAGATGTTTTCCTGCTTAATAACACATTTTTCACTTTGGTGGGGGCCAACGTTAAATATGTGCAAATGTTTTGACAGAGTTCACATCTGGGATACAATATTGAAGAAAATGTATTTCTCACTTGCAATGAAGATAACACGCCTAAAAGGATTGTGTTTTAAAGCGTAAAAACTGACCGAGACGCTATGTTTAGGTCTCGTCTGAGGGCACATTTGTCTCCGGAAATAAACAAGAAAAAAAGTTTTCAAATGTACTACTGGGAGCGGGGCTTAAACCCCTCCCATAGGTTGGCTCCCTTGAGCAGAAGGTGTATGCGTTCACTGAAAATGTGCCTGCATTGCACTTTTTGCTTATGGAAAACATATGCTCGCTGTTGCTGGGCTGTAGTTGTTATGGTCACAAGCAGGCCAATGTTCATGACCACAGGCCAGATCTGTTTGTTATGAAAAGTTACAATGAGGTATGAAAAGTATTTATTGTGATAAGCTTATGTTAGAGTCAGTAGGCAGTTACGGGTGGATTTTTATTGCTCTGTATTAAAGCCTGCACAGGTGTATTTTGTTACATGGAAGTTTATTGTAGTAGGCATAGGTATAGGTGTTGGTTACCCCCTCTGATAAAACCTGGATAGAAGTTTTGGACTTCCTTGTTAGGCCCTTGTAGAAGCAATAATATTTGCTTTGTGAACTATAATTCTATATACATTTTTACATTTATTTTTGTTTTCCTGATGGTTGTCTTGTGGGAAAACGTATGTCTAATACAGTAGATCTGATTTGGTTATGGTGACAAGTTGTTTGTAAAGATTATAGGCATTATTGGTTCATTGAGAAACTTTACGCCAGATGCTATACTCTGATCTGTTTATAATGAAAAGTTCTGACCAAAGCAGGAGACCTCCTTTATTATGAAGCACTTATGTTAAAGACAATAGGCTGTTAATGGGTGAATTGTTTGTTATAGTTGTAATGGCACTGTGTTAAAGCTTTCATGTGGCATGTTTTTCTTTTATATGAACACTCCCAGATTGCCTTTGTGGGCAATAATTATGTATATGTATGTATATATATATGTGTGTGTGTGTGTATATTTATATTCACTTAAAAAAAATCAAGGGTTATTCGTGCCCTAAGGCAACTATAACTTGTGTCACCGCCATGCACAGTATTTTCATTTTTTTTTTTACTGCAAATATTACATTGATATTATCAATGATGTTTTCAAAGATGTCATGAGTGCTACAATTTTTAGCAGTGTGTGGTGAGGGTGCGAGTGACAGTTATCTTAGGGCACAAGTTATAGTTACTTGAGATAACTCTAACTATAACAGGTAAATTTCTGAGCTTTGGTACGTTGAAAATGTGAGCCTAACTATAACGTCCCTGTGACCTTAGGTTTTTTTAAGTGAATTTCTATGTTTTCTTTTAATTCTAAGACCTTAACCACCAGGCCAAAAGTGGCTCCTTAGCATGTGGTGTCCAGACTTAGCTGTGACATTGAACCCAAAGCTTTGGCACGGAAAAAGACTTCAATGTTACATCACTAGGAATGTTTAACACTCAAAACACTGGAAAATTAACAGACACGCTGCCATTAGATACAATGATTTGAACCTTCAGCCTACTGAGTGAAGTCCAAGAGCTTTACCATTAGACCAGAAGTGGCCATGGTGTGCTGTCCATTAAAACGTTACTTTAATGTTTGAACCAAACATTTTGCTAGTGTGATAATTTGTAGTCACTCTATGGATAGACCATTGCAATCAAAATCTCTCTCTTTCTCTTACATCCCATTATGGGATCCTAGCTGGCTCCCTGCATCCTGCGGGAGCCAGCATTGCTCCTACAAGCACGGAGCTACTTTAAATAGCAGCCCCCTGCTTATGGGAGCACTGTTTTAATCTGTTTCCCTGCATGCATATTTGGTGTAATTCTGTCCAGTGGTTCAATAGTCAAAATCCTTATGGAAAAATGCATGGGAAAAAAAGCATATTGGGATTTCCCCCCCTCCTTTTTTTTGCCTCAGGTTGACAGAGCACCCCAAAATTTTCCAGACAGATGCTGAAGTGAGTGTCATATTTTTTGGGGGAAACTTTCCTGCAGATTCATCAAATGGCATCAAAGTTATTAGCAAAACAAAAAATGCTTTTTCTGTAGAAACTAGGTCCTAAATATCTGGGATATATGTAGGATATAAATATATATCAGTAGGTAGTTAAAGTTAGGATCTAGTTTCCACAGGAGAAGCATTTTTTGTTTTGCCAATAACTTTGATGCTGTTTGAAGAATCCTCACAAATGTTTCAAAACTAGTCTGCCACTCACTTTAACTGCTGTCTTGAAAGTTTTGGGGTGATTTGTCAATTTGGGGACTGAGAAAAATGGAGGGTTCCAAATGTGTTTTCCCCATGCAATTTCTCATAGGGATTTTGAACATTTCTCCCGCCCAAATCACTGGATGGAATTACACTAAATGTAGCAGAAAGGTAGCCACTGGTCCTAAAAGAGCCCTTTTTTGTTATTTGGTGTAAATCCATTCAGAGTTTTTTAAAATAATAAAGGAAAAAGAAATTTAGATATTTAGGGATGCGGATCCTCTGCGGATATTGCAGTCCCTGTGCTGATATCCAATTGGCTGCCAACATTTCAACCAGGAAGTGTTGGCATCCATACTGGGACTCTGACTCAGCTGAGTCCCAAGGAAAACAGATCACACCACTTTCGCTCAGTTACTTAGAGATTAACACATGCTAAGGTGGAATAAGAGATACAAAAATGAATTTTAATGTAGTTATTGAAGCAATTGCATCCTATTATAAAAAGCATTGGCTGCAATAATTAGGCAGGTAAAACATAGTATAGTGATCATCGTTACAATCAGTGTGACAAAGATAAACAACCGTACCATCTTTGTATGATCCTAAAATCGTAAAGATTACTCTCTACACCCTATGTCTAAAATCTGTGAGCATAGCAGTGGTAACCCTTCTGCCTGTCCTGATCTAATGGAGGGAAACCATACCTGAAAGGCTGGGAAAAGCCAGCCTGTTGTCTGGATGACAATCCTCTCGGGTAGCTGAAGAGTCAGCACCAGGATTAGCAAAGCTGTCATTGGAATGATGTGTGTTGCAGGACAGTCATGATTAGAATGCCCTCTGCCCCCTTCAGGCGTACATGAAGTTTACATAATGAATCCTGCAGTGTTATAAAAACAGGCCTGACATACAAATGTGTCTAAGAATTGGTGACTGACTCCTGGAGTGGCAATATAAGTTAGAAAATCATGCACCGAACATGACCACCTTGAACAGGGCACAAAGTTTAATGTGTACAAAGGGCTGATAAAATGAGCAGCACAAACAACTATGTCTTATCAGAATGAAGCAGCTGATTAAAATATAAAAATAATGAGCTAAAGGCTGGCTGTACTAAAAAAAAAAAAAAATGAACTGAATAGAAACGGGTCTATGTGTAAAGGGCACAAGTTATGGGCCTAATGCTAAAATAAGGGTGTCCAAACCAGGCACTAAGAAGAACCCACAACACTTCTCTTCACATCTGTTATTACAGATTTCTGTATAAAGATGCTTGAGGAAGAACCACATCGCTAAAATTACAGACACTCAAGGTCACTGGAAACATTACTTCTGGGTTCTTTAGGGAGCTGTAGTGTGGAACATGCACTATACATTTACCCAATGACGTAGCACTTACTAATTAGCCTTTAGAAAGTACTCCAGTGTGGTAGACATTTTGCCCAAAACCGTGGCCTCTTCTTGGACAGATAAGCAGGTCAGGATGCATTCTGGCACCATGACGTATTTCACAGAAATTAAACCTGTACAGGAAGCCATTACAAATATAAACAAAACAGGTGCCCCAGTTGAAGCTCCGCTTCCATGAAGTAAAAATCATCCTAAATTCTTGCTCTTGACCAAGGGTAAAGCAAGCGTGTTTGGTATATTATCTGAAATCCTGGATGAAGGTGAATGCATTGTTGCTCTTTCGGAGTGCAATGTCTTCTGTAGTGATTGTGATGAGTGGGTTTTTTCTTGTAATCTCATTGAGAACAGAGCACATCGGTCTGATGAGTATGTGCATGCGCAAAATGACCTAGAAGCCCTCACAGTTTGCCTGAAGCCCCTGCGTGGCACTGGGTTGGATGCCTACAACCAGGCCCTGCAAGTAACCCTTGCCAACCACTGTGGCAGCAAAAAAACAAAGGTTGCAGGGATGTTATAGTTAGATTCTGAATTTACATGCACAAAACCATAGAAATTCAGTTGTGATAGTTATTTCAAGTAACTTTAACTCGTGCCCTAGGGTTATTATATCTTGCGCTCTTGCTATGCACAGGTAATTACCACACATATTACATAATTGATGACATCTTCTATGGCATCATTGATATTATCACTGAAACATTTGCAATAAAAACTTATTCATGAGAAAATTGTGAATGAGTGAGTGAGTGAGTTACAGTTACCTTCGGGCACATATTGTAGTTACTTGAAATAACTCTTGCTATAACAGATGGATTTTTATGGTTATGTGCATGTCAATTCAGAATCTAACTAAAACGTCCCTTTAACCTTTGTTTTTTTTCTGTCTATCTATCTGTCTATTTATCTGTCTATACATATATCTATGTCTATAGATATATCTGTCTGTCTTTATATATATATATATATATATATATATATATATATATATATATATATATATATATATATAAATTTACTGAAAAAAGATACAGGGACGTTCTAGACTCACATTTTAAACATACACAGCCATAGAAATTCACACGTTACAGTTAGTTATCTCAGGTAACTCTAACTTGCGCCCAAACATTTTACTGCAAGTATTATATTGATATTATCAATGATGTTATCAAAGATATCATGAGTGCTGTAATTTGTGGGGTAATTAGCGGTGCATGGCAAGAGCGCGAGTTAGTTACCTTAGGGCACGAGTTATTTTAATTGAGATAACTCTAACTATAACAGGTGAATATCTATGCTTTTGTATGTTTAAAATGTGAGCCTAACTATAATGTCCCTGTAGTCTTTGTTTCTTTCAATGAAATTCTATGGGGTTTTTTAACGGATACTCATTTTCATTACTATACGTTAATCCAAACACCTGAAGGAGTTTGGAGTCTCTGAGCTCACAATTTAAAAATACATCTTTTAGTTAAGTTGATTTTAAGATTGTGTGTTTGAAAATGCCACTTTTAGAAAGTGAGCCTTTTCATGCTTATACCATTTCTGTGACTCTGCCTGTTTGTGGATTCCCTGTCTGGGTCAGTTTGACAGTTGGGCTGGTTGCAATTCACACTAGACAGTGACACAAAGGGAGCTGGGGTGTAGCCTGCATATCCTGATGAGCCATCTGTGCTAGGAGGGAGGGGAGGAGTGGTCATTCACACCTGAAAGGGCTGTGTCTGCCCTCACACCATGCAGTCTCCAACCCCCTGGTGAGTGTCTGGGGCCTGGCCTGGGCAAGGCAGGATTTCACATTCCAAAAAGACTTTACTTTGAAGTAGGCCTACTTCAAAGGAGAAATTGGGTATAAAAAGGGCACCCAAACCACAGACTTTAGAAACACTTCTGGAACCAAGAGGAACCTCTGCCTGGAGAATAGCTGAATAGCTGAGGAAGAAGAGATGCCCTGCCTGTGACTGTGCTTTGTGGAGCTATCCTGCAGTTGCTGCTTCTGACAGAGTAAGAGGGCAAAGACTGGACTGTGTGTGCCTTCCATCTTGAGAAGAAATCTCCAAGGGCTTGATCTTGATCTGTCGCAGTATTGGTTCCGGAGTCATTGAAGGGGTCGTCGGGCCCTTGAAGTCACACGCATTGCAGATCGAACTCCAGGCTGATGAAGTCAGGAGCGCTGGCGTGGATGGCGTTGGGGCTGTGGTGCGAAGCGGACGATGCGACGTGCGCTGACCACAGGTCACGGTGCAGGCAGAGGGTTGTCGTTGCTAAAGCAGTCTTCAGTAGGCCCATGCCAGTGGTGTGGGACAGGACAGTGCTTCGTGACATCCTTACGAGTGAGTGGTGTCCACAGGCCACAGTGCAGGCAGTGATGCCTGGTGACGACACTGGAGTCGATGGTGCTGGCGTTGGTGGACCGGGGCTGCGATGCAGGATGGGACGGTGCTTCGTGTACCTCACGAGAGGTGTATGCAGGCAGCGGCGCCAGTTTCAGCAGGAGCGGCGGCATTGGGGATGCCCAGGCTGTGGTGGGAGCAGGCGATGCTGGAGTGTGGGGCCCACAGGTCGTGGTGAGAGCAGCGGATCGTTGAAGTCGTCCAATGATGGCATCGGTGAGACCAGGGTCACGGTGTGAAGTGGGGCAATGCAACTCTGTGTGGCGTCGGCAGGTCATGGTGCAGGCCAGCGGCTTCGTTGGCGGTGTTGCTGTGGTTTTTTCTCTTGAACAGCACAAAACACACAGTTCCCAGGTCAAGGAAACTGGAGTCTTTGGTGTCCCTGAGACTTACAACAGGAGGCAAGCTCTACTCCAAGCCCTTGGAGAACTTTCTCAAGCAGGACACAAAGCAAAGTTCACCCTTTGCACTCTACTGAGGCAGAAGCAGCAACTGCATGCCAGTCCAGCAAAGCAACACAGCAGAGGGACAGTACTCTTCCTTCAGCTCTTTAGCTCTTCTCCTGGGCAGAGGTTCCTCTTGATTCCAGAAAGATTCTAAAACTCTGGGGATTGGGATCTTCTTCTTATACCCCTTTCTACCTTTGAAGTTGGCAAATTTCAAAGCAAAGTCACATGTATTTGTGAGATCCCTTCTTGTCCATGCCAGGCTCCAGATACACTCCAGGGGGATAGAGACTGCATTTTGTGAGGGCAGGCACTGTCCTTTCAAGTGTAAGTGACCACCCCTCCCTCCTCTCTAGCTCAGATGACTCATCAGGATATGCAGACCACACCCCAGCTCTGTTTGTGTCACTGTCTAGTGAGAGATGCAACAAGCCCAAAACTGTCAAACTGACCAAGACGGGAAATCCACAAACAGGCAAAATCACAGAATCGTTTAAGCAAGAAAATGCCTATGTGGTATTTTCAAACAGACAATTTAAAAACTAACTTCACTAAAAGATGTATTTTTGAATTGTGAGTTTAGAGACCCTAAACTCCATATTTCTGAAATGAAAGGATGGCTGAGTAAAAGGATAGATGGATGAGAGAACCAATAGGTGGATTAACTGGTGAACGGATGACAAAGTAAAAGGATGGCTAGGTGAATGGACAGGGAGAACAATGGCAGAGTCAAGGGATTGATAGTAGATGGACAGATGAAAGGATGGAAGAGTAAAACAATTGGTGGACAGACAGGTAAAATAATGGGAAGAGTAAAGGAATGGATGAGTGGTTAAAAAGATGAGTGAATGGATGGCAGAGTGGATTGATGGAAGAGTGGATGGATTGATGGATGGGAGTGTGAATGGATGAAAGAATGGATACATGGATAAATGAGTGGACGGATGGCAGAGTGGATGTGTGGATGGATGGAAGTTGATGGAGGGAAAGATGGATGGATCAATCAATGGCAGATTGGATTGATGGACAGCAAACTGGATGTATAGATGGACGAGTAGGTGGCAGACTGGAGCACAGGCTAGATGGCAGGTTAGAAGGCAGAGTGAATGGATTACATGTCAGAAAGGATGGATGGATGGCAGTGTTGATTGATGGATGGCAGAGTGGATAAATGGATGGATGGCAGAGTGGATGGATGGATGAATAGCAGAGTGGATGGATGGTAGAGTGGATGAGTGCATGGCAGGCAGAGCTGATGATAGATGGCAGAGTGGATGGATGCAGAATGGATGAATGGATAGATCAATGGTTGGTAGAGAGGGTGGGTGGATGGATGGCAGAGTAGATGGATGGCAGAGTGAATGTGTGGATGGAAGGAAGTTGATGGATGGATAGATGGCAGATTGGAGTAATGGAAGGGAAAGTGAATGGATGGATGGGCGGAGGAGTAGGTAGACTGGAGCACAGAATAGATGGCAGGCTGGAAGGCAGAGTGAATGGATGGATTGGTGGCAGACTGCATGGATGGCAGAGTGGAATGCTGGATGTCAGAGTGGATGGATGGATGGCTGGGTGGGTGGGTGGATTGATGGACGAACAGCAAAGCTGATGGATGGTTGGTTGGAAGGATGGTTGAGTGGATGGATAGATGGCAGAGTGAGTAGATGGATGGATACAGAGTGGATGGGCAGATGGATGGCAGAGTGGATTGATGGATAGCAGAGTGGATGAATGGATGGATGGACAGACAGACAAGTGGTGGGAAGACTGGGTGGCAGACTGGATGGATGGATGGCAAAAAGGATGGATGGAGAGAAGAGTGGGTGGATGGATAGCAGGGTGGATAGATGGAAGGATGATGGATGGATGGCAGAGTAGATTGATGTGTAGCAGATTTAATAATTGGATGCTTGCAGGGAAACAGATGAAAATTCAGCTTTCTGCCAGCGTGAGCTGTCATAAAGTGGACTTTGTTTGCTTTTGCAGCCAGTCAGATCTCAGCACGAGATCAGGAGGGTTTGCAGAGCCTTTGGGTCCCTATTTACACAAATTTGGATTTTCTTTAATTATATTGAACAGATTTACACCAAATAACAAAAAGGGCGCTCTCTAATCCAAGAGCTACCTTTCTGCCAGGTTTGGTGTAATTCAGTCTACTGGTTCAGGCGCTAATGTTGTTCAAAATCCTTATGGAAAAATACATGGGATAAAGCATTTTGAGCCCCCCTCCCTTTTTCATGCCCCCCGCTTGACGGATCACCCTGAAACTTTCAGACAGACACTGAAATGAGAGTTGTATTTTTTGGGGGGAGGAGGAGGAAATGTTGTGAAGATGCCTCAAAAGGCACCAAAGTTATTAGCAAAACAAAAATGCTTTTTCTATAGAAACTAGGTCCTAACTATTACTACCTAGTTGCAACAGCCACTACGCAATACATATATTTATAAAAAATACCCTTTCAGGTGCGGAGTGCCACATAAATTATGCAAATAAGGAAGAAAGGAACTCTGGGTAATTCTCAAGATATAGATGGAGAGCAGCTCCTTAATATGACTCGCTCTACAAAACCACTTCAAAACAGTTTACCTCAAATGTCTGTTTGATGACCCGCAAGAAAGGCTATGGCTGAAACACGTCAGTCTATTTACCCTGTTGATGTGAGATAATATTGAAAATAACATTTTTCTGCACTACTGGAGCTGTGTTGTTTGCATTCCTTGTGCGGTTCTCCGGTCTTTGATCTGGAGAAGAAGGATGTGGGGGCCCTGAAGGATCCATTTATGTATGTGTGTTAATATATATATATATATATATATATATATATATATATATATATATATATATATATATATATATATATATATAATGCAAAAAAGTATAGAGAACTCTGGGTAGTTCCCAAGTTTAGGTGGAGAGCAGCTCTAGTAAGGAGCACCCTGCAACACCAGCGACACTCTAGATTTGCTCACCTCAAATGTCTGTTTATCTAGCAAAGTTTTTAAGCATAGGTTTGACACAGAGTCAACCTTGCCTAGCTGTAAAATGACAAAAGCCATTTACTTCTCCAGGCACAGTTTATATATATATTACCCCTTCAGGGGTAGAGTGTCACATAAATTATGCATATAAGAAGAAAGGAACCCTGGGTAGTTTTAAATATGTAGGTGGAAAGCAGGTCCTTTATATAGACCACTCCACAAAACCACTTCAAAACTGCTCACCTCCAATGTCTGTTTTTTTGCAGAGGCTTTAAGCATTGAATTAAGATAGTGCCATTCACATTGAGCTACAAAAGTAACAAAGTGTCTTGTCATTTTTACAGCAGTCTGTATGCACAACATTTGCTAGTGCCATCCCTGCCAAGCTGAAAAATGACAAACACCTTTAACCATGCCAGGCACAGTATTACAACTTTGGATTGGTAAAATACCATCAAAGCTAACCTGGATAGACTAAAAGCAGTCTCTGACATGTGTTTCGCCCTCAGTAGAGCTAATCAGAAAGCAGTAGCTTTGTCCAGACAAAAGGGGAAAAAAGATGATTTCCTTTTAAGATGGTGAAACTGTGACCAAATGTCTGATACAAATATGTTGTTGAATGCCCATGAACTTTATGAAGAAAATCCTATGAAAATTTTAATATTGCTAAGGCTTAAAGTCTCCCCATTCTGGCTCACAATTTGCTGCTTGAATCTTTGCTAACCCCCTAATCCCAGTTTTGGTCATATGTAACGTCAACATCTGTCTGGACACTGATCTATTGTTAGAGACCCAAGTGATAAAAGTACCCAGTATCTGTTTCGGTCAACCTAAAATCTTGAAGAAATTTCTACTTCACGCCATTTATTATTGCCACATACCAGTAGTCATTGCCTTGATCCAGTGTAAGCTCATCTTTTTATCTGCTCCTTAAAAACGTCTCTGCCAGGATGAGTTCATCCAAAATGTTGCTGTTACCTTATATCAGGCATCTCTAGATGAAGCAGGTTATCGCCTGCATCTTTAGAAACCCTGCATTAGCTCCTTATTGGATCCAGAGTACCAACCAAAGCCTTTATTGTTGTACACAAAACCTTACATCAGTACAGCCTTACTTTATTAACATCCAGGTATTTTCTCCCAGCCAAATAAATGCCTGCACTCTAGCATCAGCTTGTACTTATTATTCCTCATTCCAGAACAGTGACATATGGAGAGATATCCTTATATTCTCTTCGAACCAATTTTAACTACATTAAGGAATGTAGCCCACATTTTAAAAGCTGGCTTTATTACTTGCAACGATTATAGCATAGTTTAACGATGGGACAGGGTTCTAATAAAAAATGCCTACTGTCAGGAACACGTTGGCTTCCAGATTCTGTGAATGTCCCTGCTTCTGGCTGCAAATCAACTGTTAACGATACACAGTGCCCTAAATTCTGATACTCTAGGAACCTACAGGGCATGATACCCCATTCCCAACTCTCATCACACTCCCTCCTCTTGTAACTTGAATGCTGGAGACACTATTGAGCTGTAACTGGTTTTCTTTGTCGTCTTTCTTACCTCTTTACTGCTGTGTTTTGTGTCCAATCAACAGTGTTGTTAGCGCTGTTCAATACACTGTTAACTTTTACTTTTATACAGGTTCATAGGCACACTAAGACCATACTAAAAGCAAGTGGGAATCCTAGTTCATCTTTCTTTTCTTTTCTGGATGTTTCTGAAGACCGGGATCTACTTTTGAAGCAGCATCTCCCAGTTTACAAACGTTTTGTGTAGGCTGAGCTTAACCTAGCTGCAATACGCTCTGGGTCACAGAAACTGCTCTTACACCCTAGGACATTCAGTGATTCCGATGGTGATTCTGTGGCATCTATTCTCACGTTGCCAGCAGTATTTATATATTTACCTTCCTTTAGAGCTCCTAAAATGACTGTATGTTCCTGTTGGATCTCAGATTGGAAGTTGCTCTTAAGGCTCACCATTCTTCCATATGTAAAAACAATAACATAGCAGAAACCAGGGGGAGCTCCACAATCCAGTCAGACACCCCCTACAATACTAAGTGCGCTACAGTAGCCTCTCTACACACTGGGGTCCCCACAAAAAAACATGGTACCTGCATCAGTCATAGATTGCTGTTCTCCTTAAGCCATGGGTCCCACCCCCTGCCCCACCCACACAGGTGCCCATCACTGAGCAGTGTATTATTTTGAAGCTGGATGAGAACCTTCACGGACCTACAGACAGCACCGTGAGTGCTACCACAGCCTGGAACTCCTCAATTACACGAGCAATATGTGCTGTAAACAACCAGTGAACTCACCACCACTTGAATGCCACCAAAAGGACAATGTGCTACCGTAGCCTGCAGAACATTAAGAGTCCAGGGCCCTAAAAGCTTGAGAAACCTTACTTCTCGAATCAATACCCAATAGACTCCCATGTTGATCAATCCGGGATCTGGAAAGGAGTGACTTGAGCAGTGACCGTTAAATCTGCAGAGCTTTAGTATAATGTATGTGGAGAGTTTAGATACAAAGTTTAACAGTCATGAGCCGTTCAACTGATGTTGAAAGAATAATATCATTTCACTGTGTGCGTTAGTATTGTATCACACTGAATCAAAATCTATCACCCTATTTACCTCTAGAGACCTTTACTCTACAAGAGCCAACCTTTCCCGAGTTCCCGTGTTCAGTTGTGTATATGTACATGATAAACCCCGACGTAGCTGGCTAGCAATGAGCAATCTACACGGGCATGCCCCATAATGGATACCCAGGGAGGGGGCAGAAGAACAGGGCAGGGCTAGTGGAAGGGTTGAGAAGTCTGGTGCAGTGCGCAGGGGCGTAGGAGACAATACATTTCTGGGGGGGGACAGGGACAGCCTTGGGGACTTTCAATCAACCCTATACAAATCGCTCGTTGTTTACGAACTGCAGTCTCAGATAAATATAAACAATCATATATATTGGAAGTGAAATAGGGAGAAAGGAAGGCATGTTTACACAGTCTGAAAGTATCTTTTATTGTTATTTATATTCACAAAGTAATTAGCTCAAATGTGAAAATAACATGTTGATTAACCTTGCATCTTCATGCACCAAACAAATCAAGGTAGGAGGGTAAAAAGGAAGAACATACCCTTTGCGTCCCACACCCATCATGCCCTTCGCCTCATGCCAATTGGAACCGCACTGGAGATATCAAAAGCGATTAGGTACAAGAGTTGTACACTGTGCTCGGAAACCATAGTTCTAATAACACTTCTATTCCTGTGTGTGATCTTGGGAAGCTCAGCTCCACATCAGTCATAACTAGAAGCATTTCAACTGAAGAAACTCTTGGAGTTACAGTCTATATAAACATGGATTCTCTAATCTCTGTATAAACTGCAGTCACTAATTTCTTTAGAAACGGCTGTTTGTGATGCACCAAGTCACAGCGTGTAAAGAAAAGACATTCACTGATTATAAAGAAAAGACATCAGAAAATGACTATGATGGGGTTATTACAGTCGAGTTCTGACATTACAATGCCTTCTGCCAGAGCTAGCAGCCAAGGTAAAAGGCAGATCAGGTCAAGGAGCATAATTAATAAAGCTGTTTAAAGCAAAAAATTGAATGTTGCTTTTCTTTCTTCTGCTCTACTTTAATAGCTTGGAATGACAGAACCTATGCACTAAGGTTTTAAGTGGTTTGTGGGAAAGTTGGTGGTGTGACCATGTATTATATGGGGTAAAATACCCCCTGTGTACATAAGGATATTGCAAGTCACCTTAAAGTTCATACCTTATAAACAAGCAGTGGCAAAGCTAATAGGTCTCGCCTATGTAAGTTCTATTGCCTTTGCCAATGTGTTTTAGCCATGCTGTACACTAGTGAGACTACTATTCAGCATGGCTCAAAGTTAATGGCATAAAGGAGAATGATGTGTCATCGACTGGTGTGGCATAGTATCATGGAGTAAGTAGAGTGTCCTAGAATGGAGTAGTAAACTTAACTGTGAAGGAACAGGGGTCCCTGGAAAAAAATGCAACACCACTCCCATAAACAATGATAATAATGTAGTATGCAAATTGTATGTTTTAAGCATTTATTCAATCAAAATATAAAAGATCAAATGTAGTGGGAAAACATCAACAGGGGAAATCGAGAAAGACTGGTATTCGGGCATTACACAAGTTATCTGGATGACCCAATGTCACCAATTACAACAAAAATTTAAAAAGTAACCTATATAGTACAGTGGTTTGGAGGAGGCTGGCCTGGTTTGTAGTGGGTACCTGTGGTACTTACACCGTATACCACATCCAGTTATCCCTTATTAGTGAAATGTAGGGAGTGCCTAGACGCCAGGCTCTCTAGGGGTGGCTGTAGCCAAGGCTTATCTAGAAGACATGCAAAGCTCATGCAATACCACTGTAGTCACACATTACTCACACACATGAAAGAAAATACTCAGTGTTACAAAAATAAAGGTACTTTATTTTAGTGACACAAATGCCAAAAATACCATAGAGACTATACTCCCTTAGGAGGTAAGTAATACACCAATTATATACACTAGTATGCAGCAATAGCAATAAAAAGAGTGCAATTAGTAAAAATCACAATGGTTAGAAATGGGCCTAGGGGAAACACAAACTATGTACTAAGAAAGTGGAATGCGAATGTCAGTTTCCCACCTAGGCAAGTGTGGTGTGTAGAGGGGCGCCGGGAATATTAGAAAATAGAAAAGGTAAGTAATAGAACCCACCTCAGAGCCCAGGAAAGCAGGAGTAAATCACAGTAACTTTCCCAGAACACACAAGAACACGAGAAAGAAGATAATGCAAGAACCAGAAGATACTTCAAGACACAAAGGGTGGATTCCTGGACCTAAAGACCTGTTGAAGAATGGGACTAAGTCCAAGAAGCACAGAAGAGTCCAGGGAGGACAGGAGCCCCCGCTAACCCGAATCAAGGTGCAAAAGAAGAACCACTGGTGAAGAACAACAGTCAGTACTGCACCCAAGAAGATGGATGCGGGTTGGTGCAGATGATATCCCACACCGGATGGATGATTGCAGTCTGGTTTGCATCGCTGGATTCCACCAACAAGCCTTGGCACAGGCAAAGCTCATGGTTAGTGGAAAATGGCACTGCCCGGGACCAGGAGGGACCTGGTGGACTCTACCCAGGAGGAGGAGTCAGAGGGGGCTCTCAGCAACTCAGAGAGCCCACAGAATACCAGCCAGCACACACAGGAGTCCCCCAGCACGGGGACAAAGGAGTTGCAAAAGGAGGCCCATGCCGCCAGAGAACTACTCAGGAAGCTGTGCATCTCAGGAAGGAGTGCTGGGGGCCGGAGCTACATTGTGCACAAAGAATTTCATAGAAGGATGCCACACGCCTTGGCAACTGAAAAACACGTGATGCACGGGGTACTGTCTTGCGTGAGAAGGCAAGCTCCTACCTCCACCAAAGTTGGACAGTAGGACATCAGGACCACTTCAGTCTACCACCCGTGATGCAGGATCCATGCAACTCGTCAGGAGAGGGGACCCATGCAGATGGTCATCATTGCAGAGAGGTGCCTGCTGAAGCAGGGGAGTGACTCCTTCACGCCAAGGGAGATTCGTTCATTCTTCTGGTGCAGACTGAAGACAGGCTGTCCTCTGAGGATGCACGACTGGGAAACAGCTGCAGTTGCTGGCAGGAGCTGAAGTTACAATGTTGCAGAAGTCGTCTTTGCTTCATTGTTGCAGTTTGTGGAGTTCCTGGAGGGTCCAGATGCAGTTTCTTCGGTGAGAAGGTGAAGTAAAGGATACAGAGGATTCCTGCTGGAGTCTTGCAATCTGAATTTGAAGATCCTCCCAAAGGAGAGACGCTAAATAGCCCTGAAAGGGGGATTGGTCAGCTAAACAGGTAAACACCTATCAGGGGACGGCTCTGACACCACCTGCTGGCACTGGCCACTCAGATGCTCCCAGAGTTCGCTGCCAACTTGGAATCCAAGATGGCAAAACCCAGGCACCCTCTGGAGGAGCTCTGAGCACCACACCTGGGGTGGTGATGGACAGGGGAGTGGTCACTCCCCTTTCCTTTGTCCAGTTTCGTGCCAGAGCAGGGACTGGGGGTACCTGAACTGGTGTAGACTGTATTATGTAAGGAGGGCACCAAATGTGCCCTTCAAAGCATTTCCAGTGGCCTGGGGAAGGAAGCTACCCCTTCCAAACCTATTTCCAAAGGGAGAGGGTGTAACACCCCTCCCCCAAAGGAAATCCTTTGTTCTACCTTCCTGGGCTTGAGCTTCTCAAGCAACAGGAGGGCAGAAACCTGTCTGAGAGGTGGCAGCAGCTGGGGCTGCCTGGAAAACCTCGGAAGGCTGGAATGGCAATACTGGGGGTCCTCTAAGGAGCCCCCAGAGTGCATGAAATCATACAACCAATGCTTGCAAAAGCCTTGGGGTATGATTCCAACATGTTTGATACCAAACATACCTATGTTCGGAGTTACCATTATGTAGCTGGGAATAGGGAGTGACCTATTTCCAGTACACGTGTAAAATGGCATCCCCGCACTCCTGAAGTCTGGGAAAATGGTCCTGGAGGTCATGGGGGCACCTCTGCTAGTGCAGGGGTGCCCTCACACACAGGCACTCTGCACCCTGCTCTCAGGGCTGGAGGGCCTGCTATAGGGGTGACTTATAAGTGACCTGGTGCAGTGTAACTGGCAGTGAAAGGATGCATGCACCTTTTCACGCAGGCTGCAATGGCAGTCCTGCATAAGTTTTTGCATGGGCAACCTATGGGTGGCAAAAGAAATGCTGCAGTTCATAGGGATCTCCTGGAACCCCAATGCTCTGGGTACCCAAGTACCATATAATAGGGACTTATAAGGGGGCACCAGTATGCCAATCTTGGGTGAAATACTGAGTTACCAGTATGCAACAACCATAATTTAAGGGAGAGAGCATAACTGTTGGGGTCCAGATTAGCAGGATCCCAGTAGACACACTCAAACACACTGGCAAACAGGCCAAATGTGGGGTTAACCAAGCTAGAAAGAGGCTACTTTCCTACAAGGTAAGCATCCACAATAATGATTTACAAGCTTTTATACACCCACTTTTACATGAATGACTCAAATAGTGAATCAAGAAGTCATTAGCTCATAGTACCTATGCTTATGCCAATTTACGTACAATATCACAAATTCAAGTCAAGGTACTTTGGCCGACGATATTTCGATCCCCTAGACAAGTATCAGGATGATCCTAAGCCTTTGTTAAGCTTGAGTTAAAGGGTTACAGAGTGCTTGTAACCAAAACGGCCAAGATAAATCTGACTCACGTCTCATATGAGTGACAAGGCAATCAAAGGAGATCTGAATCTCTAATCAAGCGCCAATGCCATAAAGTAGTAGTAGAGTGGAGTAGTGTCACAGTGTAATAGAGTGTCATAGAGTGGAGTGGCAGAGTGTCGTAGAGTGGAAAGGCATAAATATGAGTGAACTGGAGTAGAGTGAAGTAAAGTAACGTGAACTTGCATAGAAAAAGTTGGGTAGAGTGCTGTTGAGCATAGTACATTGTTGTATAGTGGAGTGGCATAGAGGGCTGTGCAGTGGCGTTGAGTAGAGTATCGTAGATTGAAGTGGCATAGAGTGGTGTGGAGTGGCATAGAGTGGAGTAAAGTGGAATGGAGTGGCGTATAGGGAGTTGTGTAGGGAGTTACAGAGTGGAGAAAGTGTTAGAGTTTAATGGAATAGAGTGTCAGAGTCTAGTATCATGGAGCGTAATGTCAGAGTGAAGTGTCATAGAGTTGAGTTGGGTGGTCTAGAGTGAAGTAGCATAGAGTACAGTGGTGCAAAGTAGATTGGTTTTGAGTAAAGTGGTGTAGAGTGCATTGACGAAGACTGCACTGGTTTAGCGTACAGTGCAGTAGCATAGAGTGGTGAAGAGTAGAGGGGAGTGGAGTGGCACAGCATAGATTGCAGTGGTTCAGAGTGATGTGTCATAGAGTGATGCAGTGCATGGTAGAGTGGAGTGGTGCAAGGTAGAGTAGACTGGTGTAGAGTGCAGTGATGCAGAGTAGAGTGGCATAGAGTGTAGTGGCATATAGTACATTGGTGTAGAGTGCAGTAGAGTGTCATATAGTTGAGCGGTGCAGAGTAGAGTGCCATGGAGCAGAGTAGAGAGGAGTATAGTTCAATGGCAGAGTGCAGTGTTGCAGAGCAGAGTGTCATAAAGGGCAGTGGTGTAGAGTAGAGTGGCATAGAATGCATTGGTGTAGAGTGCAGTGATGTAGAGTAATGCAGAGTAGAGAAGAGTGGCTTAGAGTACAGTGGTGCAGAGTAGAATAGAGTTGCATAGAGTGCTGTGGCATAGAGTAGATTGCTGCAGAGTGCAGTATAGTGGTGAAGAGTAGATTGTTGCAGAGTGGAGCATAGTGATGTAGAGTGCAGTAGCATAGAGCAGTGCAGAGCAGATTGGAGTGGCGCAGGGTACATTGGAGTGGTGCAGGGTAGATTAGACTGGCATAGCAAAGAGAGGAATTGCGTAGATTGCAGTGGCATAGAGGAGATGATTTTAAAGTAGAGTGAAGTGCCTACAGTGGATTGGTGTAGAGTATATTAGAGTGCTGTGGTGCAGAAAAGAGTGCATTGGGACAGAGTACAGTGGCATTGAATGAAATGGTGCAGAGTAGAGTGGCGTGGAGTTCAGTGGCAGAGTGTAATGTTGCAGATTAGAGGGTCGCAGAGTACAGTGGTGTATTGTAGAGTGGCATGGAGTGCAGTCGCCTAGAGTGCTGTGGCACAGAGTACAGTGGAATAGAGTGCTGTGGTGCAGAGTAGATTGGCATAGAGTGCAGTGGCATAGAGTGCATTGGTTTTGAGTAAAGTGGTGAAGAGTGCACTGGC
This sequence comes from Pleurodeles waltl, assembly GCF_031143425.1. Lineage (NCBI taxonomy): Eukaryota > Metazoa > Chordata > Amphibia > Caudata > Salamandridae > Pleurodeles > Pleurodeles waltl. Next base: position 495,119,430 of record NC_090442.1, on the reverse strand, counting down.
AGAGTGCAGGGGTGTAGTGTACAATGGTTAGAGTAGAATAGCATAGATTGCAGTGGCGTAGTGTAGAGTGCTGCAGAGTAGAGTGATGTAGAGTGGAGTGGTACAGCATAGATTGCAGTGGCGTAGAGTAGCACAGAGTGGAGAAAAGTGGTGTAGGGTGCAGTGGCATAGGGTAGATTGTTTCAGAGTAGAGTGAAGAAAAGATAAAGAAAAGATAATATACTTCAATATGCTTAAGTATGTAACGATAACAACAACAACATAAATAATAACGCTAGGTATAATGGCCCAAAATGAAATATGGCTTCTCCCTGTTAGCCACGCTATAATCAAGCCCTTCATTACCTAGATAAAAAAGCATTAAGCATAAATCTTAGAAAAATATACCCTTCTAATACCTAAATTGTTGTGGGAAAGGGTAAAATCTGGGCCCAATTTCGACTTCACTGTTTCACCAACTGGTGTGATCTTAGGCAAATACAAATAGGCACCAGGCTGAGTGGGACTCTGTTTCCTCTTTAGAACTTCCTCATTGTTCTGCAGCTCCTCTTAAAGGCCTCCTGCAGTGCTCCTCTTCAAGGCGGCAGCAGGTGATGCAGACAGTAATTATGCAAAACTCTTCTCCTCCTCGTGCCCTTTGTTCTTATGAGCACCCTTAATGCCCACAGCTGTGAACAGGACAAACAAAAGGCAGAGGGCCTCCTGACTCACCTTTATTCTGTTACCATCAGATTGGAGGATGGTCCCTACAGGGCTATTAAAAGTAGCGCTTTTGTGCGCTAATGGCCCTCTGAATAATAGATGTAAAAGGGGAAATTATTTTGTCCCCTTGTCCCCCCCACCTTCGTTCCCTGTGTCCCCCATCCACCAAAATCTGGGGGGGATACGTCCCCCACACTTCCTACGCCCATGGCAGTGCGTGGCCATTCTTTTGTCTCTTTTGTACCAACACTGGAGTTGTCCTCTCCTTGCCTTGTGCACTGTCACCGACTCCTATTCTGTAAGCAATTGGAAACTGGTACTTCTGGAAGGTTGATTTTTTTTTTTTCCTTGAATCCCCACTAGTGCAGGACACTATTTTAGGATGTCAGTGTGCTCGATAAATATTTTGCATTCGTTCGCTCATGCCTGCGACTTTGGGGTTGAAAGGGCTACTGGATTATAATAGGCGCTTTGTGGCTTACTGGGGAGTGATCTCTGGGCTACTGTTATCATGACCATTTTTATGAGTTTAGTGACATCTGTCATTACTTTGTTTTACCGCTGTTGCTATGGGAAGTCTTTCCGTCTGTGGACTCGTTGGCGTGCTTACTCTAATGGTCCCGATATGGAAATGCTAGTCAGATTTCAAACAAATGCAAGTACATGACAAGCTGTACGTACTTACGGGCAGCTTTGTTTAACTGGTTTGGAGTGCAAGAAATGAATCTTGACTGTTTAGACAAAATTCAGAAGCTGAGGTGAAGCGGCAGCTAAATAGGGATATGCATGCTTTCGCAAGCCATTCATCTCTTAATCTTCTTTCTTTGCTTTAGTCATGTTTCCGCAGCCACTGTAGCCAGCTCTGTCTCCTTTAAGAGACTGGCCAGAAAACAGCTGTTAAACACTAAGATGGTTAATGTGTATTGCTTATTACATACGTGGGTTCGGAAAGTCTGAGAACAAAAATGAGTCCACTCTTTCAATAAAAAGCCCAAGAATATGGTGCTTAAATATCAAGCCACGTTTCCCAAAACCTTTAATACATAAGAGTGAAATATTTGAGCTCTGAATTATGAAATCCATTATTTATAAATAATTATACATCGCTCTGCAGACTTTTAGAATATCATGTAGATTCATATATACATACATAAAAGGAGTATGATCTTTGAAAAAAACGAATTGCATATTTGTACGCATTTGGCGTATTTTCAAGTCTATGATGAGCCAGTTCCTGCCAGTATTTTATTGAATTTCATTTCCTTTCAATTTATTAGGATGCCTTCTAGAAGCGGTTGTGTGGATTTTCAAACACGTGTTGTGCTTTGGGCCCTGACCAATGGGTCAGGGCGGTAGAGGGAGGAAAGGATGGGGGGAGGGAGTCGGAGAGAGAGAAACACACCGTGCCAATTTCTCATTTGTTTGAACAATGCACGAATTGCCAGCAAAACCTGTCTAAAACATGCACATACTTTTCGCGTGACAGTCTCACTGGTATTACGAAAATTACATGGCAGACATTACAAAATTGCGTCGAAACATGCATGGTTCGTTTTAGTACCTGCTTGACATAAGCACAAGGATTGGCCTGCATGTTATCACAAATTGTAAACCTATGTTTGAAAGTGACCTTCTTTAAAACGGTGTTCAGAACGTGGTTGACATAGATCTGAACGGTGCATTGCTCTGCTTTATTTCCGCAGCGCGGGTTCAAATGGTCTTACCTGCGAACGAGAGTCACCCTCCAATAAGAAAAATGAAGCTTCATTTCAAATGTTATAGAAACGCTGCAAAATACGAGGAGTTCTATGACCCTATAAAGGAACTCCATCTGTAACTCGCTCTGCTATATTGCTACGGGTTCGCTTGCTACTTATATTATCATCTTAATGTTCATATTGAATTACTAAAATGGAGGAGTTTTTAAAGTGCTTAACACTTTCTGTCACATTAAATGATGGCTGTTGGAGATGGCCCTCTCTGCAGGGTCATCCCCAAACATTTTGCCTCCACCCCTCCTATGTTTTCTGAATTCCTTTTAGTTGGCCTTAGTACTCTGCACACTTTACCACTGCTAATCTGCTTGTGCTCTCTCCTTCAAACATGGTGAAGCTGGCTTACACCCAGTTGCTACATTTAATTTACACAAGTCTTTAGTAAAGTGATACAACATGTACCCAGGGCCTGTAAATTCAAATCTACTAGTGGGCCTGCAGCACAGACTGCCCCACCTACTTAAGCAAACCTTTATACTTCCTCAAGCCTTTCATTGCAAACTATGTTTTCAGTTTTAAACTGCCATTTCAACCTGGCAGAATAAACCTTTTGTCATGCCTTAACTCTTCCTTTTACATTTAAATAACGCTTAGGGTCGGCCCTAAACAGCCCTGTAGGACAGGGTTCAGTGTATTTAAAAAGTTGCACATGTACTCTTTAAGTTTTACATGTCCTACTAGTGAAAAACTCTTACATTTGTTTATACTACTGCAAGGCACCTCTCACATAGGACAACATTGGGTTACCTTATTACATTTGAAAGCATGGAGCAAAGTTATGTTTGGTGTCTGAGAAATTGCAAACTTAAAACTCTCTTTTATGGTGAAGTCAGATTTTAGGTCACAATTCAGAAAATGCCACTTTTAGTAAGTTGACATTTTCTTGTCAAAACCATTTGGTGCCTGCTGCCTGTTCCTGGGTCACATGACGAAGTGTTGTGCATTTCTTCTAGATAGGATCACAATAGAGGTCTGGATGTCAGCAGGTTGGGCCATCTCTGTCAGGATGGGGGTAAGGGGTGGAGCTGTTACCTATCACACTTGCACTTCAAAGACACTTGCTCAGCTCACATACAAATTACTTCACACTAGTTGTTGCCCTAGACAGACTGGGACCAGGGCAAGGAGGGAGGAAACTCCAAACACCTATGTAGAGGGAAACTCCAGAAACTTCTCCCAGTTCAAAGTGGGCACGAGGTAAAAAAGAAAATGGGACCCTTGGACTCACTCTTCAAATCACTTCTGGATCTATGAAAGACTTGCAGGAAAGACTGATCAACTGCCCTGCTGTTTTTCCACAAAGGGGACTGCTCAGCTCTTCAGGCTGCAAGAGAGTCTGCCTAGCTGCTCTGTTGCTCTAGCCTGCAAGGAAGACTGCTCTGCTGCCTGAGGAGGAAGGACTGAACCTACACCTTGAGCCCAGGACCACCAGAGTGAATCCAAGGGCTAGTTGGCTGGCCCCCTGTTCTGAGCTCGAGGGACACAACAGACATCTCTGCTGACACATCTTGATGCAGGACTGTACATGACAGCTTCTGTTTAGCAGCTTTGCAAGCACCAGCCCACTATGATGCAGCTCGACAGCGACAAGTGTCTCAGCTCAACACATCCCTACTCTGCATGAGGCATCTCTGCTCCAGTTATTGCAGCACCGGTGACCTCATTGCCCTCAATTCAGCAAACTGCATCTTGATGCAGCAACTCACACTGCATGCTCCTGCCAATGGCTTCTCAATACCTGCGCCACACAGGCCAATGCAAGGACTTCACATCTTGAGGCCCAGCGCACAAGGTACACTTAAAAGCGGACTGATCTAATTGGTGTATCCAGTCTGCGCTCCTTGGTGGCCAGCCTGAATTTGTGAATAGGCAATTGGCACTTCTTGCTTCTAAGCACAACTTTTCTTCAAAACCTTTATAATTGCATATATATGGTTCTACTAACTGTAGTTTTATGATTTTGATTGCAAACAATTTATTACATTTTACTCTATTTTTCTAAATTGGTGTGTAATTTGTCTTGTCTTGTATTTTCACTTCATTACTGTTCGAAGTGCAGCATAAATACTTTACACATTGCCTCTAAGTTACCCCGGCCTGGCTTGTGCCTAACTATCAGAGAGCTAAGCACAGGTTTATTTGGAGTCTGCTTGTATTTGATCCTGACAATAATTGTGGTTGTTGCTTGAGTAAGGGTTTACCCCCTCAAGCAATTAACCCAGTTTCTCACAGTTGTGCTTCGGAGAACGTGTAGTCTATGCTCAGTAGGCATCTGTTTCAATCACACAAAGATTCCTTCAAGAAATTTCCAACCAAGACAACACCTTCTATGGCACATCCATCAGTGCGTCAGGCAATAAGCAATGTATTTTATTGTTACATATGCATATTTCTGTACTAGTCTAATGCAGTGCCATCTGGATGGTCGAGTCAGTAGCACCTCATTTTATTATGCATGACTGGCAGAGTGTTCATTTGTATTGTAGCTGAAGAGTGGCATGGTGTCATACTTGAGGATCAGCGCTGTGCTTCAATCATGTTGTAGTAGATGTGTAGCAAAACATTTGCATGAAAGTAAAATACAAATTAGGGCTAGCCACATCATCAGAGTTTATGTATAAATACAAGTGTATTTTGTAACCTAAACTGGATGTATTATTTTTTTTAGTTAACAGCCAGGTCTTTATTATAGTTCAGAAATTTAGGTGAATGCTGTGAATAAACCTTATTTGTATTGAGAGGGTGTTCCAAAACTAAGAAGTCTGCAAGGATATGTGGATCTTTGGTGGTAGACTCTGAGTTTGATTTGAAGGTGAAATGGTCTTGTTCTGCCACTCTCCTGGTGAATGGTGCATGGTGACTTGAAAGGGATTCATCTTGATGTTTGTAATCTATGGAGGGACGGGATGATGTGGTCCTGTTTGCTCAGGTTTAGAACTTGTCTTACTGTGATGTTCTGGTTTCATTGTTGTGTAGGGAAAAGTGATCAGTGGAATGTTTGAATTCATCTCAGCCATTGGTAATTACTCAGGGCTGCATTTTAGTCCATTGTCATTTTGCACATCATGCCATCTCTGTTTGGACTCAGCCATATGTAAATCAGTCTTGACCCTGCTCCAAAAGGTAACAGTCCAGCCAGAACAGCCAGCCCAGGTCCTCCCTTAAATGGAAAACTCCAATCTAGGACAGGCTTGACCACTGTTTTGTATACCTTAGTGTGTCACCCTAAATGTGATGGGTATGCCCAGATGTGGGTCATGTGCACACTGTGCCACTGGAATCAAGCTATACCTAGCTGATGAGCCCAACTAGGATGAAACCGGTCCTGGGTTACAAAACATCAGACATCCGTTTGTCGTGGAAGTTGACAACTTTTCTTTGATTTCTGAAGGATTGTTTTTCTAATTCTGCAGAAAACTCCTGAAGGGGCCAATGTTTTCTCAATTATTTGTGACATTGTTCAGTTTTCTGGAACAGAAATGTGGCAAGCACAGTTTACTAGATGCCATATTCTCAAATAACTTGGTATTTGTAGTTTCAAAATTGTTGTCATATGTGGAGAAAATATGACAAGTGAGTGGAATGTTGTTTGGTTTTCCAAAAATACGTCATACAAAAATTTAAATTATTAAATCGTTAAACAACGAGTGATGGCACGGCACTGTGTGGATAAAACATGTTGTTTTACAGCCAGCTAGTGCTAGATCTGTCCAGCCAAAAATCTAGTGGCAAGAAACCAGAATTCAACAATGCATGAAAAAAAACAAAAAACTGAAAATTCTGCTGACGCTGATAAGCTTGGAGACCATAATATCCAACATATTGTTTGCCTTCTGGCTGCATTATGTTGCAATACCACACATTTTTAACAGTCAGTAATTCTTATTTTGATTTTTGCGTTGGTACGCAAGGTGGTTTTACTGTCTGTGTTTAAAATCAAGTTTTACTGTCTGTGTTTAAAATCAAGTTTTCCATGGGAGTTGCAAGTTCGCTAAAATGTACCAAACAAATGTGGTAATCCACTCCATTCTGCACTCAAGATAGAAGTTGTGATACACCTGTAAGTAAACTTGAACATGAAGATTACAGGGATATAGAAATGCCCTTTCTTTGAAAAGCAATACTCCCAAAAAACATAGTCCTTTCCGAAATATGTTCCGCAGCCAACTGACATCATATAAACCCAGTCGTTGTGATTTTCATTGTAGGTCTCTAAGGGTTGGAAAGATGACTATTCATAAAATCACTGGGTCTGTGAATACAAAAGTGTTAATGTGCAATGTACTTATGTTTTGCGAGTCAGAAAATGTTTTTTTGTATATTTTTTTTTCTTGAGCAGATGTAGAACAGAAATACAGATATTAAAACAGCGTTTCAAACTTTATCCACACAATACTTCATTAATATTAAATTGGCTACATATGATATTTATAATAACACTTAACATATAACATATAATATAGCCCCATCATGACCGAGATAAATCCTCTACCTCAAAGGTTGGTCCCCAGATGTCTGTAAACTTGCGACCTGCACCTATTCTTTGCGCATAAAGCTTTTCCTTAGCCCATACCCCCCTCATCTTTACCTCCCATGCTTCAAATGAGGGGAGAAGGGGTGATTTCCATGCTTGTGTTATCAATGATTTCGCAATCACAGAGGCTATGAAGAGTAACTGCTTAGCCTGCATCCTAAGGTTTGGGTGCTCTGAAATTTCAAACAGAGCCCCCAAAGTGTCTGGGGTAAGTATACAGTGTAATTTCCTGCTGAGCCACTGAAACACTTTCACCCAAAAGTCCAACAATTTGGGACAGGTAAAACACATATGGAGCCAATCCCCTATATTTTCATTACACTGTGGACAAACGCCTGAAGAATTCAGAAAAGCTTTCTTAATTTGGGCAGGAGTAAGATATGACATCCATTTTATATAAAAAGCCATTCTTTTAAAGTTTGCCCCCCTAATCGCCTTGTGTGACATACTTTTGAAAGACCTCTACATTTGTAACTCGATTTTGCACCCAGTGGATCTTTCATTCTTTGATAAAACAGAGGAAAGGACTTGTGCGGTTCCCTGAGAGTTAAGAATCCGATACCAGTTTGCCAGACCCTTCTGATTTCCATAGAATGCTTTAGAGATAATAGAGACGGGTTGATCCCCTAAGGCAGTGTGGGTAAGCAGAAAATGCCGATTCTGAAGATAAGAATATTTTAGAAGATCAGGGTTTGTACTCCCGCCTGACATTGGTCCCAGGTCTTAACTTGATTACCGATTAAAAAGTCGTATTGTGAAATCCGAGCGTATATTATGATAGGGACTTTGTATCTAGTATGCTTGGGTTGCCGTGGAAGTTTGAGAAAAGGGGCTAGCTGGCAGCCAATCTCATCAAGCATAACATTAAGATAAATACTAGCATTAGGGGATGAAGTCGCTTTAGAGACCCAGTCCATAAATGTAGAATCATAATATTTCCTAACATTTGGCAGGGCCAATCCTCCATCTTCCACTGCAAGAGATAGAGTCTCCAACTGAGCCCTTGCTTTTCTATTACCCCAAACAAACTTGCGAAGAAGCACATCGAGCTCCTTGAAAAACATTTGGTGGATTTTGATAATCAAGCTGGAGAAGGTGCACAACAGAAGAGGAAGAATCATCATTTTAACCAATGTTACACTCCCAATAATTGATAACGAAGATGATTGCCATTTTTGTAATAGACGTTGCACTTTTTTGAACAATGGACCATAATTTAAACCAAAAATACCTGAAAAGTCATGGGAGGTGTAAATGCCCAAATATCTTCTAGAACGCCGCAAGCGAAACTGTGCCCGCATCTCTGAAGGAAGAGCATTCTTGGTGTATTAAACAATAGGGCTTCTGATTTAGAATGGTTGATCCTATACCCCTGAGCTCTGTAAAGACCTTTATTTTGGTAAAGGCCCTGGCAATATTGGAGGAATATGCTGCTAGATAGAGGGTCATGTCATCGGTGAACAGTTTTAACTTCGGTGCCTGGATGATAAGAGGGAGAATAGCAGCATCTTGGCGCAGGGCCGCCGCTAAAGGTTCAATGAATAGTGTAAAGGTTAAAGAGCTTCAATCAGAGCTTAATCAAGCTCAAAGGGCCCTTCTGACTTCCCAAAACAACAAGGTATTTCAAAGAGTCAGAGTGGCACAGGCCAAGCTAAGTGATAATTTTTTATCTCACAAGCTAGTCAATCAACATACAAGCCTCCAGAGCTGGTACGGAAAAAGTGAACATATAGGTACATTTCTGGCAGGGTCAGTTAACAAAATAAAAAGCCCAAAAAGACACCATTAAATCTATTTTCGACGAAGGGTCAGATACACTGGTAACTCATGCAGAAGATGTAGAAAGGGTCTTTTTATCACACTACTCAAATATATATTCCTGTTCTATCCCAATTAGTATGCAGCAGATTGAGCAGTTTCTGGGTTCAATTACATTGCCTTGTTTAGATGCTGCTTGAAGAGAATTACTTATCTCCTATTTCACCCGCAGAGGCAAAGGAGGCAATAATTGCCTCATCTAATGGAAAAGCCGCAGGGCAGGGACGGTATTCTGGCAGAACTATATAAAAGTTCTATTGATCAGATTTTTGGGTGCCTGGCCTCTCTCTTTAATAGTATACCTCAAAGGGCGGAAATACCTCCATCCTTCACTAGAGCCACAGTGATCAGTTTCCTGAAAAAAGATAGGTCTGTGCTAAAACCAGATTCATGTCGTCCGATTAGCTTATTAAACTTTGACTATAAGCTTGTAGCCAAGATACTGGCACAAAGATTGGCTTTAGTAGCGCAGGATCTAATCCATGAGGATCAGTGCGGGTTTCTCCCGGGTAGGCTGTTAGCCACTAACACTAACTTCTTAATCCAGGTGATAGTCTATTAATCCCACAATAATAAAACCGGTGGCTATTATAATGTTGGATGCCGAGAAAGCCTTCAATCTAGTTCAATGGGAGGTGCTCTTTCAGATTTTAGTAAAATTCAAGTTTCCCAGACAATTTAATTCACACATAGCGGGTATTCTTCAAGTTAAGCGAGGTACGTGGCAAGGATGTCCACTCTCCCCAGAAAATGGTTTTTGACTCACAAAATGTGTTTTGCAGTCCTTTCGATCCTCAATTGAGGTAGTCAAAAAGGGGCTTAGTATCTTATTTGCCAGCCCCTATGGTGTGCATCAATAGTTACTAACGCAGCTGTGGTTTGAAACCATTGACCAATTAGGGACAAGTCAAAGAAGGTGTAAAAATTATCAAAACTGAATGTGTATCCTTGAGACACTTTCCCCTTTGCAAATCGTATGAAGAGCTCCGATGTCTGTCACAGAAGTCATCTTGGACAACGTTCATACAATAAAAACTGGCCAGCATTCCCTTTAATTGACACGAGGGTTGGCCATAACTAGTGTAATTTTGGGTGTCCAATAATACAACATTATGCAAAATTGCACAAAAATACGAAATGTATGCTATGTCTCTTTGTGAGTTTAAGGCATCGGACATTCTATTCACTATTGCGTACTTGTAAAGCCCATTAGCCATTGTGTCTCTTGTTGCCACCATTTTTAATCTCTTGTTTAAAGGAAGGTATGACAGTGGCCATGCATTAGCCGCACACATGCATACCCCGTTGAGCCCATCCCCCAACTTGTGCACTAAGTTATGTGGCATTTGCATGGTTTTGGTCAAATAAAACATTTTGTCAACCCCTCCTGCAACTCTTGTTATTCAGACCTAATTCCCTCACCTGGTACAGTTTGTATCTAGTTTTTTATCTAGGGTGTTGCCTCCTCAGCACCTATTCTGCTTGGAGGCATGCTGACCTTCAGTGGATGTCACCTCATGAAACGCCCCCCTTTGGGTATCACTAGTGGCCTGCACTGATGTACTACCAGGCCATAGCAGCTTCACTGATCTAGGAAGCACTGTGTTTGAAAGAGGCCTCCTACTCCCCTGCACAAGCTTGTTGAGTGCCTCAGCTCCCAAAGATAGTCCCTCTCTCAAGGCTCAGCACGTCATCACCTGGGCCTGGCTCCAGGCACCCCCAGCAGCTAGGTGAGTCCATTAGTACAGCTCTCCCAGTCCCTGCAAGTTTCAATTGGCCCAAATGATGCTCCCTTTTCATTGATGTTTGTTCCCCAGAAATGTAGGTAGCTCATGTGATGATTCAAGCCACCACCGTAAATATAGTAGCGCTTCCCTGCTCAGGGAATAGCATCCCCTGAATGCAGTTCCACTAATACCCCTACCTGGAGTTATTTAATTTGTTTTCCAAGTCTTCAAAGGTTAATTGCATTTAAACTATAAAGCAATGAAAGGTATTCATATACGTTTTGTGTTATTTTTATTTAAAAAAAATAAGAAGTCAGTTTTCACATAAAGTCAATAACCAATATCTCATTGGGTTCCGATATTGATTTCCAACATTTATTTTGTTGCAAATATTAGGTGCCAATGTTTTAATCCCACTGCATTTTGTCAATGGCCCTAAATCAGGGGATATTAATCTGAAGACAAAACAAAAACTGCGAAGTTGAAGTATCACATCAAGCATGTGAGAATGTTATTTAGAATTGCTAAACATATAGATGTCACAATAAAATGTACAAAGCACTGCTAATTATTCACAATTGTTCCCGATTTTTACTGCATCATGCAATCTACATTAGAAAAACCTAAATTATTCTGCAATGATAAAGACCTGTTTTTCTGAAGTTACTGCACACTAATTATTGTAAAGTGTTAAATGCAAAGGTATTTGAACCATGCAAGCCTTGCGTACAATATCAGATACTTTGTGAACTTCAGTAATACGAAGTTTCACATGTCACAATTTAAGATGACCAACAAATATAAAATGCCACACTTCTTTTCTTGAGTAAACTAGTTTAAGTTTGAAACAACAAGCAAGAAGTTCCTCTAGGTAGCAAAAGAGAACTAACAGAGCCCAGAGTCTTTAAACAACTATTATACCTCACAAAGAAAGAAATCAATCGGAGATTTCAGGCCAGTAATCTTATCAAGTACCACAAAGTTCAACGTAACAGGTCTCGGAATTTCACTCAAATCAATATTATGCAAGAACAATCCAAAGTTCTCAGATTTCCATCCAGAATAAGTGGTCTTTGGATCTGATCTCACTCATTGTAGAAGAGTTATCAAGATTGCTTAATGAACTCAATACTGAAATCAGTCAATTGAATGAATTAATGAATTGGAATAATCAATAAGAGTTTACAAGTTCATGAGAAACTTGAAACTACAATAGTTCTTTGATAACATTGTAGGAGAACGACCCTAGAGAGACAGCAGCACACTGATGGGCTTGAAGGCCAAAACCTCATTTGTGGCTTTCATAAGCCATAAGGTTTTGGATTCCTTTGAGAGGAAAGTTCTGAATGAATTCAGTAATACTTTACAAGAAAATAGTCCCAGACATTTAAGTCTCACAATGAAAGAAAGAGGTACTATCAAACAAATTGGCAGCAACAGAGACATCACTTGTTGCCATACAGATAAGGGCGGCCCTTGGTTAATATGGACAGTTCTTTTTACATACAAAGTTTTTGCGGGCATGTACACAAGGAAACAACATATATAAAATTGGATGGTAATCCTACCACAGAATTCACAAAAATACCTTTTAGCATCTTACTCTCAGCTACTGTTTCTAGTATCATCACTGAAGATGACAAATGTTATCTCATGCCAATTTATCCTAAAACTCTGTGCATTTACAAGTTTCCCAAAATTCATAAAAATCTCACTCGGCCATCTTTCAGACCCATCGTTTCTACTAAACATTCTATTCATGAACCAACAGTTAAATATCTGGACAGACATCTACAACCTGTGGTACAAAGGATGATAACTTACTTTGAAGACACTACTGATTTTTTTTTTCTTGAAGAAAGTCGCTACAGTTACACTGAATAACAACCAGGAGACCTGGTTATGTACTATAGATGTAACAGCCGTTTACACTTCTATTCCTCATTATTTAGGCATTGAAGGCCATCCATTACAGACTCACATTGAGGCTCGACTCAAAGTATCCTTACTGGACCTGTTACAATTTATTTTATTTCACACCTATTTTACATGGAATGATGAATATTACTTACAACGAACAGGACCTTCCATGTGTAATTGTTTAACTCCTGCACAAATTTGAACAGGACAATATTTTACCCAAACAAACATGGCAATGACATATCAGACATATTGGGGATATATAGATGACCTCTTTCTCATCTGGAATGGACCAAAAGTGGAGTTGCTGAAGACTTCGGAGAAACTCAATATGATCAATGAGAGACTGGTATTCACACATACCATCAGTATTCAAAAATTGCATTTTTGGATGTTGGAATCATGAGAAACACAGCATTAGAAACATCTACACCAAACCCATGGATTGTAACAATCTATTTCACTTAAGTAGCTTTCACAAATGCTCATTAAAATGCCATCTTCCTTACTCTCAGTTGTTGAGAATAAAACTCAATATCTTGTATGTATGAAATTTGAAGCAGGCAAAACTTACATGATCAATAAATTCATAGAACGAGGCTGCCCACAGGCAGTTATACAAAAAGCAATTGATCGAGTCAACTCAAAGGATAGATCACAGCTGATGAATCCAGTAAGTGTGGGGCTAGTACAGAAAATGTGCATTTGTTTTAAAGTTTTCATCTGGGAGCAGTAAACTCAAAAACATCATGTTAAAATATTGTCCCATGTTGCAGATGGAAAATTATTTTGATTGGAGCTTTAATAAACCAACTTTGTTTGCATATGAAAGATCAAATATTTGAGACAACTACTACATAAATAGGTTAAACTCAAAACATGCCTCCCTACAAAAGCACTGTGCCTTGTCTCAGTTGTTCCAAGAATGTCACCTACTTGGCATATCCCTGTGGACTAGCCTTCATATCTACATAGCCCTAAGAAATTAGCACTCAAAAAAGATCTCATGAGGATACTTTGTGGACTTATCCCTCTAAAGGCTTACAAATGTGGGTGTTTATATGGTCTTGTCGATCATAACTGTTCATTGTGCAACTTCAGTCAAAAATCACTGATGTGCATTGTCTGTTTTTGCCCTGGTCTAAAAATGTTAGGGTGTTATTGGCTTGAGCCAATATATCGTCCCCTGGATATCACACAATGCAGCAAACCAGTAACAGTAGGCTTGAGTGGTTCAGATGTTCAGCTTTCTGCCAGGTGCATGAAATTCCTTAGGAAAGCCTTTAAGCTATTGAATACATACATCATGGCTAGTTAAAATAGATTTCTGCCAAATGGTCCCTAAGCTAAAATACAGGTGCTGCTCCTTCCAGAAAGAGCCTATATTTTAAGGCCTGTAGTTTAGTTGCCTCAATCTGGCTAAATCTAGTCTGGACCAGGCATGGTCATACTTTCTTTGTAGAAAACCAAAAAAATATAAAAGTTATGTTCCTTTAGAATGGTGCAATAGGATGGAGGCAAGTACAATATTGTTTTAATTATTTTAGTGTGCTATGATATACTGTAACAGTTTTAAATAACTAGAAAAAATAAAGATCCATCTATCCATGTGGGTAAAACAGCACGGAAAATCAAAGTACGCATAAATGAACCCAAAAGTAACATTCACACTAAAAATGAAAAATCAATGATTGCATGTCATTTCAGTTCCCAAGGACACAACATCAGCCAGTTGCGTTTCATCATATTAGAAACGTTTCCCATGAGAGAATTTTTTGACAGCAGCACGATTCCATTACAGAGAGAGATTTTTGATACCAAAAGGACTTAATTGTCACATGACATACAGTTGCTTTTTATAACATGGGTGTTTCATAAAATGTACTTTGCTGGCAAATTCTTGATTCATGTTATATCACCTGTATTTTTTTATTCTTTTGATGTTGATTATGCCGCTATACTGTGCTAATTATGCTTTTATTTCATGTTTTACATATGTAATACATAGGCAAGCACTATGTTTCATGGTTATCAGATTTGCATTTTTAATTCACTACGTAATGCCTAAGCTTATTATGCTTTTTCAACACATAGCTTGGATCTTGGTTTTTCATAAAAAAATGTGTGCATATGCTGGTTAAATAAGAAATTAATGTGGTTAATCTGCTGAGTATTAGTTTTTTGTTTTTTTTACTTTTTTTGAGTTGGCATTTACCCACTTCAAAATGGCGCACGAAAAAGCCAGCTACAGTTAGCACCTCGATGCATAGGGTGTTTCACTGATCATTTTGCTTTTGTGGTCATCTAGTGCAACATGGCAGCAGTTTTTAAACATCGGGCAAAGATGGTGTTTGAGTAATTGAGTACTAAAATTATAATCTTGGCAAAGAGTTCATCTGATACTCTATGCAGAACGGGTGGTAAACATTTTAGTTGTTGTTTGATTTGATATTGTGATTTTGAGTTTGAGTTTGGTGCTGTATAAGGTTGGTAGAGAGATCGCCACATCCGCCTTTGGCATTATTCAGGCAGATATGGCAGCCATGTAAAATGTTACCATGGCCTACTAGGGACTACTAGTTTAGTCCTTTGTTTATTCACCCAATAAGTAACTCTGTACCAACAAGGCTGCCGAGTAGAACGCCACTGTGTTGGTGAACTGAACCTCACCGCATTGCAGCTTACTATGGGTTTGATCTGTATTGGTGAGTTTAAGATTCACCATATTTCTTTTTGAGACACCTGGGTTGTATAATCTAGTTCAATATTGAACACCCAATGACGCTTATACAATTGGGGAGTCTAACTTGATTATTATCGTGAATAGCATGCTATTATCAAGTGTTAGAAATGGGGTCTTTGGTTGGCAGTCAGGTTATCCCCTGTCCAAGCAAGGACCCTCACTCTAGTCAGGGTAAAAGAGAATCACCCTCAGCTAACCCCTGCTTATCCCCTTAGTAGCTTGGCACGAGCAGTAGGCTTAACTACAGAGTGCATGGTGTAAAGTATTTGTACCAACACACAGTAACTTAATGAAAACACTACAAAATGACACAACACAGGTTTAGAAAAATAGCGAATATTTATCTAAACAAAACAAGACTAAAAACAACAAAAATACACAAGTCATGTTATCAATTAAAAAGCAAAAAGAGTCTTCATGTAGTTTTAAACACACACTAACACAGTTAGCGTGAAAATGTACCTCAGGAGCGTCAAAAATAACCCCGCACGGGCGAGTGTGCATCAAAAAGGGCTTGCGATGCGTCAGTTTCACTCACTCACGAGACCTTGCATTGTTTCTCCTTTCGTCGTGTCGGGGCGTGTCGTTTCTTCTCTCCGCAGGAGATCGATGCATCGATCCGGTCCGCTCTCTCGGGTCCGGGCAGGCCTTGCATTGTTCTTACACGGCCAGCGGTACTCGCATCGGAAATCCAGCCGCATGATGATCCGAAAACCACTCAGAGTGGGTTGCGATCCCACCAGCCTCCGTCAGCGATGTTGCACATCGTTTCCCCAGCTCGTGCGTCGATTCTTTGATCACATTGC
Organism: Pleurodeles waltl; assembly: GCF_031143425.1. Lineage (NCBI taxonomy): Eukaryota > Metazoa > Chordata > Amphibia > Caudata > Salamandridae > Pleurodeles > Pleurodeles waltl. The sequence continues at coordinate 495,103,405 of NC_090442.1, read as the reverse complement.
AGGCGAGCATCGATTTTCAGCCGCGAAGCCAGCGGTGCGTCGATTTTGTTTCAGCCGCAGATAGGAGTTGCGTCGATCTTTTCCCCGCACGGCGTCCTGTGCGTGGATTTCATCCTCTTAGGCTGCCAGATTCTCCTTTCAGGGTCCCAGGAACTGGATGGGCATCACTTGGCAGAGTAGGAGTCCCTCCAGAGACTCCAGGTGCTGGCAGAGAGAAGTCTCTGCTGTCCCTGAGACTTCAAACAGCAGGAGGCAAGCTCTAAATCAAGCCCTTGGAGATCTTTACAAGATGGAAGGCACACAAAGTCCAGTCTTTGCCCTCTTGCACAGGCAGAAGCAGCAACTGCAGGATAGCTCCACAAAGCAGTCACAGGCAAGGCAGCTCTTCTTCCTCAGCTCTTCAGCTCTTCTCCAGGCAGAGGTTCCTCTTGGTTTCCAGAAGTGTTCTAAAGTCTGTGGTTTTGGGTGCCCTTCTTATACCCATTTTCTCCTTTGAAGTAGGCCTACTTCAAAGCAAAGTCTCTCTTGATTATGAAATCCTGCCTTGCCCAGGCCAGGCCCCAGGCACTCACCAGGGGGTTGGAGACTGCATTGTGTGAGGGCAGGCACAGCCCTTTCAGGTGTGAGTGACCACTCCTCCCTTCCCTCCTAGCACAGATGGCTCATCAGGAAATGCAGACTACACACCACATCCCTTTGTGTCACTGTCTAGTGTGAGGTGCAACCAGCCCAACTGTCAAACTGACCCAGACAGGGAATCCACAAACAGGCAGAGTCACAGAAACGGTATAAGCAAGAAAATGTTCACTTTCTAAAAGTGGCATTTTCAAACACACAATCTTAAAATTAATTTTACTAAAAGATGTATTTTTAAATTGTGAGCTCAGAGACCCCAAACTCCACATGTCCATCCGCCCCCAAAGGGAATCTACACTTAAATCATATTTAAAGGTAGCCCCCATGATAACCTATGAGATGGACAGGCCTTGCAACAATGAAAAACGAATTTAGCAATATTTCACTGTTAGGACATATAAAACACATTACTATATGTCCTACCTTAATCATACACTACACCCTGCCATTGGGGCTACCTAGGGCCTACCTTAGGGGTGCCTTACATGCAAGAAAAGGGAAGGTTTAGGCCTGGCAAGTGGGTACACTTGCCAAGTCGAATTTACAGTTTAAAACTGCACACACAGACACTGCAGAGGCAGGTCGGAGACATGATTACAGAGCTGCTTATGTGGATAGCACAATCGGTACTGCAGGCCCACTAGTAGCATTTGATTTAAAGGGCCCTGGACACCTCTAGTGCACTGTACTAGGGACTTACTAATAAATCAAATATGCCAAAAATGAATAAACCAGTTACATACACATTTTGTAAAGGAGCACTTGCACTTTAGCACTGGTTAGCAGTGGTAAAATGCCCAGAGTAACAAAAACAGCAAAAACATAGTCCAGCACACATCAACAACCTGGGAAGCAGAGGCAAAAAGTTAAGGGAGACCACGCCAGGGATGAAAAGTCTAACATCAAGCATAACTCTGGGCTTTGTTAGTTCCGTTTCGTTACCTCGAGAAACTTCTTGTGTGTTGTTTTAAACTTCACATAGTTTGCACAAGAATAAGAGGGTGGTATTTTATATTTGTTGGTCATCTTAAATTGTGACATGTGAAACTTCATATTACTGAACTTTACGAGGTATCCGATATTGTGAGTGAGGCTCACGTGGTTCAAATACCTTTGCATGTAACGCTTTAGAGTAATTAGTGTGCAGTAACTTTAGAAAAACAGGTCTTTATCGTTACTGGATAATTTAGGTTTTTCTGATATAGATTACCATGCTGCGGTAAAAATCATGAATAATTGTGAATGATTGGCAGTGTTTTGTACATTTTATTGTTACACCTATTTGTTTAGCTATTCTGATTAACATTCTCATGGGCCTGATGTGATATTTCACTTTTCTTTGTTTTGCCTTGAGATTAATATTCCCTAAAGAAGGGCCGTGCCCGAAATGCATTGGGAAGAAAAAATTGGTACCTAATACTTGCAACAGAAATAAATCTTGGAAATCAAAATTGGAACCCAATGAGATATTGGATATTGAATATATTTGAAAACTTAATTATTTTTTTTAAATAAAAAACTCAAAGCTTACATGAATACATGTCATTGCTTTATGGATTTAAAGTGATTAACCTTTGAAGACGTGGAAAACAAATTAAATCAGGAGCGGCTCATGGGGCGGCATGCGGGGGGAGAATAAACATTAAAATAAATTAAATAAAAAAAATAACTATGCTCCTTGCTGCCCCTGCGCTGCTACTACCCTTCCTCTTGCTGCAGGCACAGGCACCCAGCCTGCCCAGCGGCCAATCCTGACACTGCTTAAAGCAGCGTCAGGATTGGCTGGGAGCACCCAGCTATAACACTCCCAGGCAGACTGGAAGCCTGTGCAGGCTCTCACCAGCCCGGCAACTTTGTTGCTGGGCTGGTGAGAGCCCACTGCGCATGTATGTTTGGCCAGCCCGAGATGGACGGCCAAACATAAATGTGCTCTGAGGGAGAGGCTCGTCACCCCCGTGGCCCGCCCCTTTAAAAGAAAAGGATAATAAATAAAGTTTATTATCCTTTTCTTTGAAAGGTTTTGCAGCTGCCGCTGCTGGCAGGGAGATGACGCTCCTACCGCCCTAATGGAGGAGCTGCCCCTGAGTGAAATAACCCCAGGTATGGGTATTAGTAGTGCATTGAGGGGACATTATTCCCTGAGCAGGGAAGCACTACTATATTTATTTGGGATTACACCTAGGATCAGAAGGTGATACCCTGGTGCACACTGTTACTTGGACACACTAATTTGTGTACACTTTCGGTGTGCATTACCCAACACGTTTTTCAAGCCACCACAGTCTTGCTTTCTGGAATTAGCGTTTAGCCCCTCTGTCCGCCCCTTACAGTCTGCCATGTGGCTCAGGTGTACTCTGTCAGCGATTGAGATCTCACAGGTCTTGGGTGGCACTGGACTGGTCAGAGAAGTTCTCTGTTGGCAAGGGGCATTCACAGATAAATGCATGGATGGTCTGCCGATTTGGCTGCTTATTTGACAAATACAACCACCAGGTTTTGCAGCCAGTCCACGCTTTTCTACCATGTTTTTTCACTCTTATTCTGCTCCTGCCCAATTCAGCTTGAGAAAAGCTTTTGAAAACACAAACTTTTTATATAGTGTTCTTAGTTTTTTCTTTTTACTCTTTTTCTAAAAAATGAAATTTGTGACTGGTTATACCTGGATACCCGCACACCAGAAGTCTATATACTATTTCCAGCAACCCATTCCACCGCATTTAGATTTTGAGCAATTCATTTGTGGAATATCCAGTGGAAATATTGCCCCTCTGTGAGCAACCAGCTGCCAGTCTTCTATAAAGTTACTGGAAGGTAAGAGGTATTAAACTTACAGCTCCTTTAATTACTACTGTATCCACCTGTGATACAAGAGCTGTTTTCTTATTGGCATGGAGCAGAAAAAAATTCTGGTAACACAATTACAGATTTGTACTGCTGTGCATTGATAGCCCTGCCTTCTTTGTGAGGAAGTAACCCTTCCTTACCTATCAGATGCCAGCCTCTTAGCCAGAGTGCTATCTCTTCTCTCCTCCCATCTTAGAAGGGCTGCTCAACAGCTGAACAAATCCTCCCTCACATGTTTAAATATGTTGTTCATGGAGGAGGGCAACTTGTCATTGGTGTTAGTTTAAATAATAACTCCCTTGCTTTATCTCCCTCCTTTGGTTTCTTTAAGTTGGTATCTTCTTCAAGTTAGATTTAATCTTCTAAACATGGTGAGGTGAGCCTGATCTGAATCCATCACCAAAAGTTCACTTTCTCCAGTGGAAGCAGAAATGCACAAATCTAATAGATTGTCAGCCTGACAGTACTAAAAAGAGCAAATTACAACTTCCTGGGGAAAAAAAACAACAACAATTTCTAACCTTTTCCCACTGTCACTAAAGTTGCTTAAATATATCCAGCATCTTAACTTCTTCTTTGGGTCATGGGTATTGGTCTTGAATTAAATAATACATTTCAGCTTAGTCTGTGTAATGCACCAACACGTTTTTATTGTTGCAAACATTCCATTTCAGAGATTGCAACTGCAAAAAATGATTTTAACATATACAAAACCCAATTTTAGGAGTCAGCAAAATGTTACCACCTCCTTTTGTGACTGCATACTGATTCAGTCTTTGGAATGAGTGTATTTTGGGCATCCCTTTCAATTACAGAATTAGTACTAGAAGTATCAATGGTTTGCAACTGAAATTCAGATTGAAAAACATTGAAAGGTTACTAACTTCCAAGTTGAGGTGGTAACTCATTTGCCAAATGGAAAGTGGTCCCCTTTGGACCACCACGGCAGACTGAATTGGTAACGTTTCTGCGGAGTAGGCTTAAACAAATAGCCCTATTTCCTCTACAGAAAGGTGTGCTTTAAAAAAAAAGTTATTTTCTTTACATGCAGTGACAGTGGTCTGCTGATCGTAGTAAAGCCACCGACCCTGTGATTGTGTCCATTTTGAGTGAGTCATAATTTGAGGCCTACCTCAAGGGTATTAACTAGGTAGGCTGGATTACGACCCACTCAATTTCAGAATTTTAATAACTGACCTATTGGTACGTAGATTTGTTTGCAAAATATAATACTGGTTGCAAACCCATTCGTTGATCATCCCAAACAGTTTTTGCTTCCAGTATAATGATACAGCTAGCCTTCGGTTTTGCAAAGCACTTCGCTACTTCCAAGCACAAGTCAGAAATAAAATAAACAAGTGGGGCAAAACTTGATTAAATTAAATGTCAGACGGTTCATATTTTTCATACTTCAACCCTATGCCAGAGAACACTCTTTTGTCCAGTGAAAGTGGGTTTGCATGCAAGTTGAATGCACTGTATAAATTGCTTTTTCTTACATTTTATTTCCAAGACAATTATTATCAAAAACCACTTTTGCTTCACGGATGTATTTTTTGATTAAAATTTTTCACATACGTACATTACTACTGAGGTTGATTAAAAATATATATATATATATAGCGCTACCAGTAATAGCCCGGTATTCTGAGGTTGATTTAAAAAAAAAAAAGCAATCGGTAATAACAAAACATGTTGAAACTGATTTGACTTTTGCCAATAGTGTGGACGCTCTTCTAGTAGCTTCAGGTTGTTATTTTTCTCAGCACAGCTAATACTCAGATAACCAGCTAATTTAAATAAATTGACCACATTTCAGTTTACGTATAACATATGCAAAATACTCTTTAGCCTTACAGTGCAATTGAGAACCCATCTTATCAAACGACCGTCTCCTACTTGCTTCAGTAAAGGATGCATGTCTGTGCTGCACTGCACGAGACAGCTGGTTCTTCAATTATTAATGATGACCACTATGGTGTGTTGATACCAAACAAATCAACGGTTGGCCTCCTGCTTCTGGAAATTGGGAATGTAAAATGCAGAGATTGGAGGGGGTAGGTGGCTGAAAAGAGATGGGTGAGACCAAAGAATGGAAGAGCTGGTGTCTCTTGAAGATTGTGTTGTCTGCAATTCATGCGGCACTTGCTCCACCCCTCACCCGGTTGGTCTATCCCGTAATGTTCAAATCACTGCTGATGCGCGATAAACGAGTTACTATGAAAATCAGTCCCAGACCCTTTGCAGCCCTGGTAATTAGCGGACCCTTCGTCCGTTTCGATGCAAAGTTGTCTGTTTTGCTGCTTTAAGTTCAAAGAATAATTGTGGTGTGACAAGGCCAGAAGAAGGTGATTAGGAACGTGTTTATGTACACACTTGAAAACAGCTGAAACCATTCAGCTGTGAAGACTGAAGCATTTTTATACAAGAAGAAAGAAAGAGCAATAGAAAGAGAGAGTACGAAGTGGAATGTTTCAACCTAAGTATAATTAATTCCTGCCGGTTTACACAAGTATTTTTCTTATGTACTGAGTCAAGCAATATATCAAACTAATTCAAATACACTGTGAAATGTAGTGGGTGATGTGCTATAAACGGCCACCAATAAACTCTTAGACATTCAAAGCCGCCGTTTTTGTGCTATTAATAAAAGCTCATGATTGCAATGGAAAATTGTTTCATATGCGTTCTTTGCATTCGAACATTACAGAGGCTTACTGGCTGTCTATCAGGGAGACTTTGTGGAGGGAAATTGTATACTATTAATATTAATGCATTTTCAATACACCGGCGTATTATTGTCCATGCTGCTGAAGGAAGACCTGAAACATGCTTTCCTACGTTAAGTTTACACCATAATCTGATATGATTTGCCTGAACTTTCCTCATGATTTTAAATTTTTTCTTCTCAGTTCTTCACATTTTTTGTCTTTAATCGTTAATTTGTTTTTTATTTTTTCTCTTCCCATATTTATTTTTTTATTTCTGTTGTAAGGTTTTCCTTTGCGTGCCCCCTTCCAGTCTCCCCTTTTCACTTTTGTTTTATCCCCCCCCAATCTGTTAGTAGTCTAGTTACAGATCTCTTTAGCTATCTGGCACAGACAGCATTGCCTACAGTACGGCCTATAATGGGATTTTAAGGCAGCCTCCTGCTCATGATTGGATGGATTTATATTTATATTTTAGAATTCACAAAGCATTCTGATTTTCAAAGATATCAGTTCATATCACGTTAAAGGGGCATCTCTAATAGTAGTCCATCACCAGACTCCAAGTTGAAACAGTCCAAATCTTTCCTAAGTCTGTTGTGGGAACATTTTCCAGACAAGTGTGTATGATAACAGTCCATGTTTACTATGTTCTTCTGTCAAGGACACTATGCTACAGTCTCTCTGTACTTAAAAATAGAGGCTCTCATTACAACCCTGGTGGTCGGTGATAAAGTGGCGTTAATACCGCCAACAGGCCGGCGGTAAAATAAATAATGAAATTTTGACCACAGCGGAAACCGCCCACACAGACAGCCACCTTAACACATCGACTGCCACGGTGGTAGCAACAAGCACAGCAGCGGTAACCGCCAACAGCCAGGCGGAAACAATGTACTGCCCACAGTATTACAACTGGCCTATCCGCCACCTTTTCTGGGGCGGTACTAACGACATCAAAAGCATGGCAGAAACCGTACACCGAAGGCAAAGGACTCACATCTGGACACTCGGGGAACAACCACAACACCATGGAGCCTGAACTGCAGGTGTTCCCCATGCTGGTCTACCTCCTCCTACACAAGGAATACCAATGCCGGCGACAATGACCACAGTAAGTTCTGCTGCCTAGCACACAGGGGAGAGGGGAGGAAAAAGAGAGTGACACACACACACACAACACTCGCACCCTCACCCCAACACCATACACACAAACACAGATGCAGTAACATTACACAGCCACCTCATACCCCTCAAGAATAATGCAAAGACAAAAGGAAGTGATTAAAGTGAGTGTAATAAGATAAACAACTAGAAATAAGTCCTCAGGAATCAAAACAGTCTTTACATATATACAAATGGAGGGATACTGCCCAGTCCACAATGTCCGTGGGCCACAGGGCCACACCACATAGGACAAGGCCCCACCTTACTCCTGCATCAACACGGAGAGAACACTGCTGGGGCATCAGGTAAAAAATACACAGGCACCTCAGGGGGATGGGGAGTGGGAGGGCACCTCAGCCAGAAGATGGTACAACACCACTGGTCCTGGAGGGGGCTACATGCCCTGTGCAATGTCCTGGGGAGTGCAAAGCCACAGTCTCTCAAGTGGGTGGTTTGCCCACTACTTGGTCCTGGGTAGTGCAAAGCCACAGTCTCTCAAGTGGGTGGTTTGCCACTGCTTGGTCCTGGGGAGTGCAAAACCACAGTCTCTCTAGTGGGTGGTTTGCCCACTGCTTGGTCCTGGGGAGTGCAAAGCCACAGTGTCTCAAGTGGGTGGTTTGCCCACTGCTTGGTCCTGGGGAGTGCAAAGCCACAGTCTTTCTAGTGGGTGGTTTGCTCACTGCTTGGTCCTGGGGAGTACAAAGCCACAGTCTCCCTAGTGGGTAGTCTGCCCACAGGTTCTGGAGGGGGTCTTGTGCCCAGTGTGCTTCATCCTGGCAAGGAGGGGGTGAGTCAATGCCTTCTTCCACTGGTTCTGGAGGAGGCCCTGTGCCCTGTGATGCAGTTCTTGGGGAGTGCAAGGTCACAGTCATTCACCTGGGTGTTACACCCACACGATTTGCAGTGGTGCTGGTGTCGGTGCTGACAGTGGTTGGGGGAGGCTCCAGCCCTTCCCCTGCAGCCTCGGACGGCTGCCCACCAGGGTTGCTGCTGCTGGCATTGGTGCTGGTGGCGGTGATGGTGGCAGTGCTGGCAGTGGTGCTAGTGTCGGTGCTGCCAGTAGTGGGGGAGGCTGCAGCCTGAAGCGACATGGTTGGTGTTGTGGGCTCACATTCAGTCCCAGCACCAGGCCTCCTATCCTTCCTGCCTGCAGTGGCAGGGCCTTTGCCCCTGCCATGTGTTGGTGCCTCCTTGCCATTGCCACGTGGTGGTGCCTCCTTGCCATGTGGTGGTGCCTCCTTCCCCTTGGAAGCTGGTGGTACATCCTTGCCCTTCCCCTTGGTAGCTGGTGGTATATCCTTGCCCTTCCCCTTTGCAGCTGGTGCAGGTATACTGGCAGTGCTGATGGGTGTTTCCTTGGAGCCCCTCACACCTGCAGTAGCTGCTGAAACAATTGTAGCCGTGGACTGTGTGGCTGAGGTGCCAGCCTTGGTTCTGCCCACCCTGGCCTGACATGAAGGACGGGGGGAGTGGTAGGGAAGAGGTCAAGGGTGGAGAGGAAAAGCTTCTTAGGGACACTGGGGTGGGAAGAGGGTGAAGGTTTGGTAGTGGAGGAAGAGGGAGTGGTGGTTGGAGGTGTCTGTCTGCTGTGTTTCGGTGCAGGTGCATGGGCTGGATGCTGTTGTGGAGTAGATGGCTGTTGGGTGTCTGAGTGTTTGTGTACTTTGGGAGGAGGGGACACAGACACAGTGGGAGAGGACACAGGGGACCTATGCGTGGATGTGGGGGTGGTGACTGCCAGTGAGGGGCATGTAGTGATAGGCGTGATGGTGGTAGTGGATGAGGATGTAGTGCATGCAGGTGTGAGTGTAGACGCTACTGGGAAGGACGTAGACGAGGAGGAGGAGGGGGACACAGTGGAGGCAGTGGATATTGGTGTGTCTACATCTGGACATGTTTGTGTGAGGTATCACTTTCAGCACTGTCCTCTCCTGTCTCTGCCGTGGTGCTCCCCTCGCCCTCCGTCCAACTGGTGCCCTCCCCGTTGGTGGATTCGGCCTCCGGGGCCCTGTGGGATACAGCTCCCTCTGTCGTCGGTGCCTCTGCTCCTCTGCCAGATGATGCTAATGCATATAAGTACAGGATGACACAACAAAAAGGGATGGGAAGAGACAAAGGAAACACTTGGTCAGTGGCAGCAACACCACCACCGTTGGCGTACACAACACACTCACACACATGGAACAGCCCTACGCACTAGGCAAATCACTACCAGTCACAAGGCTAGTCACCAGCCCATGGACAGGAATACCTAACCCCAATTGCAGCATACCTGAGACCCACAGAGCCATGCCCAGTAGTGGATGCCCACTAGCTTTGTTGGAGGTGGATTTCATCAGCCCCTGCCCCACATGAAACCTACCATGCAATGTCTGGCCTGGCCTAGGGGCACCAACAGCCCCACCCGGATACCTCCCCACCACGCGCAAGTAGTATATTGGGAAACTGTACTCTCCCCCTTGTGGCTGCTGTGATGCCCCCCGTGCCCATGCAGCTCTGGATATGCCACTACCAGTATGCGGAACATCAGGGGGGGTTCAGGGTTCGACGGGCACCCCTTCCTCGTTGGGAGGCCATACCCAGCTGGGCCTCCGCCGTCTTTCTTGCCAAGCGTCTTAGGTCCTCCCACTGTTTCTGACAGTGGGTGCTCCGCCTGCCATAGACCCCCAGGGTCCGCTCATCCTTGGCGATGGCATGCCATATACCCTTTTTCTGATGGGCGCTGACCTGCAGAAGAAACACGCATAGAAAAAAGATATCAGTCATACCATCCAGCCTGTTACACTCATGGCCCACCATATTCCTCCCATCCCCTTACACACATACATTGCCCACCATACATGAAGCACACTGCCCAGGACCCCTCAAACCCCCCCTTACTCAAGGCCATCACATACAGCACTCCATGCATTCATGCCCCTTGCATCGTGCTCACAGTGTACTCACCTGTTGGTCTGGAGGTCCATACAGCATTCCGTACTGGGGTAGGACCCCATCCACCAGTCTCTCCAACTCCACAGCAGTGAAGACAGGTCGCTTCCAGACACAGGTCACAGCAGCACTTGCAGTGTAAGTCCTTTCCTGTTGAAGGTTGGGTAGCAAGTGAGAGAACAGATGGGAAATGGCGGTCACGTCCGCGGCGGTACATCACCATTGGCTACTGTAACCCATAGGGCCGAATGACAACCAATGAGGATGTGCACGGCGGAACTCAACCGCCTCCCGCAACGGCGCACAACGTCAGCGGCATTACCTCATTTCCACATGTCCCTCTCAACAGGTCAGGCGGGCACCATTTCGGGGGGGTGGAGGGGCATGGCACCTAACTGTGTCACAGCACACATAGGCACCATTTTGCACTATTAAACAACATACTGTTTCTGTCACAACTTGCATTGGACTGTACATTTGGGAAATGTTGAATACTGACCGGATACTCATTGTTTTGCCCCCTAGATTACAACCGCAGCGGTAGACTTGGCAGCACATTATTCTCACCTACAGACTTGACAGGGCCACAGTCCAAGAGCTGTGTGCCAAATTGGACCTGATCTCTGCTATCCATCACCCCACTGGGATCCACCCTCTTGTGCAAGTCCTATCAGTGCTCCATTTCCTGGCAACTGGCTCCTTCCAAGTGACAGTGGGCTTGGCAACAAGAATGTCTCAGCCAATGTTCTCAGTAGTGCTGACCAGAGTGTTCTCTGCCCTGATGAAACACATGCGCAGCTACATTGTTTTCCCCCAGGTGGAGGATTTGGCCACGGTGAAAGCTGACTTCTATGCAATGGGACATATCCCCAACATCATTGGGGTAGTAGATGGAACACATATTGCCTTTGTCCCCCCTGGAGAAATGAACAGGTGTTCAGAAATCAAAATAGCTTTCACTCTATGAATGTGCAGATAGTGTGCCTGGCGGACCAATACATCTCCCATGTCAATGCAAAGTATCCTGGTTCTGTGCATGGTGCCTTTATCCTGAGGAATAGCAGCATCCCATATGTGATGGCTCAACTCCAGAGGCACAGGGTGTGGCGAATAGGTGAACCCATGGTCCCCACCCAGTATATTTTGGGGTATGGGGTTGGCCCTAATGGTTAGTGTCTGTCTAACTGGTATCCCTTGGTATTTGCAGGTGACTCTGGTTACCCCAACATCTCATGGCTACTGACCCCAGTGAGGAATGCCAGGACAAGGGCAGAGGAACGTTACAATGAGGAACATGAGGGTGAACAAGAAGAATTATAGAGCGAACCTTTGGCCTCCTGAAGGCCAGATTTTGATGCCTCCATCTAACAGGTGGTTCCCTGTGCTACTCACCCCAGAAGGTGTGCCAGATCATTGTGGCATGTTGCATGTTGCACAACCTTACCTTACGTCGCCAGGTGCCTTTTCTGCAGGAGGATGAGGCTGGAGGTGGGTGTGTGGCAGCGGTGGAGTCTGTGGACAGTGGCGAAGAGGAGGCAGAGGATGAGGATGTGGACAATAGAACATCAATCATTCGACAGTACTTCCAGTGACACACAGGTAAGACACTGTAACTTCACCTTCCATTGCAGTTTTGAATTGTAACTTTTCACTGGCAGGCTGATATTCCCACTACTATGGCCACTTACTGTACCCTTTGACATGTCTATTTACAGATATCAGTGCCCCCACTCTGGCTCCTGGTATTAACTGCAGCAAACTACAGGTCATACCTATGTAAACATTACTGTACAGTTGAATTACAATGTTTAAACCTTGTTAACCAAATACATAGTTAAATGATTTGACATACTCCATACTTGTAGTTTTTTCAAAGGATGTTTATTTAAGTGGTAATAAGTAGAGGGGGTTGTGCAATGGGCTGGGGTGATGGTGGAGGAAAGTCCAGGATAGAGTCCAGTCTATTTGTATCATAGGTGTATTGTCCAAAGGGGCATATAAAGGGGAGCAATGGCAGTTCAAGGTGGACACAGTGACATGGTGGTACACAAGGGTGACATTCAGGAGAGTCTTATTTCCTGGGGGGGGGGTGGGGGGGGGGCCTTGGCAATTGTCTCTGGCTTCTGCCTGGATTGCAGGGACCGTTTGCCGGGTGGCTCTCCTTCTGCGGGGGTGGGGTGATGGTGGCCTGCTGTTCCTGTGGTGGGGCCTCCTGTCCACTAGCGTGGGAGGAGGTGGAGGGCTGTTCATCGGTGTGGCTAGTGTCAGGGGCCCGTTGGTGTGCCACTGCCTCCCTCATGGTGTTGGCCATGTCTGCCAGCACCCCTGCAATGGTGACCAGGGTGGTGTGGATGTCCCTCAGATCCTCCCTGATCCCCAGGTACTGTCCCTCCTGCAGCCGCTGGGTCTCCTGCAACTTGGCCGGTATCTGACCCTTTATCTCCTGGCAATGGATGTTGGTGAGTGCCTTGTGGAGAGTCGGTTCCCTGGGCCTGTCCTCCCCCTGTCGCACAGCATTGCTCCCAGCTTCCCTGTTGTCCTGTGCCTCTGTCCCCTGAACTGTGTGCCCACTGCCACGACCCCAGGTCCCTGATCGTCCTATGTTTGTGGGGTGTCCTGGTGTCCCTGAAGTGGTGGACACACTGCTGATTGATGTGGCCTGGGGACATAGGTATGGGCCCACTGGGTGGGTACTGTGGTGGTGTTTCCTGAGGGGGAGGCTCTGTTGTGGTATGGGACTGTGCCTGGGTGACCGACTGTCCAAAGGTCCCTGATGGGCCAGGTTGGTCACCCTGATTCAGGTGTGCAGAGCTGCTGTCATCACTGTGGGCCCCTTCTGTGGGGGGACTGGATGTTGCTGGCACCTCCTCTCCAGTGACGTTGTGTGGGGGACCTGTGGGGATGTAAATGCAGTGTTATAGGTTCTGCGTGTGACATATTGTGCATGGGGGTGTTGCCCTGTTAGATTGTGTTTGCCCAGGTAGCTTAAGCTTCTGTGTGTGGTGATTTGGTTGGCTAGGTGATTGTCTGAAGTATGCATGCTTTGGTGATGGGTGTCCATGCAGGTCTGTGATGGGGGTCCATGCATTGTTGTTGCATGCAGGGCTTGGTATTGGGATGGATGGGTTGTGACAGTGGGGTGTATGTGAGGTGGTGGATTGATGGGGTGAGGATAGGGGTGGGGGTATGTGTTGGCATGCAGGTAGGGGGGTGACAGTATTAAGAGTTGACTTACCAGAGTCCAGTCTTCCTGCTACTCCTGCCAGGCCCTCAGGATGCAGTATTGCCAAGACTTGCTCCACCCATGTTGCTAGTTGCGGGTGAGGAGGTGGGGGTCCACCACAGTCCTCTGTACTGCTATCTGGTGTCTTGCTATCACGGAACGCACCTTCCCCCCTTAGGTCGTTCCACCTCTTACTGATGTCATCCCTTGTTCTGTGGTGCTGTCCCACGACATTGACCCTGTCCACGATCCTCTGCCATAGCTCCATCTTCCTAGCAGTGGATGTCTGCTGCACCTGTGATCCGAATAGCTGTGGCTCTACCCGGATGATTTCCTCCACCATGACCCTTAGCTCCTCCTCTGAGAACCTGGGGTGTCTTTGTGGTGCCATGGGTGTAATGAGTGTGGTGTGTGTGAGGGTGTGTGGTATGATGTGTTGGGGTGTGTGCTGTGAGGTGCGTGGATGGTGTATGGGTGATGGTGTTTTGTTGCTCTGGTTGTGTGGGTGCTCTTGCTTTATCTCTCTATAACAGCAATTTTTGTCAGTTGTAAAGGGTTTTGGATATTGTGGGTGTCTGTTTTATAGTGGTGTGGGTGTGCGTAGTTTGAATTGTCCAATGTGGTGTTGTTTTATCTGTGGGTGTCTATTGTGAGCGTTGCGGTATGTACTGCCAATGGTTTACCGTCATTGAATGTCCACCACAGTGATTCATGGGCCATAATGCTGTGGGTGTAGTTCTGTTGGCGTAACGGTGTGGGTTTCAGTTCTGCCATTTTATCACTGACCTTTGGGTTGGCGGACTTATGTGTGTGTCTGTATAGTCTCGGATTGCTATGTGTGGGTCATAATATGGGTAGCGGTACACCGCCGTGGCGGCGGTATGTTGGTGGCAGTCAGCATGGTGGTAAGTGGGATGTCATGAGGGGCAGAGTCTATTACTAACTGGCATAACCTAAAAGAAAGTTCACGTTAGGAAATGAATCAGCATTTCTAACACGGTCACAAATTAGAAGCTTCAACAGGCCTCACTCATGCTGACACAAGGGAATCGTAATAATGCATATAATTAACACATTTCATAGAAACACATGTTATATCCAAACTTATAATTTCAGAATTAATGATGTTTTATAATATGAATAATACATTTCATTTAAAATAGGAAAGCTTTGTTACTTCACTTCATTAGGTACAACAGAGAATTGCATTTCTCTCACTGTTTTTAAACTCACCGATAAATGCGACCCTTCTGCCTATTGCATGATTGTTTTGATAAGTGGGTCAAGATATTTGACACTATGTTTTCCACTCCCCAAATTACAAAAACACCAAGGTAATTGAGATGCTCGGATTCCAGAGGAATTTGTATTCTGCTATGGCGACTGTTGTAGTGCAGCAATGCCTCACTCTTGTCCCAGTTGATTCTCTATCTGGAAACATGAGAACTTTGTAAGGAGTTCTCAAGATCAGCAAGTGTGAGCAATATGTAACTGGCATAAAGTAGTATTTTTGAGGGCCCTGCCAGGATGGGGATCCCAACAATCCTTACACATAGATGGATCACTGCTGCTAATGGTTTTAATGCTAGCACACATCACCATCAGGATAGCAGACAGCCAAAAGTGAACAGCCCTGTCTTGTCACCCAATGAATGAAGATGAAGTCTGACAGGAAACCCCTGCAGTTGACTGCTGTATTGGGTAATGATAAAGCCACCTTATCTTCCTAATAAACTCATCACTTAAATCCAAGTTTTGAAAAGTGGAGAACGTGTATTACCAATCCGTGCTATTCAAAAACTTTTTGGCATCTAAGGACTAGGTGGCCATATTTTCCTGCAACTCTTTTGATATTCAAAGTAGCTCAGCAGGTGTTCTCAGATGATTGTGATGATCTTCTCATTTGCATGTATCAGTGAAGAGAAGACCTGATTGAGCCGGTAGACTAGGATGCTTACCAGAATTTTGATATCTACATTACGGAGGTATATTGGATGATAATTGCTGCAAGGTAGCAGGTCTTTTTCTGGCTTTGGGTAAACAGCAATCAGTGCTCCATTGGAAACACACAACAATGTGTCAGACATTTCTGCCTCCTAATAGGCATCATACATATGACTGTTATTTCTGTTTTCATCCATTCGTAAAATTCCCCAAGGAACACATCTTCCCCTGGAGTTTTATTGCATGCTAAATCAGAGATTGCCTGTGTGATCTTATGTTTGGTAATTTAATCATCTACAAGTGGTCTACCTTCTTTAGACAGAGAAGGATGATGTTTGTAAAAAAATCTGTCCTCTTATCTTCTAATCCTGTATTGGTTCTGAACTATACCGTTTCTGATAGATGGCAAATATCCACGCTAAGCCCTGTGGGTCTCAGATCTAATTGCATGCATCATTGCATTTTGCAATAATAGCCACCATTGCTTCCCTTTGCTCGAGTTGCTCCTCAGAAGGTGGCTCATTTCTTGCCTTGTTCATAGTGGCAAACTTTGAATTGATAAAGCATCTATTTTGCTTTAGTAATAGAGAGGGCGTTTAGAGCCATTTTAGCCTTTTCTAACGTACCGCATGATTCTACTTTGGGATGTCTACTATATTGTTAAGTTATGGATTTAATACTACATTAAAGAGATTTGTTGCTCTCCCTCAATTTATTAGCCATGGCAGAGTTCTTCTTAATCTGTGACCTGATGGTGGCTTTAGCAGCTGCGCTGAAGACTTGGGCTGAGGATACAGATCCCTTATTGTTTCTTAGATTGTTTGACACATGTGATTTCAGCTTCTCCTTGTCGCAGGGAATTTGATAACATTCTGCACTGCCAAGGTTCACTTGTAGACTTCTTGAGATTGAAGCATAGCGTTAAGCGGACTGGGGCATGGTCTGTTATGGTGCCCCCTAATATGTTTATTATGTTGCAATCTATGTTGGAGGGATGGCTGAATGATAGATTAAGAATCAAATCTAGCTGAAAATGCAAGCCATGTAGTGATTAAAAAAAAGGAATACTCCTCCAGAGTGTGCAGTAATGGCAAAATTTCAATAAGGCCCTGGTCTGCCATGACCTCTTCCATTAGTGCCCTATCTCAGATGTTTGGATTGTCAAGGGGTCCTGTGTGGTCTAGAATGGCATTCAATGCCAGATTTTAATGCCCTCCTAGCGTAGTACAGGTTTTACCTAATTCAGCTGTTAGCCTAGTAAGCCTCAGTTGGAAATTAGTTTTAGCTCCTTTTAGCTTAACTAGGATGTATCAACCATCGTCATTGATCCATGTTTGTAATAGAGTTGTTTGAGAATTGCCACCCTGCATTTTTTTTAAAAGTAGCTGGGATTGGTGGTGATGGGTTGTTGCGTGCATTGCATGACAACAGACTCTCCTTATTTACTCAGTCTCACTGAGTTTCTACGTCTCTTTGTCACTTGTAGGATGGCAACGTCATCTTGTTTGGTTGTTAAATATGTCAATACTTTTCTCCTTTTAACGTTATTAATGAGGCCATTCATATTCCAGGAAGGAATAGTTAACAATTTGGGTGCCTTGACCATCATTAATAGAGTAAGAGAAAGGACAAGAAAATCAACAGTGTTAGGAGTTAGGGTGGAAAAGCACTCCTAATATTTCATTATTTGAGATTTAGGTGATGGAACAGTATACTGCACTAGGGCAAGGTAGAGTTGGGTGAGACTGGTGAGGCAGCTGTTCACTAGAAAAGATATAAATATGTTTTTGTGCAAATAACTTTTGTCGGGTGAGATATATTCCTCAGGACATCCATTGCCCCACCTTGGAACAACCCAACGTTTGAAGTCGGGTAGTACAGCATCTGAACATAACTAAGAGTACATATCATTCAGTTTGGGGCATTGTCTACCTGCTGGAATTTTAAGCACTAATAAATAAGCCTAGCTTGGTAGTGGAGGGATACTGCATGCTTCAGTGTCTTAACTAGAAGCAGTGATCTTGCCCTGTGGCCAGACTCCATACCCAGTAGTGTCCTGATTAAGGTACCCGGGGTGTACCACATTTATGTATTACTCTAGCTTGTGTGTGGGGAAGATGTCTACCCACTCTTTGACCAATATGGAAAACGTTCCCAGGGGTACTCTACCCACTTTTACAGCAGTTTCTCTTTGCTTTACAGTGAACAATCCCACATTGCACCTCTCTACGTAAAACTACTATGGCAGAACGATTCTTACCCTACGCACCAAGGGATATGGTCATAATAATGAGCACCTCCTTCTCTTTAGTCACTCTAAAAGAATTTGGGGCGACACTCTGCTTCCACTAGGATTGGTGCCTGCAAGACTGGGTGTACAAAGGAGGGGGCTGGCCCAGGTGTCAGCTACATCTGGTTGTGACAGGGGGAGACTTCTTTGAAGTTAATGAAGTTCCTGGGTCCAGACCATAGGTCACCCTGTCAAGAGAGCAACACTTCCACACACCCAAGATCTTTGGCGCATCTCTGTGAGCAAGTTCACACCTCATGAGTGGGGCTATTCAGCTCGTGGGTGACTGATGGACCTCATGCAGAATCTTTAGTGTGGGAATGGTTGACTTTCTAAATTTACCTTTTCCATATTAATACATTTACACAGTACAATTATGCATGGAAATTTAAGTTTGTGATTCCCAAAACATGAATTTTCTCCTATGAATGGATTCAGCCGCATGTCTGATTACACCTGCATGGTCATACGGGTGAGTTGTGGATGCTAGGTTGTTGGAATACCTGCAAAAATCGATGAACACCCACAAAACTCTGGGTATTCACAAACCTTTTTCTGTGCAATTTCACTGAAACTAGGCACATACATACTTCTATACTGGACAAAAGTATCCCAATTTTCAGAGCATTAAATGAGAGGGATCACTCCCTAAATTGATGAAAATGTTTTCCCTCTGGAGAAACAAAAGCATGTTTTGCAGTAAAAGTGAGATGATATAATATTTTTACAGATTTGGAAGTATACACAGGCTACATTCGAACATACACAAGTGAATACATGTGAGGACTCCAGGAAATCTGCAATAGTTTCAGCTTTCCTGTAGAACTCTTGCAATCCTTTTTTAATGGAAAGAAAATTGGAAATGTACATGTATAGATAGACAAATGGGAGCAAATATCCTTCATTCTTTGGGAATCTGATGTGTGCAAGTATATGTGTGGACCCTTATTTCAAATGATGCAGTTTTCCCAACATGATAGTTCTGTACCTAGAAGTATGTATACAGCAGTAATTAAATGGCTTGTCCACTGAGAGTATTTTAATATGTATTTTCTTTTAATATTATGTGTAATGTTGTGGAATAACCGTGGGTAAAATTTAGGGATTATACATCAGCCTTTCAAGTATGTTGCAGCAATGGATGTGATTTTACACTAGTTAGAGTGGGTAGGAATGTGTTCATTCATAAATTCAAATGTGTAACAAAATAGGAAAAGCTGTATTTATGTTATTCTTAAAAATTACAGGTACACCAGAACCACTAAGGCCTTGAAATGTCTTCCTGTGTATGCAGCACTATGTCACTGACCTTTTTACACACTCAGAAGCGTGATATGTTACCTTCCTTCAATACAGACCCCACTTTCTACTGGGAGACAGTTCACTTTTTGCTGGACCTGTGCATCCATTAAGCAATGCAGGAGGCAAAGGGATTTATGACTTGAATTAGTAATTAAAGAGTAACACCCTTTCCCAAGCTCATATTTTCAGTTTGAGGGACTCATTTCACATCAGCCATTGTGATTCTCTGATATCACAAGGAGATATGGCCGCATAAATCTCTGGAAATACAGTTCCATCTATTCATGGTAGGTCTGTTGTGTCATGAGATCTTAGGTTAGTGGCTTCTATATAAACTGGTGCTGACACTCCTGCTTGTCTTATTTATGTGCAGTTGGATTAGATCTTCTGCTGCATCACCCGGAAAGGACTGCTGAGTGGATGTTGAACTTTGTCTGCTTTCTGGTTTCCTTTGAATTTTCGATAACTGGATTTTTGCAGCTATGGATTCAACACTTGAATGAAGGATTGCTTCACTCCATACACTGGACGTTTGGCCAAAGACTTTCTGGAAGTAAAAAGTTTTGGATAAACTTTGATGGCTTTTTCCTCTATTCAAGAAAGGAAAACAAAGAGCTAAATTAACATATATATTTTCAAAGCTTCCCTGCATTTCATTTAATTAACACTTCTATATGATATTTCAATCTCTAAGTTTTAGGTATATTAATACTTTGACATTTATTTTCCCTTCCCTGGCAATCCTGACCAAGGTTTTTTCCAACACCTTATCAGTAATTGAGCTTGTGGTACTGCTATGGACAGCTTTTGGTTGTGTTGGTGTGGTGGTGGGCCCTGCATCTGGAGAACCCACACTTTTCACCCGTTTAGCTCATTCTGACTCAATTCTTACATACCTGCTCACTTTTGTGGATTAGTTCAAGGTCTAGTGGTTTTCTGGAATCCTTTATCAAGCTGGTTCCTGAATTCCGATTTTATACTGAAATGTAAACCAACAGTCATTACCTCTTAGTGTTGTGAGACAGGCTAATGCAGTTCCTGGTAAGTATTCACTGAAACATAGTGCCACATGCAAATTGAATAACAGACATTGCTGCAGTGAAAAAAATGAGCATATTGATGATCTTACATTTATGGATACAGTAATAGCATTGATTGTGATTAAAATAACATTTATGGATACACTAATAGCACTTTTGGTTTATGGTCGGCAGACTAGAGAACTGTAGATTCTGTAGTGTCAGAAAACCATGCTTTGGTTGCATGTTGTGTGTAACAAATCTTTAAAATCAAATACATTCTTGAGGATCTAAATCTCCAATATAAATGTATATAAATTCCCATTTAAGGTCACATCTGAAACAGTACTTTAAACTGCCCAAGTTTATTTCCAAAATACAACTTAATTCCTTTTATTATTGCTCTGTATGAAGCTGTGACTTCCAAAACAGCCTTTCAAAGGCAAAACAATAATCTCCAATTTTTCCACAAAATGTGGCAACAAGGCCGTGGATGCATCACCAAAGTATCTTTACGTACCAAGTACAATTTGTTCTACGTGAAAACATATACATGGTATCTTTTAAGTTGGCCACTGTTGTTTCTAAACATCATGAGAGTTCCGTAGCCTCATGGGAAATGTAGGTTCTGATTTTGGGCTGGGGCACATTTGTGCAGTGCAGCCTCTGATGTGCGATCTCGAGATGCACAGACTTTTCACTGAAAGGTGCCAAGTACATCACCAGCCATTCCTTGCCTGTAATAAGTGTGCAACTTGTGAGTTCAGAGTATGACACTTGGCAGGCAAGTGAGTCTTTGACTCAGATGATGAAAGTCAATTTTTGTTGTAACAGGAAGGAAATCTTCTTATGGGACCTAAAAAAGTAATTAAGAAAATTTGAAATTGCTTCATTCATGACCCCACTTTCCCACCACACCTTAATGTCTCCCAGCCCTTGAACAGTCTGTATGAAACATGACACACTAAAGCTTAGCCAAGTGGGCTAATTGTGTGCAATTGTAAACTATATTAAGAAGGTAGGAAGGTATCATAATCCATCCCAGCAGTGGGTTATCAATGATCTTGATATCACCATTTGCATAGATACACATTTGACTTACATGTCATTTATTAAAAATTTATATAATGATATTAAAAATTATACATGAATAAAAACAATACGTAAACTGAAGGAAGATTGCAGACAAAAACATGCATCTATTTTGGTTTATGAGTCTTTCTTATTCTTCATCTAATAACAATGGATAAATATCAGTGCTTTATTCCAAGACCTTAACCTGAAGAACTCAGCCTAGAATTTTCATCAGTGAATTGCTGTGGATAGACTTAAGGACCAGTGTATATATTATGAGGTATGATATAAGTAAGAACAGTACCTCTCATTCTGGCTTGAAAAACATATTCAAAGCTAGAACTATAAAACTGGACACTGTTAAATGATAATTTGTCCCTTTCTTCTCTGTTGGTTTATCCTAATCTGAATGTATTAAAAGAATGACATACAAAATTGTTCTCTCAATGTTTTTATTTTTTTTATGTCTCCACCCCAGAGAGAAATTAATATCTTTACTGAAACGACCCATTTAATTTGGTTCTAGTTGTGGCTCACTTTTACACAGTGCTGTTCAAGTGGTGCCCCCCATTTTTTTGTATGACTAACCAATTTGTGATCATTATATTTGTTTCTATATTCAGGAATAGTGTCACCCGCATATCCCTTGTTACATGGGCATATTAGTAAATAAATCAGATTTTTGCTTCTACAACTGGCCATGCAGTTGAACCAATATTTCTTCCCATCTAGACTATGGAGGCATGCAAATACTGCATGAAACACATGCAACATTGCATGCTATCATGGACATACTGTCAACACCAATTTGAGATTTTTTGTTTCCCTCTCATATGTTTATCCTAAGCTGTTCCACAGATTTTTGTTCCTTTAAAATGCGAGTAAGGATTTTAGCATTTTGTATTTCACCTCACAATTGAGAAGTTCTCTACTTAGCACATTTTTCAACTGTTACTGACGAAAAGTAAATGACACCACTATCTTTTCATCACAGGGTTTGTTTACCTTGTCCTGAAAGAAGCTATCTTTGTTAAAACACTTCTATCTTCTATAGGTGTGCTTAATTAACTTGTGGTATCCTGTATCTAACACTTTCCTTTTTAAGACCTCAGAATGTTTCTCAAAATATGTAAAGGTACTACAATCTCATCATAGATTAAGAATTTGTCCAAAGGGAATATTATCTCATTGACTCTTCCGGTGATTACTTTGATAATATAACACTGTTGTGGTCTAAGAGCTTTTTGTACAGTTCCACTTCCAAATGACTAGGGCTAAAAAAGTAAACTTACTTACTTCTGAACCCTGTACATTTTACGTTTGCATCTCCTAGATTAAGCCATTTTGGAAATTCAGTACACAATACCTCAGTCTCCCCACGCCAAAAACTTTTGTGTATATTGGAGCCAACATTTGATGTTCTCAAAAATAAGGAACCAACTCACTGAAAGTGTGTTTATCTGCAAAATTTCCTACACATAAACAAGCCAGACTCAGGGCTTTGCTTCCATGCCTGGTCCATTTTGTTGAATATTTAGGTTGTCCTTAAACAAAAAAGTATTATTTTTAAGGATGAACCTTTCAAACTCCAACAAAAAGCTTACATCTGGTATATCAATATCACAATTCATTAATATGTCCTCCACAACACATATAGGGCCAGATTAGGCAGTCCACCGGACTTCCAAGGGGGAGGTTGTCACCATAGTGGCTACCTCCCCTTCAGGCCCATTGAGAGTTTCCCGCTAGGTCAGCAGGCGGAAACCTCTGTTTCCACCCACTGGCCTACTGGGAAAAACCCTACAGTGTAGTCTCCGACTCATAATCGAGCCAGCAGCAATACTGTAGGATGCACAGTGTTCACTGTCTGCAAAGTGAGAGTGCTGGCCAGGGGGACCCCTGCAGTGCCCATGCCGCTGGGGCCCTTGCACCCGTTCTCTGCCAGCCTTTTCATGGCGGTGCTCCCACCATGAAATTGCTGGCAGAGATGGAGGTCACAACCCCCAGGGCGATAAGGACCGCCACAACTGCCAGACCACCAGGATTTCTGATCCTGTCGGTGCTGGTGGTCCAACCATGGCACGGCATTACCTCTGTGGTCAAAATGTGGTACTCAGACCACTCCGCCACTGGGAGTCTGGCGGACTTGTGACCGCCAGACTCGTAATGACCCCAATAGTGACATTTTGGGGTACATTGGTATAAAGAGTTCCAATATCTAAAACTACAAAGATCTCATTTTCACACTCAAAGCTCATACCCCATATCTTAAAAAAAATATTTTTGTTTCTCCACTAGTTGTTTGAGGAACTGGTTGATGTATTGTCTTAAAGGTTCATTGTAGATTTCAGGCTAGACATGATGAATCTCATGTGGGTCCTATCTGCATTTCTGAACCTTGGGCAGTCCATAATTTACTGCTGCTCTAAGGTTATGGTTTAGGATGAACATATGTTCATTTTCACATATCCAACTCTTATCTTCGGCATCATCTAAAATTAAATGCTTTTCTTTCTTTAGGGATTCCAATCTTTTCCACTCAACTTCTGAGTAATGCTCTTTAACATTTATTAATTTAAATTATAATTATCTCTATGAAAGAAAACAGCACCCCGCCTGACCCCCATTGGTTGGTTTCAGCATGATCTTTTTAAACTGCTCATCTCCATCAAAGTCATCATATGGTCTTGTGAACGATTATTAACAATACCATATGGTACTTTCTTAAGTAGTTCTTAAATTTCTTTCTTAAACACTTTCAAATATCTCTATGTTTGTTCCTAACCTGTGCATGAGATTGGGTGAAGGTTGATTTTAAATTAAAACCTGGCCTGTTCTCTAATTCATGGGGGCCTTAGACTTCAAAGACCTTCTTTAATCTGATAATCTTAAAACAATTTTAAATCCCTATTGATCTCAAATGTGGCCAAGAAGTAGTTGTTACAAAGCTTAAACCTTTTTCTAACGTCGCCCTTTCAATCTGAGTTAGATTTCTATTAGATAAATAGGTGTCCTCTCTAGTCTGGCTCTTGCTGTCAATACCTCTGGTTCTTGTGTATTCCTTATGTGGCAGCTTTTGGAACTGTCCTTTCTCTTTGTGTTCTTCTTCAGTCCCTCCTCTTTTCTCTGTACTGGTAAAAAAAAAAAATGTGTTGGAATGACACTCAAAAGAGTATTTCTTTTCTTCTCTCTCATCTGCAAAATCTGTGATGGATCAAGATGTATTAGAAAATGTTACTATTCTTTTTGGTTTATAATGTTTAACATACTTTCTCCCTTGTTGCCACAGTTGTTGTACCTGTTAACAGCATCTTTCAGCAATTATAGTCTAGGTCTGTTTAACTTTATAGTGTGCTACAAATAAACATAGCTCAGTTTTTAGCATGGTGGTAGAGAGCTGAAGTATGAGCCTTTGTGGTTCTATATCTATTACTACACGAGACATACTTGGGTGGGTATATAAAAAACCCTTTCCTTGAGCCACTGTTATAAAAATGTGTTTGTAAGATCTAACATAGGGGATTTATAATCATAGTGTCAACTGTGCTGAATGTTTATGTATGCAAATATATTGTATGTAATCTGTACCTGTAAATTTGTTGTATTGGTGTTTGTTTTTAGGTAGGCTTATGCTCTTTGGTGATTGTACTTTGCTAAACATGTTTTAATTTGCAAAAAATATTAGTAATGCTGTACCCAGTGCTCTTGCAAGTAAGAAAATGTCTCTCCAGCAAAGATATCACCTTGCTCAACAATGGTGCATTGTGAAAGTAATAGTTCTCTTCATAGTTCTCAGAAACATATATTCTCAAGTACCTTTTTGGTTTACAGAAATAAGAGCTTCAAATACTCTCAGGCAATATTTGTTTGGTAGTGGGAAAAACGAATATTTCTGTTTTTCTTTTATTTATTTTGTAGGTTACTAAAATTGAATTGCAAACTATTATAAGTGGCCTCAAACTTTTAGGATATTTGTAATATTGGCTTTTAAGTATATGGCAATATTGTCTGCATTTAATTTGAGTTTGATAACATATTCAGCATCAGTGGATCTCTAGAACGGTTCATACTGCAGTAGCTAAAGGGCCAAAAATGAGGGGAATTATTCAAGTGAAATAGGGCATCGCTGCTACACTGATCTTGTAACTTGTATAATACCTGTGCTTCTGAAATTAAAGATAGCTGCTTGAGACTAAGCATACAGATTGCGCAAAGGAAGCAGTATGTCTCTACGATGAAAAATAAACAACACCCAACTCATGAGATAAAATGCTGTAAAGGCATCAAACATACGTGAAGCTGGGATTTGGTTCTGTGAATACCAATCTTTTTGATTTATGAAGAACATTTATATTTGTATAGAGGTTATGGCCTGACATTATTTTGTTTGGGTTGGACTTTATCGACATAATATCTACATTTGTAAGCCTAGATACCAGTAGGTTTTCAAATAGTTTAGAATCAGAAATAAATAAGGATATTCGGCAGTATGAGTCAGCTACTTCACAGGTAAAGATAGTGGCAATATGGAATGAGGGTGGAATATTAACTTAATCAAGTTATTTAACATAACAGAATGAATCAATAATGAGTAAATCAACTATTTAAAAAATTCTGAAGGAACTGGAACAGCCCCCTGTGTTAAACTGCTTACAAGATCAGGGGTGGCTTTGCTTATTTCCTGCTCAGTAATTGATTTTATTATTAACATTTGTATGTCTTGTGATTGTGAAAATCTTCATTTGGCAAAGGAATGTATTAAATGCATTATAATCGGGTACTGCTGTTTCGGAATTTTATATGGCAGGGATAAGCAACCATAAACAATATGATCACTCTTTCGTATAAATCATCCAGAGTTCAATCATTCATTCAAAACTCTAGATGCTTGAGTTCTTGAAGAAAACTTCTTTATTTCGTATCATATTCTTGACAATAAAACATGACGACTGTCAACTCATTTTGCTCTCATATCAAAGCGATTCTTCAGGGCTAAGAGATGAAGTACTGACGTCTGTTCAAAGAATGAGCGTAGGCAGGAGTTTGCCTTTGATGTATAAGGTTTATATGGTGAGTGCACAATCCTATAGAAGAATAATCCGATATTCAATCTGCGTGGTGCATGAAAATGTAGTATACCATGAGTATATGGTTCACAAAATGAGTATTTCCATGATTTGTGTGGCCAGGTAAGCTGTCCTGGCAGGGGAAACTGTCCGCAAACTGTCCTGTTGATATGTACAATACATTTTGTGGAATGTCATCCCTGACAGTAATCCCTGATTGTATTATGTGTAATGCATTTGTTCTCACCAAAGGTGATTTGAAAAATAGTTCTATGCAGCTTAGTTTACTCTACACATCACTATTCCTCAACTCTAAAATGTTTTTAGAGACCTTATACTTTATTTTATGCACTTTGGAGCATCGCAGACCATAAGGCTATAGCTATGGGTGGGGATGCTATCTTGTGCTGTGATTAAGCAAAAGTATCAGGGTCCAATAAGAACCCATACACTGTACTATCAATACATGTTTTTTTGGCCAGTGTTCGCTATTGCCTCCAAGTGAACTTTGGGAGGATACAAAGTTGCTGCCTCAAAACTAGCATAAAATGTAGATCAGCCTTGCCTGTGTCTCAAGGACACTGCAACAGCTCCATGTTGCCTCTTCTCCTACTTGTCACTAAGAGCTGCTCATGGTGAGCATGTTCTACTGGTATGAGCACAAAACCAGTGCAGGCCACCACACTTCTTTTCCTGGAGTGACTCTGCAGAATCAATCTGCATGTCTAGTGCAATAAGTACTAGGGGAGACAATCTTATCACTTCTTCTCCTGAACCTCTCACTCTCAGAATACAGATATTTGTGGTGCTACTTATACCAGCCACTCGTGGATGTGCACCTTCTTGGATAGAGGCATGATGTATTTTCAAAGGCCACTCCGAAAACAGGATCAAAGGCCATGTTTCACTAGCTTTGCACAGCTCATCCTTCGTCCTTCTTCATCAATACCTTGAGTCCTAATCACTGCTGTTACTGAGACTTCACCTGAGTCAACTTGTATGTTTTCTAAGCCTGTACATCTTTGTAATCTGAGAAACGTCAATGCTTTATGAGGTTTTAAGGTGTTTTAGCTCTACTGAGATTGCAAAGTGTAAATATCTTTTTATCCCCAGCCCTTTCCTAGAATGTTCGTATTCGAAACTGTAGGTAGTAGGTGAAATATATACCTTACCCCAAGAGCCTGTGAAATTCAGTAAAATATGCTCTTCAAGATATCAGGTGACATTTTGTGAAATGAAATTTGCAGGGGGTGAAGTTTAGATTTGTGTGATCATATTCCCTGCAATCTAATGTCCTGACCAAGATGGGTGAGACTGCAGAAAGGAGATTATTGTTTACTGTTCTGTCACTCAAGGCTACTTTCAACAGTGTAGCAGGGATGCCATGGACCCTAGTGTGAGCAAGGAAAATTCCCCTTTTATTGCTGAATGGGTAAAATACAGCACTTACCAGGATTCAATGGGCTCTCAGGTCCCCTGGCTCTGTTTAGTACTGAGTGGCTGCAGGACACTCAATGTGGCACATCCTTTACTAGCAACTCAATCTCCTTTGTCACCAATATTGCTGTTCCTCAAATTTCACTGCTTCCCCTTGACCTCTTCAACACATAAATGACTCACCTATCTGACATTTGCTGCTCACTACATTGGTCATTTTCTTTACTGTGATGAAACACAGGTGCACTTCATACTGGCTGATGGGAAAGGGGTGAGAAATCAAGTGGCAGATTACTTAAAAGACATTCAAACAAGATGGAGAGACAGATTATGAGGAAAAGGGTATTCTTTAACAGTTAAGAATGCAGTAGTTGCTCTACTGGGAACTGCAGACACATAACTTATTCCATTCTGTTTATCCAACTTTATGGGGGCCAAGTTTGTAGCCTGGATGCACTGTTTAATACTTAATCTGCCATGTACATTTTATAAAGTCTGTTCATCTAAAAGATTGTAGTTCTTTCTTCATTGCCTGCCAAACTTGAAAGTCCCTCTAAGATGTTCCTACTGCTGTCTTAAGGCATTTTTACTGAAAGTGCTGCAGTCAACAAACTGCAATGCCATGTCATAGTGCCCCAGTTGACTTTTTTGTTTTTCAGAACCATACCTCTAAAGTGAGGGTGTTCTCCCAGCATATGGGGTTGCATTGTTGTTACTTTACTTTCTGGGAACACTGTGTATTGCATTGTGGTACAGATGATGTGTTCTGTTAATGTTATTATAAACCACACTGCCAATTAAAAAGGGCCTCCTGGTGGTGGTGAATGCAAGTGTACATAGAAGAGGGCCCAGATCCATAGAGCAGAAGTGAAAAGGTGTGTCTTTAATGCTTTATCAAAAGCAAGGTGGATATCGATCAGGCTCAAATGGGGAAAGGTGGGGTGTGTGTAGGGGGTGAAAGAAGGGTTCCAGGGTTTGGAGACCAGAAAAGATAAAGAGCAGCCATCACAACAGCTCTGGCTAAACCCATTAACCTCTCAAAAACAGCTGGAGTCGCATCTGAGTGGTTGAGTAGTATCATGATGAATTAATCTTGTTTAGAGAAATCTAGGGCCATAGCAATAGAAAGCATGGTGAGCCTTGTGCTTTATGCAACTGGGAATGGGGTGCCAATGTACTGTGATTAAGAAAGGAGCAAAACAAGAGTGGTGAGGGAGCTAAAGTATGGCATGGGCTGCTCTGTTCTGAATTCTGGGCCATCTAGTGATTGATGATGCAGAAAGGCCCAAGTAAAGAGAGTGGAAGTTGTACAAAAAATTAATAACAGTTTGTGGAGCTCACTGAAGCACGAACGGGGCCATTTTGCAGAGCAGCAAATATGATAACAAGAAGAAGAAATTATGCCAATTTGGGAAGCTAGAGAAAGAGATTGATCAAAGTAGAAACCCAAATTTCTAAAAGAGTGCACCGGCATAGGGGCCAAGCCTGCAGGATTCCACTTGATGAACCACTTTCCAGGATTCTTGTCGGCAAAGAGAAGATCAGTTTTGTCGATATTGATTTTGAGTGAAATAAGTCACATCCACCAGGCTACTGCTGAAAGGCAGGGGTTGAGATTCACAAAGGATATGGCTTCCATAGAATCAAACTAAATCAGATCTGAGTGCCATATTCTGAAAAAAAGAACAAAGGATTGATAAAGTTTAGCCCAAGGAGACATATAGGCACTGAGCAAAGCAGGGCTGAAGAATGATCCTTGCGGAACCCCAGGAGTGACTGACTTGAATGAGGATCTCAAAGAGGAAAGAAGATGAGCTTTTGAGCAGTGAGCTGGATACGAGGCAATGCAGTTAAAGACTTGGCCTGGGATATGTTGTTGGAAAGACAGGCAAGCAGGTCATGAAGGGTCAAAGCAGCGTCTCTTTCTTTATCACAATGATCTTAAGACCATTCAAAAGTGCAACAAGAGCAGATTAAGCGCTGTGTTGTGGGGGTTACCTGGTTTATGTATTCTAGGGTATTGTGGTCTTCCAGGAAGTCTGACATTTGACTTTTCATTTCTTTTGTAGGATCTTAATGAGGAAAGGAAGCAACCATATGAGGCAGAATTTGCTGGGATCATTAGAGCCTGAACTACTGTACAAGCCATAAAAAGTTCATCTTGCAGATTTAATTTATTTCCTGTGATATTTCAAAATAGAATTGTAAAGGATCAGCTTGGAATGAGAACAAACATTCATCAGTTTTTGGGCTTGCTTACATTGCATTTTAGAGTTTCAAAGCTTTTGGGTGAACAGAAGGAGAGGGCATAAGTGTTGGAGGCTATATAGAGTTTTCGAGGGAATGAGTGCAGAGGGACAGGCAGTTAGTGAGAAATGAAGACTCACAAGCTGATAAAGTTTATCGGACTGGGGAGACAGAAGTATGGAACTTGCTATCTGACTGAAATATCCAGTTAAAAGCCGGGAAAGAATAATCTGTATTGCAGGCTCTGTAAACAGGGAAAATCATCTGATTCAGTGCCACCTGTGCTGTCTTTTGAAGCGTGGACTGCTTTCACATGGTTTCCACCTGTGGAGCAAGCTGAGGCTTTGATATGGAAACCAAAGAGTGCCATGACCCTAAATAAGTTTGGGAGCTTAAAGTGTGGTTGAACAGGGCATCTGATGGTTTTAGTGGATGCCTCTTGACTACCACACTCTGAGTAACCCTCAAGGGTTTGCATTTAAAGTAAGGAAACCAGCCCCTCTATGTCCAGGATGTTGTAGGCATGTCTGGTAGGCCTGACCTTAGAGGCCCCACCTGCTTTGGAAGTTTTCACAAGAGGACTAAATCCCCACAGCGGGAGTTTTCATTTTGTGATTACTATGTCTTTCATTGCAGTCACAAACAGGAAAGAAAACCATGTTGCAAGCCCCAGCTGAAGCAGTTTTGCAATTCTAAGGCTGTTGTGCTGGTAAAAGTGGTGGAAAGTACACTGGCAAAAAGGTTTTCAATAGTAGGACCTGCGCAGGCTCCACCATTGAAAACAAATTGGTTCATCCACCCCTAAATAAGATGATGGAGCAACAAGGTGGGTCAACTATGTTTATGCCCCTCTTCTAAATATACCAGGAATACTTTGCCATTTATGTCTCACCTGAGACAGTTTATGCACTGTCGCTTGCAAGATCTCTTATTAACATAAAGGAGGCACAGATATTGCCATTAATTGGCTTCATTGTCGCTCTCATTTTCTTGCTTCTCATCGTTCATCATCTGCAGTTTTCACATTCCCTTCATGTGTTTGTCTCCTTGATGGAGCATGGACTAAGTACTGATTAATTGCTTTATTAGTGTCCTTCTGCTGGTGATGTTCAGATTCAGGTTCCTCCTTTTTTCTTCATGCTTACCCTGTCGTCGTTGCTTGTCCACTGTTGCTTGCATCCACCCATCTCACATCATTATTTGGCCCTAC
Organism: Pleurodeles waltl; assembly: GCF_031143425.1. Classification (NCBI taxonomy): domain Eukaryota; kingdom Metazoa; phylum Chordata; class Amphibia; order Caudata; family Salamandridae; genus Pleurodeles; species Pleurodeles waltl. The sequence goes on along the minus strand of NC_090442.1, from coordinate 495,072,307 downwards.
CTGTCATTGCTGGTCACTCTCCTGTTGTGGTTGTTTACATCCCCCACTAATTTCCTGTTGTTGTTTCTTGCCCCCACTCCCCTGTCATTGTTGCTTGCCCACCTGTTTTTTTTTCTTGTTTGCTACCCTCTCATTGCTTGACTCCACACTCTTTCCCCTCCTATCATCGTTGTTTGCCCCCGCCTTCCCACCATAAAAAAGCACTGTGCTGCGGTCAGCATTGGGTGTCTCATAGCTCTTGCGGTGACTCTGCCTCAAGCCTGTATTCATTGTTGCTTGCCCCTCCTTCTATACAAAACACACTATGACACAGTCAGCACTGATCACATCATAGCTCCTATTTTTAGCCATGTTGCACAGCAGTAGTGGTGCTGCACATCATGGCTAAAATATATTGACTAAGTCTGTAGCACCTGCATAGGCGAGACCTATTAGCTTTTCCAATGCTTGCTCATATTGCAAGGTTCTTGGAAAGAACAAAGACTTGGATCTACCACTCCGTTATTGATTATTTCTATCTTAAACGCTTAATACTTTACTTCCCGTTCCGTTATGTATCATGAGGAGACCTAACAGAAGCATACAAATACATAAAAATACAAATACATCGGATTCGTCATTACCTCTGGCTGCATTGTTTGTATTACTGGAAATAATTTAAATGCCCAGTGTCTATAGTTCTTTCCCACAAGTTGGTCCATACTGCGCTTTCTGTGTCACCTTTAACTTGAATGTAGGGATAAGGTATTCCACGGAGTTGAAAGAGGCTCTCTTATGAAGGAGGACTGATATGGGCACGTACACATTACAAGAATAAAATATTAATTTACAAATTAAAGATCTTAACGGTTGATTTTGGTTTCAGCCATTTCTCTCCAGACACAGTGACTCCTAGCTCTGTGTCTAACATTTTGTTCTCTACTGACTCCAATTTCTGCAGATTGTACTCTGAAAACAAAATAGAGTTTATGGTGCAAGGGAACTCTTAAGTGAATAAATAACATTAGTTAATGTATGTAATGTATAGTGAAAGAATGTATGCCTATTGGCTGAAAGCAGAGAAAAGCTCCAAGAAACAAAATTTTGCATCAGTAAACACTGTGCAGCTGTGAAGTTCTGATCCTGTTTTGTTGATGAACATTCAATGTACAGGTATATGCATTGGATTTAAACTGCACAAACCTAACTACAAATAGTCGGTTCTGTACAAACAATCATTGGCAAAGCCAATACATCTCACCTTTTTGACTTTTGCCTTTGGTGGTGGTGTGCAGCACTAACAAAAAAAATGGTGTAATAACATGGATGCGTGTAGCCTGAACACTGATAGCGGAAGTTTCAATAAATGCATGAAGGCATATGCACATACATCACCACACATACACATGGCTATGGAATGATGCAGGCTCCACTTTATTTATCTTTCTAAAATGGCAGACAGCACTTGGAGCAGTAAGCAAAAATTGAAATTTTTACTTTAATAGTTTAAATGAAATTGCTTTGGAGGGCTGTGGGAATGGAAGAGTGGGCGGGGAAAGGTCAGTTTAGGGATAGAAGTAATGAAAAGTGGAGAGGAAAGCAATAGAGGAGTTTGGGATTAGGCAGCAGGAGGCAACACATTTAGAAGAAAGCCTAGGGGTAGAAAAATGGACGCACTGGAGTGTTGTAGATGAGGAAGCAACATAGTGTGTTTTGAAAGGCAGGGCCTTCAAGAGAGGGAGATAATTGGAGTGCTCTGAGGTAGGGGGTGGGCCCACAAAAGAGACAGCAGAAAAATACATGAAGTATCAGAAAAAGTAATTCTCTGAATTTGAGCAGTGGACTGCTACAAGTCATCTATTCAGAAGGATGGTAAAGAGATTATATTCCAAAGGAGGGACTAGCACAAGAAGAAGGAAAACAATCAAATACGAAACAAGTAAATGACAGTGGCAAGAAAGCCGATCAGTAGAAGGAAGTAGAATGGCTCTAAACCTGCTAACTTTTTTGCATGGTCCACAAGAAGATTTTGAGACCTAAAATGAGGAAGGGATTGAACGCAAGTGATCTTCCAGTATAGCCTGCCTTTTGTTTCTATTAAAAAAAAACCTAGTCCCTGTAAAATTTTAAGAAACGACTACGAGGGAAGGGCAGATGGGTGAAAAAAGTGCACACATAGGAGAGAACTACAAACGGGTGCAGGGGACTGGTGGGAGCTGGGGAGGAGGGAGATATAGGAGGCTGGTGGTTGTGGTGAATGAAGATCATATAAGGAAAGAAGGAGTTGGCGAAAGGGGAAGATAAAAGAGCTTGGTGGATGGGGATATTGAGTGTACAATGGAAGGAGGGTGGGGCAGATGGGAACAAACTGAGTCAGCCAGTAGCAGTGTGCGGATATGGCAGTAGTTGTACAGGGAGAACATCTGAAACGATGACTCCAGAACACTGACGTCATAGTTAACGCAAACGGAACCACGCTTGCGTTAACGACTCCCCCCTAGTGTGGTTAAGGCAGAGAAAAAGGTAGTCAACATCAGGAGAGAATGCGTTCAGGTAAGGGGCTGGGGCAAGGTTGAGGGTAGTTTTAGGGGTAGGGGTGGATTAAGGGCTTCACGTGAGGGAGGTTGGGGTAATTTGTTTTTAGAGGCGGGTGTGGGGGAATCGGGGTAGTTCTGGTTTTTAGGGGATCTGGGCAGTTCTGTTTTTAGGGGAGGGTGGGGGTTGGTGTTTTTTTGGGGGTGGGAGGTCGGGTTAGTTTGTGTTTTTGGGGTGGGAGGGTCAGGGTGTGTTTGTGTTTTTTGGGGGTTTCGGGGTAGTTTGTGTTTTTAGGGGGTAGAGAGGTCAGGTAGTTTGGTTTTTGGGGGTGGGGGAGTTCATTGTTTTTTGGAAGTGGGGGTCAGGGTAATTTTGTTTTTAGGGGCAGGTAGTTTTATTTTTGAGGGTGGGGTCGGTTGTTTTTAGGGTGGGTTGGGGGTTGGGGTAGGTTTTAGGGCTCAGGGTTGGTGGGGGGTATCGGGGTAGTTGTATTTTTAGGGCAGTGGGGGCGATGGCATGCGAACACCACAGATGCCATTCCACAGATGCCTTTACTAGGCATGCCTTTACAGCACAAAATCATTGTAAAGGAATGCATGGTAAAGTCATTTGTGGAAACAACGCAGTAGTTGTTCCGTCCGCGTTGTTTAGGCATGCGTGGTTGGTGCATGCATTGTTCCATCATACATTCTTTGTACAGTAATCATTTAGACAGTTCAATACGAGTCCTTGAGTGGAGACCCAAACAGTTACTAGCATTAGGTGATACATTTTCCTGTGGGCTGACTCAAGGCATAGTTGAAAAAAGTTGCACGTAAATGGCTAGAATAGATTAGAAACTTAATAAGAAGGGAATTGACTCAAAGACAATCTATGTATGTCTCTTTGATAGGTGCCCTGTCAAATGGGCCCAAAATAGATGTCTGCTTAATCTTGCATGTGTGCTTGGTTCTAAATGATACGTTCAGTTGTCTTCATTTAGAAAGTCCATATTGTGCTATAGGCATTAAAATCTCTCCCTGGCAACAAGGACGTTTGTGTGCAGACTTCCACCCTCCTTTTTCGGTACCTATGGCTATGACAGCATACAGGTCTTGTTTTTGCATTAGTTGATCATTTCGTGTTTAGTGTTCCTGTGACTATTTCAAGGTTCCTGAATGTTTGATTGCTTTGATTCTGGCCTTCGATTAGTTCTTATTGCAGCATGTGTCAATGTTCAGAATTGTGATGAGCCAGCTGCAGTCAGTTTATGGCTTTTTCTTACCCCTCAACTGAACAAATAGTGCAGCCATTTTTCTTGTTCTCAGAGCCCATGGCACCCTGGCTGCACCATTGGGTTCTGGATTGGACAGGTTTTATTGGAAAGTCAGGAACTGCAAGTACATGTTAATTCAGATTGGTCAAGAGTTATTAACGTTTTGGAATAATTTGGATCTTTCCATGTGTAAAAGTGATGGGTCTTGAGATGTAAAATGCAAATAATGAAGTAGAACATCATACAGTTATCTACCCACCTGTCTTCATTTAGGTAGCCTGGTAAAAAAAACCTGTATTTAATATAACCTCAAGTAAATAGGAATTGCTGCACTTTGTTTGATCCAATGTGTGCTCTTTGAGAAGGAGGCAGAAAGTGGGCATGATTTCTAATAGTCTTCCAGATATTACTCTTGTAACTGGATACATGCCCCAGAACACAAAGAAAGCAGTAACACAGCAGGAAAGAGTTAACAGCTAACGTTTATGGGGAAGCAAAAAATGTAATCAGTCTCAAAACTGAGCTATGCATCTTTTTTGTGGTGTACACCTTTGTTACACGGCAACGAGGTAAAAGATACAGTCAGCATGCACAGTTAAAAATACAGAGAGTTTTCTCCCCAAATGAAAAAACTGGAGCATTGGATGTGCCACTGCAAAAGGGTGATCTCAGCTAAGCTGATTTTACCATTTCACAGGAATGATGAGCAAATGGCGTAGTGCTGCCTCTCTCTGCGAATGCATCAGACACATTAAGTAGCCAGGCTGCATTTCCATGACATGGCAAATGTTACACTCTAGCAAATTAGGAAGTCAAGTGTTTTCGGTGATTCTCACCAGCAGGATACTGAAGCAGGAAACGGATTCTGTGATGTCAGTTGGTTACTGTTAGGGAGCTTGGCAGATACAAAATGGAGATTGGGGGCATGTGATAAGGTAAATGCAAATAGGAGATAGCAAAAACAAACACCTGCACTCTGCTGCAGTGCGTGAACCAAAAGTAATAAGTAGATTCCTAAAAATAAGCAGTGGAATGATGCAAGTCAGCTAGTCAAAGAGATGGTAAAGAGACTATACTCCAATGGAGAGACAAACAAAGAAGGAAGGCAAGCAAATTAGAGGGACAAAAAATCCAACTAGTGGTAAGCAATGGGTGGGCTGCATTGTAAGGTCACAATAGGCCTTTTGTAACCAGACAGCTTGCGTAGTCTCGCCGGTGTGACCAAAAGCAGGTTGAGGCTGATAGAAAGAGAAAGGGGTTTTAGAGGAAGTGATCATGAAAATGGGAGGCATGTGTTTTATGCCAGCAATGTATGCTTGCCAGGGCCACATTGGCCATTCTGCCAGTCTGGTATTCCCGCGTGGTTCCTTGCCTCAAAAATGTCCCCTTCTATTCATTGCCTTATACATTGTGGACTTTATTTGCCTATTTTTGCTATGACTGATTTTGACTTTCAGTCGCCCCTGATGCCTGCTTTTGCAGCATGCGGGATAGAGTTAAAGTATGTCTTCGAGTCAGTACACTTGACTCGGGTCTTAAATAGACTAATTCCAGGAAAAAAATAACTGCTTGTCTTAACCAGTGTTCAACCCGTAAGCGACACCAAATTATGGGTCTGTAACATACGGGACCTGAATTAGCCATTAGGCAAAATGCTAATCATCTGCAATGATCTGAAAACTCATATCTGGATACTAGCCTCTGTACATGATATGATGTTGTATGTCACATGGTATATTGGAACTACATAATTTCAACCGTTCTAAATTTGTATCACCGTTTGTTCAATCTCGCCTCTAAAAAGGAAATATTATTTCTCGGACAGTCACACTTGTCAGCTTTCACACCGCATGCTTGTCGTCTGCCCTTCCCTCCATGATCTGACCGCAGGAGACAGCTCCTTCTCCAGACATGCACACAGTGTGCTGCTGTCTGAGGGTGCCTCCATTGCTGTCTGTCTCTAGTAAAGGGTTGCACATTTTATGTTCTGTGTGTGGCTTTGCTATAAATTAATTGGCCTTTCTTATTTATTTTGCAAGCACAGCGAGGGCAATGAATGCATTATAGCTGTTGCCCAATTAGCAGCAGTCGAACGTGTTAATCGTTATTGAGGCTCCTTGCGTGAGATGAATGTGATATATTCATTACTGTTTTGCTGCTTTCTCGCACCATGACACTGTTGTGCAGCTGCTTTAAATTGGCCTTTCTGTCTGCTCTTATCACAGATTGAGAATGTGGATGTCTGCCTCAACTTTCTGTCAGCAAGAGGAGTGAATGTCCAGGGTTTGTCCGCTGAAGGTAAGAAAACATGCTTTCTTCACTGAACATGTCATTTCTTCTCAAGATTGGATTACACTTGTCTATGGGAAACACTTGGCTAATAATATCACATATACTTAGATTACAGATCCTCTGATTTCACATTTTTTCTGCCAAAAATAGGCCTATGCTACTGTTCCTTAGCAACAACACATTGACATGTACAAATATATATCACCTTCCAAAAAAACAGAAAAGGCATCCATTTTGGATTTTGCATAGAAGGAGTCATGCACACTAGCCAAGCAGGCTCCTAAAACATTGGAGGAAGGTGTCCCAAAGTGAATTTTCCCTTTTTAACTGTTTGCTCCTTGATTCAGAAAAATTGTGAAATGGAATTGCACCAAACTTCACATGCAAATATAACTTTGTACATAGAAGTGCTTGTCTCTGCTTAGGTGTAAATCCGTTCAGTCGTTTTTGATAAATTAGTGTTTTAAAACGTTACATAGGCACGAAGCAAATACATTTTAAAGCTATCTAAACTGTTAATTCCTGGATACCATGTGGATTCACAAATCCAAGTAAAAAAGAATAAGGGTACATCTTTGGAGACATTTTTTTATCCTGTTTCCATTGCAAATTTGCAAACCCTGCTATGGATTCGCAAATTTGCTGTGCTCTGATCGACTCCCAACATTGAAAAATGTCTTTTGCGGTCACCATTACCCAATACAATGCACGCAACACCAGGTTGTAAAAAGTCAAAATAAAAAGGGCGAGTTGTCTTGGTGAACCTCCCCTGAAAAACAGGGCCAAGTGTGGGACCAGGGTCACAGGGGCCTGATAATTATTTCAATTATGTAAATACAAGATGATGAAGTATAAAATCTACAAATCCTTGTGTTTCATCAGTCCATGCCTGTCCGTCAGTGTATCTCTTCATAGCCTGTGTTAGTGCTCTCATCCATTGGTTCCTGATGCAGTGAAACAACTCAAAAAGAGGGCATCCCCTGCAGAATGCCATAAAGGGCCTTAGTCTTCTACATCTCATAGATATTAATTGGCTTACACCTGATTAGGGGGCACTCCGAAGGGTTGAGGGCCCTCCTGAAACCTAGTTAACACCCCATCCTGATGTTTAATCCAGATATGCACTACAAATTTCTTCTGGCTGCCACCTGAATTCATGTACCTATTTTATTATTTTTGACGTGCACTATCTGAACAGGATAGCTTGTAGGAAAGGGAAAGGTAAATCACATTGGGTGCTTCCCCATGGGATTTCCTACAAGGAGGTACATCTTTGAATTTCCTTTGACATATTTTGAGAACCTCTGGATTGCACATGATTTTGTGATGAGCAAACATGAACAATCATTTTTACCGTACTGATCACAGAAGTTCCAAATTTACTTACAATTATGTTCCAATGTTTTACAGAAATATTTTGAGCAATGTTGTCTAAAAGTACTTTTGGCCATGCCAGTTTAAATCGAGGAATTGTCATAACTTTAAAAGCGTTGGTTTGTTGCACACTAGGCCAATTGACCTTCCTTATGCCACGTTTTAAATTAAAGGAGTTGGTCATGATGGTAGACACTCCAGCCTCTGTCTTGTCAATTTGCTTAAAATGTGCCTCCAAGTTTCGCGCAACAGCCCATGATCTGTGTCATGTTTTGCTAAATTACCTGTATATTTGATCCCTTTGTTGATAAACTGATGACACGAACAGGGCATCTGACCTTGAGAAAATAGTATGTGGTCTGCTTTCGTCCCCATAACAACCAGCTATAAAGCAAGAACCACTCACTTATCGCATCTCTTCATGCCATCAATTAAAATTACAATCTCAATGATTTATCTTCAGATGTATGATATAAATCTGATAAATAATTAGAATAATGTTGAGATACATTAGAGCTGAAAATGTGTCCGACATATAAAACCTTCCACTTACACAAAGTCACTTTGAAAGTGCACGTTGTTGACAGATACACACCTTTGGTTTATGACCTGTGAAGTCCCTTTCTTGCACAAACACCTTGTAAATGTTAGTCTAGTCCCTAGGGTATGCTAGACTTATTAGCTGCGGACACATGCACCTTACTAAAACCCAATCTGGACATCTTAGGAAACAGAGCATTTTGAAAGGTCAGAAAAATCTTATAAACATTTGTCACATAGAAACCTTTAGTTGTGCTTTTCTGACTTGTCAATGATGCACAGTATGAACATACAATGCGTGCCACTAGATACGTACACTCTACACAGGATTGATGTTTATGCCATACCCATGACTGAAATTCGAAATTATTGACTAAACACTGATGTAAAGCAATTTGAAGCACATTTCACAAAAACTAAATCGAGTTTTCTTTGTGCAGTTTCTGATATAGACAATCTAAACATTTGCAGTTCAAGTGATGCCATCTTGCATATAAACTATCAACAGTCTCAAAAAGCAGTGACCGCAGGGATCAAATGTGATTATAATAAAGCAAGTACCTAAATAGCATTCTGCTAGCAATATGTAGCACTGGGTCTTTATGCACCCTCATCAGTAGTGATAACCTGTACAGGAGTACACCCGTATTACATCTGTGGTGTGTAAGATGTAGTTCAGGGGTATAGACCTTGCAGTTCATGAGCATAAATCACCATCATACATGAAAATTCTTAGTGCCTCCATCCTGGTATAATTAGGGTCCAGTGAGCCCTCCATCTGAGTTTCAACTGCCATAAACTCACAATTCAACAGATGACTGTGTTTCACACATATGTATTTTATTTACATGCATCCCTGGTACAGCAGTCCATAAGAAAACTATGCACAGCTTATGGTGCTCCAGAAAGCCTGGTAACATTTACAGTAATTCTGACAAGTGTATATTCAGCCTGGTACCTTTCACACACCTACTTCATGCATGCGTAAGGTAGCACTATTTGAAATTTCTTCTCAATAGGTATGAGAATCTCTCTTCCTTCCCTGGAAATAAATATGACAACTATCACCCCGAGTAATGTCCACTCCAGAGTGGGAGCACAATAATCTGGTCAACAGGAACAAATATGTGAAGGTTTGATGTCAGTCCCACCTAACGTCTTTAGATCCACCTAAATAATGACTATGCCTTGGTTTCCCTTTTGGAATGCATGTGGCTTTTGTAATGAAGGTAGGCCAAAGTCGTGAGTAGGTCCTTTCTCTTGAGCATGAAATTGCCTACTTGTATTGCTGGCTCTATGACTCCCCTGTTTATTGTATAAACCAGAATCAACAGATTTGATTTTGTTGATTTCTCTATCAAGCAGGAGGCCAACAAACTGATCCTTACTGTCACATCTAGGGTCATGGGTTCAAGGCAAGAAGGTCCACTCTTTCATGAGGTTCTTCAGACAAGATTACATTCCTTACTGTTATGTTTTTTACAGTTGCAGGAGTTTTCTGGAGAGGGTACTGATGTTACCATATTGATGCCCAGTACCAGCATGTGGGTGGGGAAACTCCTGGCCATTCCGTAACCAATAGAGTAACAGTTCCCAGAGGTGAGCTTACCCACTTTTGCAGCACTTCAGTGTGTTTTTCTGTAATCTATCCCACAGCACCCCTTTCCCTAAAACTAACAAGCCCTTCATCCCCTTGTCAGAGCTCTCTGTGCCCACCCAGATGTGTGACTATGGAAATGGGCAAAACCTTCCTTATTATCGCTGTTAACCAGTTCTGTGGCACCTCCCATTGGTTTTGAAGCCAAGCTGACACGGCAGACAAAGGGAGGCTGGCCTAAGTGTGAACTACATTTGCCAGTGAAAGGGTAGGCACCCTTGGAAGCTCAAGAAGGGGCTGGGTACAGCCCCCCCGGCAAGCTTGCTCAAGGGGGAAGAACACCGCTCCACACCCAAGCACTTTGTCCACTGTGTAGGAGCAATCCAAATCTCACCAAATGGGAGCCGTTCCACAGTCAGGTAACACTAGACATTGTCAGAAAGGCACATTTGGCATGGGCAGGAACATGCCAACTTTATAAAAGTGTAATTTTCAAAATGGTAATATAAAATCTGTTGGACTTTTTTGCTTATGCAGGGCAATCTTTTTGTCTACTGCCTCTTATTTTTTCTGACCTGTTGCTGTTGGCTTTTGAACTCTGAGCACTTTACCACTGCTAACCAGTGCTAAAGTGAATATGCTCTCTGTGTAAATTGTATGTAAATTGGTTTATCCATGATTGGCATATTTGATTTATTAGTAAGTCCCTGGTACAGTGCACTAGAGGTGCCCAGGGCCTGTAAATCAAATGCTACTAGTGGGCCTGCAGCACTGGTTGTGCCACCCACATAAGTAGCTCTGTAATCATGTCTGAGACCTGCCACTGCAGTGTCTGTCTGTGCAGTTTTAACTGTAACTTCGACTTGGCAAGTGAACCCACTTGCCAGGCCTAAACCTTCCCTTTTCTTACATGTCAGACACCCCTAAGGTAGGCCCTAGGTAGCCCCAAGGGCAGGGTGCAGTGTATGGTTAAGGTAGGACATATAGTAGTGTGTTTTAAATGTCCTGACAGTGAAATATTGCTAAATTCATTTTTCACTGTTGAAAGGCCTGTCCCTCTCATATGTTAATATGGGGTCTACCTTTAAATCTGATTAAAGTGTAGATTCCCTTTAGGGAACGGATGGACATGTGGAGTTTGGGGTCTCTGAGCTCACAATTTAAAAATACATCTTTTATTAAAGTTGATTTTAAGATTGTGTGTTTGAAAATGCCACTTTTAGAAAGTGAGCATTTTCTTGCTTATACCATTTCTGTGACTCTGCCTGTTTGTGAATTCCCTGTCTGGGTCAGTTTGACAGTTGGGCTGGTTGCACCTCACACTAGACAGTGACACAAAGGGAACTGGGGTGTAGCCTGCATATCGTGATGAGCCATTTGTGCAATAAGGGAGGGGAGGAGTGGTCACACACACCTGAAAGGGCTGTGCCTGCTCTCACACAATTCAGTCTCCAACCCCCTGGTGAGTGTCTGGGGCCTGGCCTGGGCAAGGCAGGATTTCACATTCAAAGGAGACTTTACTTTGAAGTAGGCCTACTTCAAAGTAGAACTTGGATATAAGAAGGGCATCCAAGACCACAGACTTTAGAACACTTCTGGAAACCAAGCGAAACCTCTGCCTGGAGAAGAGCTGAAGAGCTGAGGAAGAAGAGCTGCCCTGCCTGTGACTGTGCTTTCTGGAGCTATCCTGCAGTTGCTGCTTCTGCCAGAGTAAGAGGGCCTTGTGTGCCTTCCATCTTGAGAAGAAATCTCCAAGGGCTTGTTTAGAACTTGCCTCCTGTTGTTTGAAGTCTCAGGGACAGCAAAGACTTCTCTCTGCCAGCACCTGGAGTCTCTGGAGAGACTCCTACTCTGCCCTGTGATGCCCATCCAGTTCCTGGGACCCTGAAAGGAGAAGCTGGAAGCCTAAGAGGAGGAAATCCACGCACAGTGTGCCTTGCGGGGAAAATATCGAAGCGATTCCGATCTGCGGCTGAAGAAACGACACGCCGCCGGCACCGCGGCTGAAAATCAACGCTCATCGGAATCGCGACCAAAGAATCGATGCACGGAACTGGAGTAATGACGTACAGCATCGCTGATGGAGACTTGGAGATCACAACCCACGTTGGGTGGTTTTCGGATCTTTGTGTGGCTGGATTTCTGACGCAAGTACCGCGGGGCATGTAAAAACAACGCAAGGCTTGCCTGGACCCGAGAGTGCTGATAGGATCAACCCATCGCTCTCCTGCGGAGAGAACAAACGACGTGCCCTGACCCACGAAAGGAAAAACAACGCAAGGTCTCTCTCGTGAGTGGAATCGATGCATCGCAAACCCTTTTTGATGCACACTCACCCGTGCAGGGTTATTTCTGATGCACCCAAGGTACATTTTCACACTAAAAGTGTTAGTGTGTGTTTGAAACTACATAAAGACTCTCTTTGCTTTTTAATTGATAACTTGACTTGTGTATTGTGGATTTTTGTCATTTTGGTCTTGCTTTGTTTAGATAAATATTCTCTATTTTTCTAAACCTGTGTTGTCATTTTGTAGTGTTTTCCCTTAATTTACTGTGTGTCTTGGTACAAATACTTTACACCTAGCACTCTGAAGTTAAGCCTACTGCTCTGCCAAGCTACCAAGGGGGTAAGCAGGGGTTAGCTGAGGGTGATTCTCTTTTACCCTGACTAGAGTGAGGGTCCTTGCTTGAACAGGGGGTAACCTGACTGTCAACCAAACATTTCTAACATTGGTGGTCGGCGTTTGGGATTTGGGCTTGCATTTGTACTTGACATACAGTGATTAAGTGTACACTACTATTTTGAGTTCAGACCACTTCGTGACCACATACTACTTGTCTTGTGGTTCTGCTTTTTGTTCTCTGATGTCCTCCTGGAAATATTGCTAAAATGTTTGGACTCTGGTTTTTGGTTGTGAAGCCTTTGCGGAATGGAAGTCAATTTCTGGCACCTATTTATCTATAAAAAGTGGCTGCTTAAAGCATTCTGCATGGAAAGGGGACTGGCTGTGAACAAGAAATCCAGAAGGGAGGATCTTGAGTCAGCCCTTTTTCAGTATGAGTTGAAATGTTGTCAGGCAACACCACCAAATGAGTCTGAGGAGGAGAACTACTCTGAAGAGGAGGGCTACTCTGAGGAGGAGGCCAGTGGCCCTGAGGAGGGAACAGAAAGAGAGGATTGGCTCCTAGCTCGAATCCGGAGTCTGAAAGAGATAGAAGCAGAGCTTGAGAGGGCTGAGGAGAAGAGAGCCTTAGCCTTGGAAAAAGAAAGGATTGCAGCTCAAGAGCTGAGCTGTGAAGCGCTGAAGCTGGATGCCATGACGGTTGAGTCCAGTTCAGATGGTGGCAGCAAAAATCTTGTTCCAACTTAGCTTTTTTAGTTGGAGTGTAAATTACTAATAAAATGACTCCTTGATTCATTTCTCTCACTGCTCCCAAACTGAAATTAACAATTGTAACTTGTTGTAATATAAGACAGTGTTTTTCTATGAGTAAGCCAACCTGGCTACCGTGAAAAATGACTTTGGGGGATATTGACTTCTAGGACACATAAAACATTAAATATGTGTCCTATTTTTTAAATAACATGCTTCTTGCCATGTGAGTATTTAGGGCCTACCGTAGGGGAACATAAATACTAAAATGGAACATTTTGGCCTGGCAATTGTTTGTGTCAGGCCAAAATGGCAGATGAAAGCTCCCCACTTAAGCTTCAATGGCAGGCCATGTCTTTAGCAGGTCTTAGGTACATGCAGTGCCATATATTATGGACCAGTAAGTAAATTACATATGTTAATTAGCAGTTTGCCAACTTTATCATGTTTAAAAGTGAAAGCACAAAAGCACATGCACTTTATCACTGGTTAGCAGGAGTAAAGTGCACAGAGTCCTGTGGCCAACAAAAACAGGTTCAGGAAAAAATCAAGGGAAAAACCAAGCAACAGATCTTAATTTTTAGCACTCGTGAAATTACATTGGTCAGTTAAAGTTTGTGAACAGTATGACTATTTGAAAATGGCAGCACTTAATGAACCATTTGCAGCCCAGAAACACTTTGAGCTGAACTTGGTCAATTAAAGATGACTGAGGTTTGCAAACTTCATTTTATGTTTGCGAATGTGAAAACAACTAATGCAGTGGAAGATTTTAAATGCCATGTCCTGACTTGAGTACTTACAGTGGACAGTCTGGGTGCATAGGATTGTGCATAGGGCATGGACAAAGGTTGCACTCTGAGCCTGGTGCTCGTATGCAAGTGCCTTTCTTTATCAACTTAAAACTCCTGCATTCCAGGATTAAGTCAGCTCTGGTCCTGACATAGTTGGAATTCAGGATTACTACAGAAGTAATGTAGACTTGCATACAGCAACGCCTTTATGAGTATGCCCGCAAATTATTAAATATCCATGCAAGGCTGGCACACTAACTGAGCTAGATGCCAGTCAGTGTGGATGGAATGTTTTATATGAGCTATTTGTTTCAGAATAAGCACACTTTTAACAACAAGGTGCTTTTACACAAATGATGTTGGCAAACTCTCAGCTCAAGATGCTGGACATGAAGTCTTTAGACAAACAGGCACCTGTTGATCCCCCAAGACTTTGGGGCGAGATTATAGGGAAAGGACCCATCTGAGTTGCCACTTAGAAAGACAGTGGATGGACCAAATATATCTCGGAATGAATGATGTAAAAAACGAATAAGTGAGGCAAAAGAATGGAACTTGTCACCTGCATTAGTCAAAGAAATCATATGTCCTGCATATGGCTTTATTTTATGCCAGGTGAATATAAGTATTATTGAAAGTAGCCCAGTGCACTTACTTGCATGGGGTTAAGGCAGTCCAATTCCTGTAAAGGCAGTTTTGAACATTTAAAACGACACCAAGAATATAAGAAACAAATATTTACGTGAAGTAATTTGAGCAAGGGTATATAGAGCCATTCTGATACTTGTATGGTCTCATTTTTGATAAGCATAATATTTTTAATAAAATATTTCATGTAGTACTTTATTCCACACACAAAATAATTTATTTGAAAATCAAGAACTCACAAGTATTGTGTTGCAGTCACTTATTTATCTAGAGATTCCTTCAAGTAGTCAAAACATTAGAATGTACAGTTTGTTGCTTTTAGTGAACAACCTTCTTTTCAAAATGGTTTGTGCGTTCAGCAAATAGTCCCTGATGCATACTGAAACATAGCACCACTTGCACTGTAAAAGAAGCACTTTATAGGAGGTAAAATAATATATGGAAAATCTAGTAGCATGATAGTTTGTGAGCAGGCCAGACTTGTGCTAACTGGTGGGCTGTTGCGTGTGGTACGGTGTACTGCTAGTGGTGGTCATTTTATTGCCATTGACTCACCACAGGCCGTCTCTCCTGCTTGAAGTGCTTACAAAGAAGCAAGACAAAATGGTTTTAAAGCATGTGCCATAGCCATTTTTTTTGCATTTGGGTGGTTCCTGTCTCCTGCAGAGTTAGCACGAGCAGCACTCACCTTTAGGCTTTAGGAGCGAGGGAAAGGGTCTGCTGTTGCTTAGCTCAGACAGACTATTACATGTATGATAAAGACTCTAAATTCAAAACTGTGCATTTGTTTGTGATGTAGTATTTGCAACACTTTTCAGTTTAGTTTATAAATGTATACAATTGAATTGAGTGGCAATTGTTAGAACTCCAGATACAAATCAAGAACTTTTAAACATTGATGCCCCCACCAACACCCTCATGGCAATGCTATTACTGAACCAAGAGGAAAGCTGTCTTTCTTCACTAAACATGGCTCAGAGTTTTACTATGGATGAAGTAACATTATAGTTGTTTTGCTTTTGCGCAACAAACACTCTCAACAGATGTATTTAAAAGTGCTTTCGTGTGATGATGAAAGAAAAAGGAGTCAGTGTGAAAAACATAATTTCCGAGGATCACACAGTGTGGACAAGTGGAAGCCAGCATTGATGCAAGTTTTTTTGCAATTCAACCACTGCATGGTTATCTCATTCTCACTCCTGTTTTATATCAAAATAAAAAATATTTTATTCTTTGAGGTGCTGAATTAGTGCACTGTGTTAAATACATCCAGGCTATGAATGTTTCATAATGATAGGTAGTAGAAGTGTTTGGAGAGAGCGGTGTTTTAATGTGAAAGTTAAAATAAAAACCAAAGCACCCATCCTTGGTCAGTGCATTGAGATCATTTGCAACATGTAGCTGAAAGTCTTTATTCAGTGTCATCCATTCTTGATTTAATTCATCCAGCCACTCCAAACCACCCAGATGTTCCTTCTCTGAGCCAAACAGCTCTGTCTCCAGTCTCTATCCATCCACTCTGTGATTGGATAAGGCTCAATAATGAGAAGTGAGTGGTATAATGCACCACAGTCGCATTTTTTTCAAACCATTTTGGGGGGCAACCTCTCCATCCCCTACATGGAGTGGTCTGACTTACTTTCTGGGTTTGCCTACTACATGCAATATGGGAACAGATTCGACAAACTTTTCCATGGCTACTTTAGATTCCCAGGCCAGTGACACGAGAGAAATTCTCCCCTAGGCTGATTCAGGGTGTAGTTGTCAAATTTTCAAAACAGTTTTTGAAGGGTACTTAAGCAAGCAAGCCTGTGGTTAGCTGGTGATGGCCAAAGCCCACCTTATATTTTTTAAACAACAGTCAACCAAAAGCTGTTACGCCGTGCCTTAAAAGGATGTTTTTTTAAAACTAATTTAGGGGTTCAAGAGACTTTTACATTCATGACAAAGTTACCAGAAATATTAAAACTACATCTAAGAATATTTTCTTTAGTTAATGTAATTCCATTAATTTCAGACAGTAGTGTATGATGCTTGAATAGCAACACCACTTATGAGAGAGCCTCTTTTCGATGCATTAGGTCAAAATCACATATTCTGTGCATTCAATTCAATCTGTTTTTGGGCACAAACCTCACTACAAGTGCTAACTAACAAGAACATCAAAGCAAATGATGTGTGAAAAGAAGGGGGCCCATGGATGGACTTGCAATTCGTTATGCAGTGTTCATTCTACTCTGATATTTTGGTGGGTGCTATCTCAAAAACAAAAACAAATTAATTTGCATCATCTTTCATTTGTAGAAATAAGAAATGGAAACCTGAAAGCTATTTTAGGACTGTTCTTCAGTTTGTCTCGCTTCAAACAACAGCAACATCAGCAGCAGCAGTACTACCAGTCATTGGTGGAGCTCCAACAGCACGTAACTCATCACACCTCTGCGCCTCCTGAAACCAGCCAAGCCAAAACACAAGATATGCAGTCGAGGTAAGTCTGCTTAATCTGGCCACTTTTCTACCTTACCCTTTTAATGACTAAAAGCACACCTATTTTTACTTTCTTTAAAATTTCAATGAAAACACAGATACATTTACATTGGTGTGGTTAGTTGTGCACATCTCACTTTCTATCTATTGAAAACTCTTTTCTCACAATTAGAATGACTGCCTTTCTAAATACGGTCCAGTACTTAAACCAATAATGTAGCCAGGTTGTCATGAGCCCTAGATGAAGGACGGAAATGGGCCCCCTATCTGCTGTTCTGATTGTAAATTACAGCAATAACTACGGTTGATAGGGGCTCTCGGGCCTCTTTGCCCCAGTGCCACTACACCTGCTGCACCAGTGGAAACTACACCCCTGCATGCAACATTTCTTGATGCAACAATTGAGAAATTGGCTGCCATATTTTATATTTTCGAATTATTGGTTTTGCTTAGAGGTGGGTCTACCAGAAGATCTAAACGGGGCCCCACGCATTGGCGCCACCTGTTGACTCTGTTTTTCATTTTCAGAAACTTACTTTGATTCCAGGCAACCTTTTCAAAGGAACATTCCTAATGAAATTGTTATACAAGTTTGTTTATACAAGTTATTTGAGTATAATGGAATAGTATCATGAGTGAAAAACATGTACTGAAAGTACTTTTCTAGAATATGTGGTCTACAGCATCATGAATAAAACTTTGAGAGTGCCTGACTTTTTACATCATGTTTTGAACTACTGCAAGGCGTTTTGGTATATCATATTACGACCACAGACACTGAAACCATGATATGCTATGTAGAACCAATTCCCATGTTTTGTAGGGTAATGATGATGCATAGTACTTTGTGTTTGGGCATGGACGTTTTAGGTGCAGTGAACCTGTGTGCTAGTCATTGCTGGGTGCACTACTCCCTTATAATACACCATCACAGTTTGATTAATCAATTGTTCTTTTTCCCTGCTACCACTTACTCTTTGTCTGGACCCTCAGAATGAATATTTATCTAAGAGTGGCTGTAAGAAATTTAGTAAGCTGCAAACAATAATTTCAAAATACAAACTTATTTAGTGAGTCCGTTTTCTAGAGTCGAAGATGGTTTAGTACTTTTGAAGTATTTGTTTAAACACATTTATATATTTTAATAATCAAGGAAAAAGGTTATAGAAACACACAAGAGTGTACTGAATCTGTCCCTACGATGTCAGTCTGTGTCTTACAAAATGTAATAGGTCGAAATAATACCTTCTCATAGTCTGTGAAAGTTAGAAAAGAACATTCAGTTTGCTGCATTAATTATAATTTCCACGTTTATCTGTCTCATGTACTTCTATCTCACAGCCTCAGTTCAGTACCTGCAGCAGAATGCATAACTCTGTTGTAGCCAATAGCTCTAAAGCCAGATGGCTCTCATGGAGTTTTCTACACTCAAACGTGCTCTCCTTAGCTAGTGCAGTCAGCTCAGTGTTATTACTCTAGAATATCGTATCAGTCATCCTATAGCTCAGTTGCTATATGATGCCCTCTGGTCATCTGTAGCTCTCAGCTTCAACAGCAGCAGTGACAGAAGAAGTAGTGACCCAAAGCAGAAGCTGTGGTGGTCATCCCACCATTTTTTGTTCTTTCCATAGGACACCTTTTATGATTACTTTGATTGTTGCGTATATTTCCTGAGAAGTTGCTGAGGTAATCAATGCTTCTCTTGAAAATCAGCAGGGATTGGATACTAGAACTTCATTTCACATGCATTCCTTCACTTTTTCAAGAACAAATTTCCATACATAACTGTAAAGCCAACTCAATTTCCATTATTCACACAATGTTAAGTTTCTATCTTATGAGCAGTGTCAGTGCATACCAAAGCAGTTTAGAAGGTGGGAAAGCATGTAGTTAATACTGGTTCTACTGTTTTAAGATAAGTTTGTAGCATCTTTCAAGTCAAGAGGTTATAGGAGAAACATTTAATAGAAATATGTGCAAGCCTAACAAGTTCTGCCAAACATGCAGCAGGGGTTACATAAAGTTCATAGCATGCTTTTTCACGTTGAAGCAACAAGAGTTTTTGGGCCTAGAAATCCACTCACACATTGGTAATTAGTATCTAGATTTTAATTTTCTGTTGGGGCCTTATCATTCTAAACTGGTATTGGGGGATTTAAAGCAGCAGTGCATCTGTTTTCAAATAGAAATGCATTGCCAAAACATTGCCCGCCTTTTACCTCATTTGGAGCAAAGGCAAAGCTAAAATAAATGTACACGTTTCTTTGGGCTATGCCGTTAAAAAATATCTACCTTGTGCATTTTGCACATCTTTGCTTTGCAAATAGGTAAAACTTTTTCAAATCTGAAAAAGTATAGGTTGTTAAGACAAATTGTATGGTTTTGTGTCTCGATTTCCCTATGGCTGTTTGTTCATATGCATCTTTAATATTGATTGCACCATTCAGTTGCCAGCGTCACTACTTTTTACTTTTAATTATTTATCTTTTCTTCACATTTGCCGCGCTGGGCTATTTCCCCCACCCTGTCTCTTTTCTAGCATCACATCATTTCATTCTGAGTCAGTGATCCTGCCTCCTGTTACTCTGCTGATATTGTACGCTCAGAATAGTTGCTAAAGTGTTTGTATAACCATAAGGGTCTCGTTGTGGCATATGTGGGCTCTATTAACTTGGTGTGTTATGCACAATCCTAGATTGTGAATTCCGTGCAAAATTGTGAGAATGATGTGTGAGATATTGATTGATTCTTTAAAATGCACTTACTGCATTCCACTCAGGCGTATGCGTGAAGTGACTCATCCTCACATCATCCTTCCCGACACAAAACAGTGACTTTCATTTACGTACGCCTTATTTTCTTTTTTTACATTATTGTCTTTCATAATGAAGAGAAAAATAGTCTTGAACAGACTGGAAAACTTTCTATTTTAGGCCTAAGCTGAGCCCTGGGTTGAAGTGGGAAGGGATGCCCGTGCTCCACTGCCCAGCCACGCTCCAACCATTTGCAGGTGGTCCACTAAAGGTTGTTGCCTTAGTCAAGATGATCTTCTGCTTCCTGCAGTGGGTCAAAGGAGTCATCTTGCATTATGGGTGAGGACAGCAGGACAGCCACAATCTGCAATGTCTGTTTCCTGAATATGGGTCATTCCATGACACTGGCTCTCCCGGAAGAAGAGTTCAGTGCTGGTCATTCATATGGTTGCCCCTCCAGTGTCATAAAGTAGTGATGAGGCATCACAATCACAGGAGAGGGTTCGGAACACTGATACATCCTGTCATAGGTTGGGCAGTTAATTAAATGGTTTGCCTGCTCGGGTAAGAACCGCCCATGCTTAGGCTGCCAGGCATGTGTCTCTGCTTAAATCTGCCAGTGGGAAGCTTTGGACAAACCAGGTTTCCAGTGCTGCTCCTCTTCTCAGAAGCGTGGTGCAGTTTGTGCCTCTCACCTGTCTTCTCCCAACAAAATGTGCATAGTTGCCTCAGCCTCTGAGACACTGGAGAGTCACAGGCATGCATTCAGAATCTCAATCATGAAAAAGCAAACCCACTCTCCATTTTGAGTGCTGAGCACACCACCCAAATTTAAGCCATGGGTGGCGGAAAGAAGCCATTTTGGTTTGCTGTAAAATTATCATAAAAAAAGTAAACTAAAAAAGTCACCTTAAAATGTCAATTACTAAAAATAAAAAATAAAATAAAAAGTGTCAACAAAAAATAAACCAAAATGTTGTCTCTTATAGGGCAGTGGTAAGTGGACTGGGAGAAGGGGCAAGGAGGCATCCTCCTGCCAAAGTAGAGAGACGCATTTACAGTGAGGTTGGGAGGAAGTAGGGGACTAAGGATAGGAGGGAAGTGTAGTCTAAGTGGATACAAGGAGTTCGGTTCTGAGAAGAGTAGTGATAAATGGTAGTGTTCTTAGGGTTCAGGGAAGAGAAGCAAGACGGGTTAGTCAGGGTAGCGTTAAGGGTTGGCAGGAGTTGTTAGGGCTCAGGTAATGATAGCATTAAGGGGTAGTAACAGGTTTTAGGGGTCAGTGAATGGTTTGTAAAGAGGTAGGTCATGGTTTTAAGGGTTAAGGAAACATTAAGGGGTGCTAAGGGGTTACTAAGGTACAGTTAGATATAGTAACGATAGCATATAATAAAATTGACTTTTCGAATTCAACATTTTTGGTTTTGTTAATGCTACCAATGAACAAAATGTCATTATTGCCATTATAATTTCGACTTTACTTGAATGTAGTCAATATTTTAAAAAATCGACTTTATAGTATACAGTTGCTAAATCAGGACCACAAACATGTTAACGAACTGCCTTATTGCATATAAATAACACAAAGAGCACTACGCGTGTAGGTACACAGTGAAGTATAAAATGGTTAAATATTATTGAGTAATGTTAAAAATATGTGGAACCAGGGGGCTGTACTGGAATGCTAAAAAGGCCTAGTCAGCATATGGGGCTGAACATAAATAAAAGCAAAGAGTGCAGCCCTGTGAAATATGCATGTTTTTAATAAAGTAAAATATGCATTTTCTAACAAGATGCCAACTGTGACCGTGTGTGAAGTAGATCACATCTCCAGTGACAACAGAACCAGGGATACGGATTCCATTAAGCTGTCCATGAATATGCAGATATGTTAGCATGGGTGTATACATTCAAATCACTAGCATGGCATAAAAGACAGGTCACATTTAAATGGAAAAAAAAATTGAGAATGAAAAATGTTAAGTAGCTGATGGTGAATGGAACAGGAATATCACACCTAAATTAAAAATAACAAAACTGGCATCAGACAAAAAATGAAAAATTAAAACTGAATTAAAAGTTAGGAGTGAGAAAGTGGTTTATTAGTGCGCATCACATGTAATGAAGACACTGTTTCTCGTGATCCTGTCAAAGAATTCCATAATTTAAACTTGCACTTAATATCAGGTGGCTGTGGCACAGAATAGGCAGGCCTAACTTAGAAAAAAACATTTACAGCATTTAGAAGTACCAAAATAGTTAAATAGTCAAAAACACAATGCAATAAAACTCCCACTCCAATTTAGAATAATAGATTCAAATGTGCTCAACAGAATAACGCCAAAACTGAACCAGAGATTTGAATTTTGAAAGCTTTAATCGTGCCAAAAAGTATAAAGCGCCAGTGGTACTTAGCGGTCACAGCAGACTAGCACCTAGGCACGATTTGAGGCCAACACAATGGGGTATGGGCCAGATAGACTAACTAACTTTGCACCGTTAGTGCCTGGAAGTAGGGAAGTTTGCAAATGTTTCTAATTCACAATATGGAAAGGGACTTTGTCGTTTCTCTCTAAAGAAAAACTCTTTTCTGCATGGGACAAACCTGAAAATCAGTCCATTGCCATGGAACTGCAGGTCAGATTCTTTTTGCTTTAGGTTGCCTTGAAGCTCTGGAGAAAAAGTTTTGAAAAATATCCTACACTTCTTCTGGTGCCCAAACAACAACAGGAGTACACTTTCAAGGCCACCCGGACCTCATATAGAACACTTAGCAGCTCTCTTGGTGCCAGGCAGAGGATGATAGCAAGGTCCAATAAAGATCCAGTTGCCACTGGCCAACTGGGACACTTCACATAAATGCCTTCAGCTTTTATGTGCTCCTGGAGCCACTTAGGGGTCCAGCCTTAAGATCATTGGGAATCTTTTGGTCTTTGGATTTCAAGTGGACGGGGCTCCACCTTTCTCGGGTCTTCTCTCTGGTCAGAGATGCCAAGTGCAGCAGGTTCAATCACCCTAGTGTTTTTTCGCTAGTCCAGCAGCGTTCTGAGGAATTCCGGTTGAGGGTCCATCTTTGTAAAGTTCACCAGCCTGTGGGTGAGGCACAGCCTAAGACACTCCTAATTCTAATGACTAATGTAATAACGGTTTGCAGGCCCTGACCTACCTACTTTTGCAGTAATTCCTGTTTGATTTACTGCAAACAGGACCAAATGCCATGCGTCAGGACATCTTCAGATGGCAAAAGTGTTCAATTATGCTAAACTTGGCCTCTGAGGGCTAGGAGTATGTGTGAGGAGTGTACTATGGTAATCATATTGCCCTCTGACATGTAATACTAAAATCTAGTTTAAAGCAGGCACTCTACACACAACAAACCCAAAGGTCAGTGCCTGGTAGGTTAAAAGCAGACAGGCAACATAAAAGCATTGTCCTAATATCCTGTTGCCTCCTTTGCAGTGTACAAAACCTTTCTGTTTGCTTCACACAGATCTGTAATGCAGGATCTGACAATTAGGTATCAACAGCTGGGGTACAGCCCTCACCCTGCATGTTCTATTGAGCTCAGAGAAGTCAACTCTGCCCATTAAGGTCTGCCCATGTGTGCTTCTGGGAGGAATTTCACAACTCATTTTAGGATGAATAATGGCTGGGAGAAGCTGCAGAACTAATGCAAGTAGCCTTTGAATGGTCAGGCAAGTAAAGGCTAACTTTCAAAAAGGCAGTTTTCCTTAATACTTATAAATATCCAACTTCACACTTGAATTGTAGTTTTAATAAGTATTTAAAATAGTTTAATCATTTTTCTAGCTGGTGCCTTTCCCAAAGTAACAGTATTAGTATTTTAATGTGCCCTCTGGTTTTCCTCTTGGGACAAATAGGCCTGCCCGCTACTAGTGAAAATAACCTTTTGGACCTTGTCACTATAGTGATATGTCAACATTAACTTTGTACATGTCTCACTTTAAATACCATGAACCCTATACCTTGTGGGTCACAAGGCCTGCATAAGAGTGACATAATATTTAAAGCGGGGGTTACCTATTGAAAAGGATTATTTTAACAGTTTGTTACTGCAGGTTTAATCTGCAGCAGTCAGACTATAATGCTTGGCCTGAAAATATGTTTTGCTTGTCATGCTAAAGAGTGGCACAATAAAGGCCTCAGTCCACAGATGACATTTAACTTTCCATGCCATAAGTGCAGTTTCTACACCATAAACTATGGCATTATCCGAGATTTAAATCAAGGCTCAGCCGATTACCGCACATTTTAGGGGTAAGAGGTGCATACACTTGGCGCTGGACAGCAGTGCTTAAGTGTGCAGAGTCTAAAAAAAAACCAGCAAAAATAATCCAGCTGAAATGTGCGGGTGACCACATACAAAGGGACAATTTCTCATATTATGCTAGTGCAATTAAATTGCAAGGCAAGATCAAAATACCTGTTATGCACTAATTCTTATATGGAGGCCAAGAAAATGGCAAGAAGGGCACATAAAGGTATGGTAACAAGGATAAAGAGAAGCTGTCAACAGACCCAACATGATAAATCCGAAAAGTACGTTGATTTGCCTCAGTGCACATGATAGGTTTTATTCTGCTTAATTTCAGTTTGTGTGGTACAAATATATATTTTTTGCAAATCAGTCAGCTTTTGAAACAAATGTCTCTTTAAGGGCAGGACCCTTTTTTGTTTTAAACAAATAGTTCCTCTTTCAAAAGCAATTGATTCATTTTGCAAGAATGGATTTAGGTTTTTCTAGTAATTTATTTTTGTAACAATTATGTTATGTTCATTGTTGTGATTTTCTCATGGCAAATTAATTTGCGGAAAAAGAGGGTTGGTTTACGGGTGAAAAACACATTTCAAGGCAAACTTTACCCAGTTTTCTAGTCGAAAACCTTGGTGTGTCCTAATTTCTTCATTTATATACATGTCTACTAACATATTTTGCAATCATCAAAAATGATTGAGACTTGTTGCTTAGACAGAAAACCTAACCACATACATACAAATAGCAACCAATGCCAAATTGCACATTGCAATCCATGCCTTCTTTGTAACTGCATTATAGCTCATGACTGAGAATCCATGGACAATGTCCATTACCTTCCTTTACCATCACTAAGGTATCAGCTGAAAAGCTTTGCGTTCTTGTTAAAGGTAATATTTCAAAGACTTTTTACCTCCTAACTAGTTTAAGTTTTTAAGGTTGGAATATCACATCGAGTTATCTTCATGGTCAATATTGGATACATGCATCATGCCATATGTCATTGAAATATATACAAGGCATGATGTATACAAAATGGCATAGAAAAAGAACACTTGCACTTCCATGCGCCCAGTGATGAGGTTAATTACCAATACAATCGTTTTTTTTTTTTTAGCTATGTCTAATGACCAAGTGGGTTGGATACTAAATCTCAAATGTTAAGTTAATTTAATTTGCCTACGGCACAAGAGCTGTAGTAAAACTGCCAGGACTGGGTATCTATGGTTTCCTATGTGTCACAATCTGCATTCAAGCCGTTGAGGTTTAAAAGATATGGCGCTTTTGGCGGTCATAATTATAGAGTAGTTTTAATTACTTGTAGGCCATTATCATGCCAGAAGGTGACACCCTTCCCTTAGGTTTGACGCCAGGCAAGTCATTTGGTAAAGAATGCCAGTGGAACTCATCATTTCAGTTGCTATCTTGATACAGGAGAGAATGCAGCTAGGTAATGTATTTGCATTCTAGGGCTGCTTTCTCCACCACACGGACGTAGAAAGAATCAAAAAGAATTCTAATGTTATTCTTTTTAAATGATTTCATTATAAATGAATGAAATGAAAAAAAAATAGTAAAACACTATACATTCTGTTAGGAGCAGATTTTACTGGAGATAAAGTATATCCATGCATTTACTTTCAGCTCCAAAGCTTCAACTTATGGAAATGGAACCATAAAAGTGTGACAACATCATATATCATTTGTGGCATAATTGTCATAATTCTTCATGGACTTGCCAGGGACAGTGTGAAATTGATCACAAATAACATCATATTGCTTATTCTCAGAACTGATTAAAAAAAGGATGTTGGCAAGATGTGCCTTTTGTTGAAACACATGCTGTGCATAATCAGCCCTCAAGTTTTAGTTTTTTGTGCCTGCTACTTTCAAAGGAGCGATGCCTTCTGTTCTTTCATGTTAAAAGGTCTCCCTAACATTCCTCAGCTGCTCCTTCTCTCCCTATGTGTTGGACAGTGGTGGAGATGACGTGTTAATTTTGCATGTATAAAGTTGTGCAAGCATGGAGTGTGTGTTGTCTTTCAATGCATGGGATCAGGAGTCCATTTTACAACTCTTGTTTGTGGATGGATGACTAAGGTTCAGGTAAACCTCTTCAGATACATTTTTTATTTGTAAAAGGCTCTGGAACATTCAACGGCCTCTCTTTTGAAGGGAACGGGGATCCATTTGTTGAAGGGTAGGATGGACTTGCCAGGGACAGTGCAAAGGTGTTTACTGCATTTTCCTGCCTCCACTTCCCCAAAGATTCCACTGCTGGCAGTATTGGGTAGTGATTGGTAGTGTACTTTTGTATCACGTCCCTTGGCTCCTTCTGCTCTTCCATTTCATTCTGCAGGTCAGACAATGTGGCTGGGGCAACCTCTGTACAGAACACAAAAACCCAGAAAACCGCCATAACCCAACACAGTGAGTGGCTCCTGGAATTAATATTTGCTTCTGCCAGCCTGAGATAAATACTGGCTAAAAACCCAGCTCATTGTGCCAAATTACTCTTGGCCAAGACATAAGGCTCAACACATTGTGTCTGAGGTACCTGCTGAGATCTGGGAATAATGGTTTTGATTACCAGTTCTCCTTACCAAGTTCAGATAAGGATTTGGGGCCATGGAGTCTGCTAGGAGTGCTGCCCGACTCTGCATTAAAAGACAAAGCCAACTACTGTGGCAGGCAGCACAAGGACTGTAGCCTACAAAAGTAAAAGATGTCCAGAAGAGGAGTGTATAGCCCTGGGCACTGTTGGCTGAGGAAATGTTGCAGAAGTGCCAAGGAAACATTGTGGTAAAATAATTGCATGACACATTGGAGGATCCACAATAGAAGGTCCATTGGTGAGCTGCTCTGTCCTGATTAAGGGACTGTAGTTGGTTCTGAGCGGTGGGTCCCATGATAAGGTGGATCGGAAGTAAAAGGGTCCAGTTGATGCAAGTTAAGCCTCTTAACCTATGTTTTTCATGGGACCACCTCCATAACCACTTCCTACACAAATCAACTGATAATGGTTTGAAAATGAAATATTACATTTAAATATGGGGCACTGTAGACCATGCAGCTTGAAGCATAAATGTTTTTGATATTAGAATGTTACAAATAAACGCATACTGTTCAAAATAAAGCAGAATCAGAAAGACATTGGAATGTTGGAACGGAACGACTCTTTAATAGTCCTCTTCCGCACTAGTACCTTAAATGAAGATCCCAGTATTCCAGTGTTCACATTATTAATACACCCTCCTTCCTCTGCGAACCGCGGTGAGCACAGGGCTCTACAACATGGTAAGAAGGAGCAATCATTTAATGAGATATATGTTTTCAGAGTCTGTTGCCGCTAGAATGCACCGGATTCAGCAAGTTCAAAGCTTCATGTAACAATGACAGTGATGGGCTCCCCTGAGTGAAAGGTCTGCCTGCGGTTAATCACGCACAGACACTCCGGGTGTGCTAGGGTTAATGTCAGGTACAATCCCGCGTCCATTTCTTTCTTAGTCCTGAAAATCCGTGGGAACAAGGTCGAGGTTGACGAAGTACCCTTTTTCGGCGCGAAAATGAACGAAGTGGCTGAGAGAAATCAGCCATGGCCTTTCTGTGCACTTGGCTTTCTTTCATTCTCTGGGCGAAATATAATTGGCTCATTTTAGCACAAAGCCGGCTGGCAGGTGGGAAGAGGAGTAATGGTTGCGGTGTTCCTGTCTTCACCGCTTCGCCGCCCCTGGCCGCAGTCACCATCTATTGTCGTTGTGTCGAACAGCAGGAGCGCTCCTTATAAACATTCCAGGCACAGGCGCTCGCGAGGGCTCCAGTCAGATGCACATTTTCAGGATTTGCAGAGAATCAGTCGCCCTGCAGCAGGGAGGCTAATATTCCTCCGTCGTTTACTTCGTGCTCTTGTCCTTCTTCCTGATTATTATTAAATGCTTGTAGTTGTCCTTGACATGCATGAAGGTGATCCATGTCCCAGAGAAGCACGCTCTAGCGCACTTTATTCCTTCTGGTTTTTAGGTTTCTCTCCCAACAAATGTCACTGCCTGTCACTCGTGTCATAGTGGAGACGGCGTGACAACTAGAAAGAAGCTTATTTATACTCTTCAGACAATGCTTTCTCCTCGTGGTTATTTCAGTCGTTCGTCAGAGGAGGCAATAAAACGACAGACAACGTTACAACCCACGCTGGTGTTACATTTATACAGCACCACTGTTCCAAGCTTTTCCGTTTCTTCCGCACGCCTCGTCACAGGAATTCGTAATGTTCCCGTATATGTCATTTACGTTGCACACTACAATTTATAGCTCAGTTTGAAAGCTCTCCCCACCCCCCCCCAAAAAAAAAAAAAAAAAAAAAACATGAAGCTGCTTACCCCTGGCAATTGGGAGACTTAGTCTGACATCATCTTGGCGGCATTATGAAATGGTAGGACGTGAACTTGCCTTAAAATGCTGACGCATGCTCGTTCCTCAGTAAATGACGTTGTGCTGTCATGTCCGCCCTGTTAGTTATTTCTTGTGAAGCCATAATGCTCGTAGCAAGCTCTACTGGAGTGCATTCTGAAATACCCTTAAAGCAAAACTCGGACCTTTATTTCTTTTGGTATCCTGGGGAGTGGATGCCAAAAAACACAGCTTTAAGTGTTTAGTATTACATTCTAACATTACACCCCACACGTGTGCTAGCGCGCCTGGTCCTTAGTAAGTAAACTTACAAGGGGACGCGTATAGGTCGATGAACCTTTTGAATCGCATGGAGTATCTCAGCCAAGTGGTAGACCAATGAATTAACACTACAATCAATAACAAACATTAAAAAAAAAAAAAATCTAATAAAAATAATACCATAACTCAACTTGGTTAAACGTTCTTTTTATTCCCTTTTGCTACAATTCTAATCAAAAATATTTATTCGACTTTATTGTTAATCAAGCTTTATTAGTTATCACAAAGCAATTGTTTGTAAAAAAAAAAATCTCGAGCAATCAAAGCAGCAACATAAATCAGCAAATCGTTTAACATTTATGGAATAATTCAGCAATGCAATTCAGTCAGTCAGTTGTCACTGTTAAAGTCACCCTTGTCAGCCTACCTAACCCAGATTAGCATCAGCATGTGGGTCTTCATGCGAAAAGAATTTAGACAAAAAACATTAATTTGAAAAAAAACATCTATCTAAAAGAGGAAAAACATTTTAAACAGGCCAGTTGGTACCTAGAAGAAAAAGCATGCATTAGTCAGTCACATTGTTATAGCTAGCTATCCAAGATAGATCAGCAACAAGTCAGTCTTCGTCTCCAGGTCATCAGTCATCAGCAAAGTATCAGGCTCACAGAGAGTAAGCCCAAATATCAGCACTTCGGACAGTGTCTCTTGACGTCATCAACTTTTGCCTCTCCGCTCTAAATTTCCTCCCCTTATCATGACTTTTTATTAGGGTCTCTCAGTCCAACCCACTAATTGCTAATTGGTCAACCTTATCAGAGGTTATGACTCTAACCTATAGTTTTTGTTTACCACATATACACGTCAATTCAGGTTTTAAGTTCCATTAGTTTGAATGGTTTTTCTGTCGATGAGAATATCATTCGGCTCTTCAGGTAACAAAATTGTTGCTCACAGTCCTTCAGTCAGTGCTTCCATTGTTCAAATCCTGGGAAAGGATGTTTAGCCTACACTTCACATAATTGTAACAATTTGTCCTCATCATCTCCTGTCCACTAGTACATTTACAGAATTTTCTAGCAGAGCTCTCTGAACTCTGTACAGTTCAAGGTCCTTTTCTCCAGTCCCAGTCCTCGGCAGCTTGTCGCGTCCATGTTAAAACAAGCAAGGCCCAGCGAAGACCAGGCCTCCAGTTTGACTAAGTTAAAAACACAAATTTTCATAAAAGATAGGTTATACATTCAAATATGACATATTAGTACATCTTAAATATATATTTTTCATTATTCAGCATCTTGTTAATACAGATGGTGACCACTCCCCGAGGGCACATTTTACCCATACACGTTAATTTCAAATATTAGTTTCTTTATCAATATTTCTCATTAGTATCCATATGCAAATCATTAGAAATTTCTCGTATTAGCATATCTGCTCCAACACATGTTTGTACAAGGTTCCTTCTACAGTATCATTTATGCATGTTAGCTCGTTTGCTTTCCCAGGTGACAAACGGTGTGGATAGTCTGATGCCTGCGAATATTCTAAAGCTAAGATTATGCAGTTAGAGTATGTACAGACACAGCGTTAGGGAAGGTAATAATTATACAATGTATGCAGTTAGTCCACTAAATGGCAGAAGATACAGTGTTCTCTCTTTTGCTGGAGTACTTTGTTAACTCTTAGAAACAGGTGCTTATGGCACCTGTGTGAAATGGAACATACATCCTCAGGGTCCCGCTTTAATTTTTTGTCGAGGCCTCAAACTAAGTTCTGAGAAGCTATCTCACAGATTCAAAGAGCATCAGAAAGACTTCTTGAAGGCTGCCCTCCATGACATAGGATGTTTTTGTATTGACAAGCTCCCAATCCAAAATGGATAATATCCAAGATGATGACCCCGACATTTCTTATACAAAGGTTTTTGGTAAAATAGGATGACAACTGGACCCATAAATCCAGTGATGCGGTTTTGGGTTGAGCTATCTTTAGCAGTTCTAACAAGAGATGAGCTGTGACCAGTACTGTTCAAATCTTGTGCTTTCAGACTGGAGCCATACTCCAATATGTGTCCGTTTGTGGGCATTAAGCCTGACACATATCTTCAAAAATTGGCATCCAGCATTTATCGAAGTTTCTTATCCTTAAGATAATCTTTCTGTAAACTATGAGATCTGGTTCTAGATCTGTGTCATTGCAACACAAGCCTATAGGTTAAAAAAGTGATTATATGTAAAATTTCCTTTGCTTTAAATATTGAAAAATTTTGGGGGACTTCAAAAAAGCAGGGAACGACACATTACTATAAAAATAAAGCCAGTATCTTGAGTTTTGGAAAGGAAACTTAGATATTTTTTTTCAAATTATCATTAATTGCATGCATTAAATCAAATTCATATGAGGTTGTACAATGTGTACAGTTCTCATGAGAAACACGTGCTACTTGGAAACCTGACTTAGGCCTTGCATTTAATCTTCAAACCCTACAGTATTTACATTTTTGATTATTTATGGAAGTAAAGCAAAAAATGATTTGTAGTAACCGAAAATGTACACAAATGAGTCCAGATCAGGGCTGAGGAAACAAAACTTTGTCTTTCATATAATTAGTAACTTTTTAGAATAATTACTGGATTTGATAATGCACTGGCCTCCCATGTGTTTTCTAACCAATCCAAATAATTTTGTCAAGATCAGTCTGACTACGTATGGTACAAAGTGACTAATATTGGAATTTTTATCATGTGGAGACCATTGCCGAACCCCACAATGCCAAAGTGATCCAGCTATTTATACCAGCAATAATTACACTGGAGTTTGACCTTCTAAATGAAGGAGATATTTTGTACTTTATTCAGTCAAGCAATCCTTCAGGTACACCAAGAGACATATACCCTGTAAAACCATGAGTACTATATTGCACTACAACTGGCATCTGTTCCTTAGGAGTAGAAATGGGCAGTGGTTTTGCATCCCAAATACCTGATTCTACAAAAACTAATTTGCTTTCCGACATTTTTGAGCGAAGATTCTGTAAAAGCAGTTATAAAGTGAGTATAGTTGTATATGGAGACCCACCACTTTTGTTACCTTTTTCAAGAGGTTTAGCTCTGTAGACGTCAACCTCATCCTCCTTTTGAAGACGATGTCTCAATTGAAATTTCAGGACATCATACTCCAATAGTTTGGTTCCTTCTTTATGACTATTCTAATGTAATCTCTCTTCCACAAAATAGCTGTGGCCACCTAAAGCTCTTGTGGTGTGATTCAGACTGAATCTTGTGTCCACTTGAGGCCTTTTGCCTATTCTAAAGTAGAGAGATCTAATGCTGCATGCATGCAGATGTTATGTTATGTTATGGTGATTTATAGAGCGCATGGCTACCTGAAGGCCTCCCAGTGCTAATTACGGATTTTCAGGATATAGTATGAAAGTTAAGCTCTAAAAAGCTAGGTTATTAGCAGTCAACGAAAGGAAAGCTTGTGGTTGGTCTGCCGAAGGCTGAGAAGGTAGTGAATTCCATAATTTGCTTCCTAAATAAGCCATAGAGCTTCCCCCCAATCTGGCCTTTTTTACAATTGGAGGTCTAAATAGTGCAGCCGACGGCGTGTAAAAGGAGGCTAACGGCCTTAACAGAAAAGGACCTATATTGTGTAGGGACCTGTGAATATAGCACAGAGCTTTGAACTTTATGCGCTGTGCCACAGCAAGCCAGTGAAGAGAGGAAATAGCCTCTTTAGTAGACTTATATCTAGGTATATCTAGAAGGAGCCGAGCAGAGGCATTCTGAACCACCTGAAGTTTCCTACTTTTGTACTTTGGAGAGCTGAGGTACAGTGCATTACCATAATCAAGCCAGGAGATAATAAGGCCCTGAAAAATAAGTCTTTTAGTTATGAATGACAACATTCTAAAGACTTTTCTCAACAATCTAAGCAGACTGAAACAAATTGCAGAGATCTTTTTTACATGGTCATCCATCGTGAGCCGAGGTTCTAGCCAGACGCCTAGGCTCTTAATATTCTCTTTAGGGGAGGCAAATTCCTTATGGGGTCCAAAATGGAAAAATGGAACCCTAAGCGGGGACGATGTCCCAATACCATTATTTCAGTTGTATCTTCATTAAGATGACACAGATGACAGGCAGCTCATTGTTAAACTGTGTATTACCATCAAAGACACTGCAGAAGAGTTGCATCTTACCAAATTAACATCCTAAATTTAACATCCAACCTTACAATTAATAGATGATCAATTTTGTCCAAGATCTTTAAATTAAATATGACAAAGGCAGAACATCTTTTAATAAACAAGAATTTCCTATTTTGGGGCAAGCCCATTTGGCCTGCGTTATTGGGCCTCAGTCCCACATCACAATTGACAATTCCAAAGGCCGCTCTTGACTGGTAACAGTGTTCAACGTTCTTTCCCTGTTAAAAAACTTGTTCATCTTCAAGAGGTGCCAAACATGGGGGTTGGGGCAGTGGTTTAAGAGACCTAAACAAAGATAAAAATATATCTGCCAATTCTTACATCTTAAATTTTGTGCTAATAAAAAAAGGATTGGATTTACATTTATTGTGATAGTGGATAACTTTATTTTGGCACACTTGCCCTCTTTTTAGGCTTCCAAATGTAGAGATAAAAGCCTACTTGTTCTTTTAAAACACATAAAAGGTAGGAATGCTTAAAAAGTATCTATCCACTGCCAATTGCTTTGAGTACCAATCAAACCCATTGTTTTTTGCCTAATGTGCCACCTAAGATTAGACCCAGCCATATGCAAAATAGCACTGGTTCTACTCAAATTAGAACTATCCAGTCCGAACGGTCAAGCCAGGTCCTTTCTGAAACAGAACACAAGCAACCCAAGGCCAGTTTGGGCCAGTTTGGACCTCTTCTGTCAGTGAAGCTTGTTCCTAGTGGTTCAGTGTACACGGAACATCGAGCAAACCCTTAGGGAGTTACACCAAACATACAAAAGGTAATTTGAGGATTTCCTGGAAAAATCAAGCCGATTGCAATTGCTGACGGTAGCAGTCTAAACCATCTTTTTTCTCTCCATCTTGCAACCTCTGAGTATACCCAGCCTCATGCTATCAATACTTGGTCCTAATCCAGTAGTCTGAGCTGCCAAGTCACGTCCTCTCTGAACAGGACCAAGACTGATTTGCATAAAGTGTGTCTCTGTGTGTAATGCCACAGTGGGCAAAAAGCAATAATCTGGAATGTGGCCCTGGGCAATTGCCAGATTATTTCAAGCTTTCCTTCCAGCTTCCTGTTGTTTTTGCAGTACTTGTTTACTTAGGTCAGTACACCAGGGCCTCATGTTTCTACCTCTAACAAATATGTGAGAATCTATGGCAAGGCTTTCTCCATTGCAGCAGATCATTAATGGAATTCTTTGGTACTACACCTGAATTAAGAGCATTGCATGCTGCCATTTGAAAGGAGTCTAAATTGTCCCTTAATACAATACAAAATGTTAAAATGTAAACTGTATGTCTCATGAATATGTAATGTTTCACTTCTTTCAAGTCACACAGCATAAGTGTTTAAGCACTTAATGAAAAAACTAATAGCAACATAAAATTGCAAGGATAATTTGGGTGCCTCAGTCAGTTTTTGGAAAATATGTTCCTGTCCCGAAGTAAGTCTAAAAACAGAAAAATGCACTCATAGAAATTCTGGACTGTTCACTTACAGTGAACCACTAGAGGAGCTTTTTGTGGTATACGGGCCCAGCCCAGACAGGTCTGTGTATTGCTTCATTCCTCAGAACTGGGTGGTTCACACATACTGGAAGAAGGAAGAGTCAGGTTCTTCAGTACACTTCAAATGAGCCTCTTTATTTTTAAAGAGAGGCCACTGGTCATAGAGGCCTCAGCCCATTTCAGGAAAGGAAATGGGATGGGTATGGGAATAGTAAAGAGTAGGACTCGAGGTCTTTGTAATACTTTGATACACAGATCACTGATGCTGGTATCCAGGCATGTTCCTCTAGTCGCTCTCATGGCTGTGTTTGGGGCTGTCAATTTTGGAGTCACTCGTGCTGCTCTCTGAAGGAAAAGAAGGACAGAGGAATGAGCACTTTAATGTGGGCATCCTCAGAACATGAACCTCAAAGACAGAGTGCAAGAAATTGGGTTATTGTTTGAGAGGAGTTCCTCTCATGCAGCTGTCAAGGTGAACCACAAAAGTCACTAATCTGCGCTTAACCCTGTGGTAGCTTGGCACTAGGCAGTCAGGTTTAACTTAGAGGCAATCCATAAAGCATGTATTTAGCATACAAACAGTGGTAAAGTGAAAACAAAATAATCCCAAAACAATTGATAAAAATGGAGTAGACACTGTTCAAGTTGGGAAGAAAGACAGGAAGACATAGGCCTGTTCTGGCTGTGCCCATGCCATGGATGCAACTATGGCTCTCCATTTCAGAGAACATACATTTTAGGATTAGATGATTGTTGGAAATCAGGTCTCTAGTTGGCAGAGGTCTGGACTCTGTCAAAGTAGGGATCACAATCCTACTCAGGGTAAGATACACTCTAAAGGTTTACCTGTGCTCACTCTCTAGTAACTTGGCATAGAGCAGTCAGGCTAAACTCGAGAGGCAATGCATAAAGTATGTGTGCACACACAAAAGGACTTCACACCAGTTTATAAAAATTGCCAATGTTTATCTGAGTCAAACAAAACCAAAACGACAAAAATCACGCATACACAACCCAATTTATGAATTTTGTAAGATTAAATCAAAATGCAGTGCTTAGAAGACAGTAGCTCCCACCTGGGGCTATTTGTCCACGATGGACCGGGGCAAATCTCAAAGCTCAGTCTAACCATGATGGAGCGCTGCCAGGGTACAGGAGTCACACAGACCCGTTGACAGTGCCTTGGTTGCGTCGAGGCTCAGAGACAAAGCATTGATCCATGGAGTGGATGCATCATGCTTGCAGACGATGCATCATTTCCTGATCAGGCAATGTTGGTGATGCGTTAAGGTCCAGAAGTGATGAGTACTGGTTCCAATGTGTCTGTGCTGCATCGGCCAAGCCGGGGTTGCATTGTAAGTCAGGGACATTGCATCGTGCAGTCAGCAAGCAGTATCGCAAAAGCAGTGTTTCTGCAGAGGGGTGTATCAGTTCCAAGTAACACCACAGTGTCACTGCATCAGTTCTTGTGCTGCAGCACCACACTCACCTCCAAGGGCCTAGGATTGAATTTAGCACCCCTTGGCAGAGAAGGACTCTCAGCAGAGGATCCCAGATGCTGGTAGCAAAAGGCAGGTGAAGTATTTGCCATCCCTGAGACTTCAGAAACAGGAGGCAAGCTCAGTCATGCCCTTGTAGAAACCTTAGATTGGAGGATGTAGAGAGTTAAATCCAGTCCTCTCACTCCAAGGCAAGAAGTACCAGGCAGCCAGAGCAAACAGCAAAGTGGCAGTTCCTCCTGACAGCCCCATGGTCTTTCTTCCTGGTAGAATGACCTCAGTCCAGAAGTGTTCCAATTATATGGTGGCAGAGGCCAAGTAACTATACCCTAATGTGACTTTGAAGTGGAAGATACTTCAAAGAGTGGTTTTGAAGTGCCCCATATCCCTGTCTGCCAGGTCATCTGTGGGGGGTGGGGGGTCAGTCCCCTGTGTGGGATCAGGGCACAACCTTTTGAAGTGTGAGAGTCCCTCCAACCTTCCTGCCCAGGGAGACCCCCCCCAGTATGCAGATAGAATGCATGGGCAGTTGAATGTCCCATATTTACGGTTGTATGGAACGAATCCACAAAGGTAGCTGTCACCTAAACTTACACAGACCAGATGTGTATTGGAGGCAGACTGAGGCACAGGATGGTTAAAGTAAGAAAAAAACAACTTTCTTAAAGTGGCATTTTCAGACCTACAATTTGAAGACCAACTTTACCAAAAGATGTGTTTTTTAAATTGGGAGTCCAGAGACATGAAACTCCATTTTCTATCTTTTCCCAATTTGAAATGCCACGTAAACACTATTTTAATTCTATCCCCATACTAGTCTGTGGGCGAGATAGTCCTTGCAATTGTGAAAAACATATCTAGGAGTTGTTCTTTACCTCAACATGTTAAACTTAAAAGTACATGCCCAATGTGTTCAATTCACTTCCCCTGCCCTCGTGGATAGCCAGGGCCTACCTAAGAGGTATCTTACATGTAATAAAAAGGAAGGTTTGGGCCTAGTAAGTGGGTACACCTGCCAGGTCAAAATGGTAGTTTGGTAGTTTAAACTGCACACACAGGCTCTGCAGTGGCAGGCCTGAGGCATGTTTGAAAGGCTGCTGTAGTTGGTGGCACAACCAGTGCTGCAGGCCCACTAGTAGCATTTGACTTCAGGCCTGGGGCGCATATATTGCACTTTACTAGGGACTTACTAGTAAATTAAATATGACAATCACAGAGTAGCCAATGGTACCATGTTTTAGACAAAGATCATCACATGCACTTTAGCACCAGATAGCAGTGGTAAAGTGTGGAGAGTCATAAAGCCATCAAAACATGGTCAGAAAAAGAGGAGGAGTAAGGCAAAAAGTCTGGGGATGACCCTGCAGTGATGGATGCTAAGGAACAGTGAAATATACACCCATCATTCACAGACTTTGGTATGGCTTGGCATTAATCTGACTAAGGGTCTGATTTAGAGTTTGGCGGATTGGGTTACTCCATCACAAAAATGATGGATATCCTGTCCACCGTATTATGATTCAGTTATCTCCTATGGAATTCGTAATGTGGCAGATGGGATATTCGTCAAGTTTGTGACAGAGTAACCCATCTGCTAAGCTCTAAATCAGGCCCTAAGTTATTGGAAGAGAACAGTACCAGTTGATTCACATAGTAGCATGGATTTGGATGGTTCATGAATAGTGTCTTTAAGAAAGGAAGGCCAGTGGCCATTCAGTGATCCATGGGAGAGATGGAGGCTAGTCAATCCTCTATTCTCACTGGTGGGTGAACTGAGGGCAGACATTGATCTAGGGGCAGGTCCATGCTGTCAGTCATATCTCTTCCCAGATCTCTGCTGGATCACACTGAAGTCAATGTTGCCTTTGTGACAAGATCTACCATGTGAATTCTTTCTATGGTCCTTTTCCACTTTAATCCATCTATGTTGTTAATCATCAATAAACATGGACAATCGTAGCCTATTTTAAATAGAACCTAATGTGTTGTTTTCCTGTTGATTATAGTGTGCAGTTATATTGTTAATATCTTGTAAGGGGTGGATGCTTGTTGCATAAACTATCTCCATCTGCATCTCAAATAACAACTATATATAGAATTATAGATTAGTAACAGTGAATTGTGGGGATGGATTTCTCTGTGGGGTTCTGCGTGATGTAAATAGGCAATGAGAATGACACTCAAGTTGTCTATAATGTCATTCAGAACCCCAACGTGAAAAACATCCCTGTAATTCCCTTTTTACCCATCTATATTTTCATGTTATATATGAACCCCCCCAAAATCCTCTGCCTCTGCTTTCAGCTGCTAAACAGGGACAGAGGAATAATGGGGAGCAATACATAACACGGTCTCTCCTCCCTGTCCCAAATGTGAAAAATTAAAAACATTACCTGCTATACTTAAGCAGCCCCTACCACCTTTCCTGCCTTCATTCACACTCCTCTATCTATGCTTTCTGCTTTCAGTGCTGCAGACAAGCAGCACTGTGATGAAAGGTTGTCTGAGAGCCCCTTCAGCCTGTCCTGGAAGGCCTTTATGGCATAGTAAAAGTGGTTAGCGAGATCTGTTATCAACTGTTACTACATCATAGCTATGAGGTATGACATTTAGAAGCTTAAACACTAGTGACTCTGTACCGCAGTAAATACTTAACAAATCAGGAGACACTGATCCCATATTATCACAGTGTAATTGAATAGTAAGTTACCTTGTGGTTTACTGTCCATTAAGTCCTGTGTGCCAGCACTTACTCTTTATAACACCAGGCAGTAACCTAGAAAGGCACAAACCTTTTTGCTCAGCTTTGAAGGTGTGTAAAAATGGTTAGAAAATATATTTATTTAGTTCATAAACTTTTGGGTCCTATTATTTCCTCACACAGTTTACATACAAATGTGAACAACATTCAACTTAGTATTAGGAACTTGAGATTTGGCAGCTTTTCAGTTTCCCATTTTGGTTGTGAGTTACTGTTTTCATGTCCTCCTTTACCTTTGCTGTGGTATAAATGCTTGTGCGTCCAAATGTCCCAACAGATGTCCAGTTAAGTGGTGAACAGATGGATCAGTAAATCATTTCCTTCTACTGTTTCCAAGTATCCGCTCTTGGAAGTCCAAAGGATGTTTATAAACATGCAATGCTTGCTTTTTTGTGTGAGTAAAGCAACACTGCTGTAATTCAATCTTGCTGCTAGCATTTGATTTTTGGGAGACACCTGGAGCATCCTGCAGTAAATTAATGCCATTAATAGGCTTGGAAACTATCATTTCTGTAGTTAAGATAACAGAGGATTTTGACTGTTATCTTTGTTAATCAGCTGGGATTAGAGTGCTTGTTTCACTTATATAAATAGATAATGTCAATAATAGTCTACTCTGTCCAACTCCTGATCCCAATTAAATTGATTAAATTAGCATTTATGGGGGCTGATTTCTAATTATGATGTTAAATAAAACAGTTGCTGTCTCTTTGAAATGTTTTCAAGTATGTCAAAGTAGAAAACTTTTCAATGCCCAATCAGATTTTATTCATATAATGTAAATGATAATTTACATTATGTAACATATATAGGGGGTATCCCGCCCAGGGGACACAGCAGATACCCTGCCCGCACCAGCATGGGCAGTAAAACTTGTGTTTGCTCCTGCTTGGCGGAAGCATTTTCAAAACTCCAGCCAAACAAGAGAAAACTGGAAACTCTGAAAATGCTCCCGCTGGATGAGAACAAACTTGTTATCTGTGTCCCTGTCTGCACTGATGCGGGCAGTGAAACAAATCAAGAGATTGCTCCTTCCCGAATGGAGCAGCATAAATATCTGCTCCCTGTGGGAGAGTGCAATGCCATCTGTTCGGGCTGGACCGTTTCCATGGGGAACAGGGTCAAGAATGATTTGCATATTGCTGGGTCCAAACTGGGGTGACATGGTGAGCAAAAGAATGATGGAGTTAACCCAGATCTATGACTGGACTGAGTGTTTGAAAAGTTTTAGCAGTCCATCCATCATCCTTTTGTGTTGCTAAAGTTGCCCTAAGGGGCAAGGGTATGCCCGGATGTGAGTCTCTTGCTAACTGTGCTGCTGGATTCAAGCTAGCCTGGCCGACGAGGGGTCATACCCCCAAACTGGTCCCAGGATGCTTGTTTATGGTCCAGGGAGGACCTTGTGTGGCAGTTCATGCTGTACAGTTTGCATGGGGGAACAGGGTCAAGACTGATTTGCATATGGCAGGGTCCAAATTGGGGTGGCATGGTGAGCAAAAGAATGATGGATTCAACCCATATCTGTGAGGGTTTGAAAAGTTTCAGCACTCCTTCCATCATCCTTTTGTGTTGCTAAAGGCTTTCACAGCATGCAACCCCAAACATTGTGTATGGTGAGTGCCCTGGGTTGTCACTAGTGCACCCAATTATATTAAACTCAGGCCCTGGGGGGTGGGGTCCCTGGTGCAAGGATCAGTTCAGGCAGGGGGTGAGTGGCCAACTCCCCATTGATCTAATTAGTGGCCCTTTAAAAAAAAAAAAAAAAAAACTGCCCTGGGGAATGGGGTCCCTAGGCCCTAGTGAGCCTTGGAGAGGGGGCTATGTGGGCTACCTTCCCCAATAAAATAAAAAAAGACCCTGGAGGATGGGGTCCTCAGAGCCTAACAAGGCTTGAGAAGGAGGCCATGCAGCTTCTTTCAGTTTATAAATTCAGAGAGGGGGGCTATGTGCCCTCTCCTTTTTTAAATAAAAGGCCCTAGGGGACGGGGTCCTGAGGGCCTAACAAGTGTCAGGGAGGCGGGCCACGTGACCTCCCACCCCTTTAAAAAAAAAAAAAAAGCCCTGGGGGATGAGGTCCCCAGGGCGTAACGAGGCTCAGGGAATGGTGCCTTTAGCTTAAAATACATAAGGCCTTGGGGCTAGGGCTTAATGAGGCTCCGGAAGTGGGTCCAAACAGTATGGCCTGAGGGATGGGATCCCCTGGAGTCTAGTAGGGATCAGGGAAGGGGGCTGCATGCCCCCTCCCCTTAGACTTTGGCCCTAGGGCCACATTTAAACTAAGCACTATTGAAATTCACAGTGTACTGCGGTGGTCTACATGGGTCACATATTCCAAGTGCTATGACATCCATTTCATCATAAGGATGATTGCAGTCAAGGAAGCATTTGCTGGAGCGACGAGAGAAACCCCACTCCGGAATACCTAGAAAATATTTTCCCAACTTTAAGTCCGTCAAGAAACGACAAGAACACATCTCAACATGATAAAGCCACTGATGCACTAACATGCAATAACATTTTTATAGTGCGAATGCTACTTAGGAGCCCCAAGCGTTAATAACAGACAAAATAGGAATACTCATGCAGCTGTTTATGTAGTACATATATCAAAGAAATGATAAAGCCCACACTCTCTCACATCATTTTCTTAGTCAGCCGTTTCACCGGGAGCCGACTTTTCAAAAGTTTTCATAATAAGTCCCAGAGTGCCATAACATGAGCAACGAAATGCAAGGTTGTGTCAGCTGTTAAAGGAATAACATTGGACCTGGATTGTGTATTAGACTCGAATATGTTCTTTATGAGTTTGGATTTTCTGTTTTATTTCTTCGGGACTGACAGTACAACGTTATATTACGTAGATGTGAGCACGTAAGTGTAGTGTAAATGGCGCTAGCTGCTGGAGGACCAGTGGGGTAACTTTGAGGG
Source organism: Pleurodeles waltl (assembly GCF_031143425.1). NCBI lineage: Eukaryota > Metazoa > Chordata > Amphibia > Caudata > Salamandridae > Pleurodeles > Pleurodeles waltl. The sequence continues at coordinate 495,030,832 of NC_090442.1, read as the reverse complement.
TAAGATGGGTTCGAACATTCTATCTACGAGTGTTTACTCTCTGTTCTTTCTCTCTTGTTAGAAGTGAGCGGAATTAAAATTGGACAAATATCGCTCCAGCCTTTCGAGAGTGGACTTCTCTTGTTGTTCTATCTAATAAGTATTTTTGGACCTCCATTGCTGGACGTATACTTATGATGGATTGGATATTATGAGACACTTGGAAAATGAGGCCCATGTAGAACTTAGCTTATGTATTGTGCCTTTAGGGGTATGGACGGGCAAAATATGCTAATAGATCGTTATTGGCTGCATTTAGTTATACTGGAAATTGGGAATGTAATATTAGGGGAATCACGTATAGATATAATGAAATTCAGGTGTTATGTAAGGTAGCCATTGTGTCATAGACCAATATCCCAAGGAGTTCATGTGTGGGGAAATTCATAAACCAACTAACGCTTAGTAAAAATAGGCAACCGTGGCAGGAACGACCTCGAGGCAGTCGTGTGACACCTATGTGCACTCTACAATACAGCAGTCAGTGACACTTTTAGAATCGACAGTAAAAAGTAAAAAAAAGAAGTAATCCCAGATGTTAAAGTTGCTGAAAGTTGAAGCCAACCGTCACTCAAAAATAACTACATGTATGGTGATGAACTCATTCAGACGGATGTTTGCTTAATAAACTGCTGCTTTGAAAACAGGAAAGTTGGCAGAGTTAATAACTGTAAATAAAATAGGAGAAAGACCTTATCCAATATTCAGAAGGGGGTGATGGGTGCATTCAAATTAATGTAGAATGTCCACGACAGAGAGAGAAACAAAATCTCTCCCAAATAACTGTTTGAATCCATGTTATGCATTTGGAACTGTCAGAGCAGAGGTAATGAAGGTTTGGGAAGCAAGTTCACTGGTATTATCTCTCCCGAATTACTAGCCACCGACAACACAAAGAAACAATCATCAAATTAGTGTAAAAAATAGGAAATGAGAAATGCCTTGTTGCAGAAATATGAAATATGCAAACTGTTGTAGAAACCAGTTCTAGAGTGTGTCAAAACTGTCTATCTGCAGCACTTAAGTAAAATGCAGGACTATTTCAGATAGTAATTGTTCATAAGTGCATTTATATGTCCGAGGTTGGATTAGTTGGACTTGAAGTGTGAGATTAATTTGGGAACTGAGAATCCTTACCAAATTAAAAGTCACACCCTGGTCAGGTCTTAACAGACATTTCAGTGAAGCATTGCGCATCCCCGGGTAGCGGTGCCAGCAACAGTAGGCAATGGCCCAGAGAAATGGTACTAACAAAGTTACAATCAGTAAAGCAACACAACCACCAAGTTAGAAAATAGAGAAGCATTTAGTGAGGAAAAAGATACAACAAATTTACATTCAGTAAAGCAACACAACCAAGTTAGAAAATAGAGAAGTATTTAGTGAGGAAAAAAAATGCATCAAGCATGCGTTTTATACAGGTAAAGCTTTTTACATTCTGACTTTGTCTACTTTGTAAAAGTCAGAATATTCCAGCAGGGCAAGGTCCATGGCTAAAGCTGTCAAGCATCCTTCAAAGATGGATGTAGCATTATTGAGTTCCTTTTCAAGCCACTGATTTTTGTCTCAAAAAAGTAGAGTGGATCAAAGCTACATTTTATAGCCTCCTGAGGCTTCTTTGTCACACGTAGATTTGTCACTTTGCCACAGTCCTCGGTTTTACATCTCTTTTTCCCAAAATGTTCCATCAAAACAAGGCTGGAAGCTGTTGCTCGGCAGACGTCCACAAGGCTACATACCTTTAATGTGAGGTTGCACTGAACCCATTTCAGGGCAGCAAAAAACTCAGAGCAGTACAAACCTAGTTTTCTTGTTCGACTATGATCAGACTCCCATAGCAAGACACAGTACCTTTTCTTAGTGCTCCAGATTTGTTAAAAATGCCTAATTCCCACTTTTCTTCACCTGCTAGGAAAGTTCCTCCTGATCACTTCTTGTTACCAGTCTTATTCCTCTGGACTGGTACACCACAAGAAGCCAATTTCCCATTATCACTGACTCTGCTACCAGTTTGCCAAGGGTCAGATTTGCTTGATGAAGGGTTTTGAGGAGGGAACATCAAAGAGGAAGACCTAGAATTAGACAAGGCCCATTAGGAAGAGATCCTCACGAATTTAGCTGGATTATGAGTCACATGTATCAAGGGGAGGGAATATATTTTAAAATTGAAATAATTGCTTCATCAACTCTGCTGCGGTTCACTTCACTGTTAAAATGCTACTTCCTCTGTCTTCCTGGTTAAAGTGTGCAATCAAAATAAAACTAACTAATACCATCCTAATTCAATAAAGTCATCTTTCTATTCAACTGTTTGAGCACAATCAGTGAGTAAATACTCTACAATCTAAACTCTGGCCTCTTTAGAGTTACTTAGCTCTCATCTGTTACAGTATAATGGTAATCGGTTCAGTAGTGGTACTCTTGCAGTCAGAAGACTGGAGGAAAAAGCTTGCTGAATCACATTTGCTCAATCACCAGACAAAGATAATGTTTGTGCAATCTTTCCCCAAACTGCATGACACACTATGTGGCTTACTCATCTCAAATTGGCACTAATAGACAACAAGGGTCTTTTTGTAACTATGAAGGTTCAAAATAAGCTGCACAACAAGGATCATCAAAAATGTCTTGCATGCATGCCAAATGTACGGCTGCCAGAGACCACCCTGGTGAAGGCACAAGTCAGAAGACAATATAAGATAAGCTTCACCAGCTGACTGTGAAACTGTCTAGGTCGGACAATAGTGGCATCACTCTGGCGACTTCTTTCTGTTTTAGTTCACTGCTGTTAAAGCTGCCAGCTTAATCACCCCTCATAGGAGCCACACATGTCCATCCATGTGCTCCAAGATTCTGAATAATGAGCTTGTTAGTTCCTATTTATAATTTATCAGCCAAGATGGCCACCAAAATCAGGTAATCTTGTGAGGCGTGATTATCCTTGATCTCACAAGGCCAGTTCTAAATATAAAAGGTCCCCCTTTGTTTCCCACAAGATTAAGGCTCCATGAACGATGCCTGACAATGCAGGCAAGGAGTGCTTCTAGGTGCTTGATGTCATCGGCCTTGATTTCTAATGCAAGATAGGTACATGATTTTGCATGCCATTAGGACACTCTTGCAGCTTTCAGGCCCTTGACACAGTTTTTGAGGTCCAAGATATCTTCATTACTCCAGTACATTTCGCAGTGGTCAGCTGGGCCTTCTTTAAAAACATTTGTCCTTCTGAATTTTGTATTCTTAAACCAAGCAAATAGGAAGGCAGTCAAGTACTTGGCCCTTAGAAAGCAGTTCCAGTTCCTGGGTGTTAGCAAGAGTGCTTGACTCTTTTTTTTTTTTTCTCTCCGCTGGGCTACCTTTTTCAGATGCAGTCTCCAAAAGTCCAGAAATGTCCTAAGAAGCTGGGTATACAGTGTTAGTTTTATCTTGTGCCCTAACCCATGACTGGAGAATATTTCCTACCCAATCCTGTCAGTTATCTCACTCTCTTCTCATGTCCATTTGTAGCATTTTTCTTTGCTCTACTGTAAGTAGTCCAATAAGTTCTAAATCCAAAATGGGTGACCTCTTACATTTGGAGGGGATCTGGTTCTGCCGTAGAAACCCACTTATTTGGATGAGGATTTCTCCTATCTTCAGCCATTAATAACGGAAAAATCGATGTTGATGTACAACATGATTCATTTACATTTAATAACTAAATCACATTGCTATTATCGAATTCACCTGTCATGAACTCTCGATCAACCCCAACTCCAAAGTACATAGCCAAGCAAGCTCTGAGGGCTAGACCTGAGTGTACTTATTGAAAGATCACAGGTGGGGCAGCACATAGCCAGTAGACAAACGCTCACACAGGAAACTCATGTCAGTCCCACAGATAGGTGCAGCGACACCACATTGGTCCCAGAAGATTGGCCCCAATAAAGCACAAATGGCCAGAGTGGTACACACATTTCCAAACACCATAAAGTCAGATACCACATGTATTTAGGAACACTCAGCCAATCAGAACATAGTACACGCAGTGATCACGCACCCTTCAGGCCGGACATCTGGACACATTATCCAATGGCCCTCATTGTGTCCACGTAATGTTGAGGCCCACCTCCATATGTTATCAGGACCCTGTGTATGACTCCAAGACAACTGCTTACTTGACCAAGAAAGGAATGTTTAAACTGTTTTATCATACTCAGAGAAATGTGTAAAGCTCTGCTCAGAACAATTGTACCTTGAGATAGTCCTCAGACCCGAGTTCTGTAACTGTTCTCACGGCCGTAATCCTTAATTAAACAAACTATTCCTGCTTTGCCAAATGCCTCTTGTCTTTCGTTTTTTCATGGTAGGTTCACATTTGAGCATCAGTGTCAGACAGATTTGAGTAGGGCCTTGAAAATGAACAGGAGCAGATCCTGCAGAGCCATCTTAAAGTGAAAATGTGAAGTGTGAAAGATGTCCTTTGTTCTGCTAACTGCTCTGTACCCATCCTGAATGGTTAAGCTCTGTTAAGTGGCATGTTGTTGACAATACCTATGGCTTTCTGAGCCAAGAGGCCAAGCCATTGTCCTCTGGGAACGCAACTGGTAACTTCAGTTAGAAATGGGTATTAGCCCTCTGAAGTTGAGGTGAGATGAGTGGCAAGACTGACTTTAGGTCAGTTTTGCAGCACAGAATATATTTTCATATTGTTGCTTTTCCACTAATGTAGTCAAAAATAATTTTTCACCATGAAATCAAACGTTTTTAAGTCAGTGGAAAATAACTTTGAACAATTTTCTTATTAAGAAATTTCTTATTAAGAGGTCCAATGCAAAGATAGGAAATAGGTGTTTCAATTATAGCTAAGCCTGTTCCTGGAGAGTCTAGCTTGTCCTACACAGTGAAAACAACGTTTGAATATTAATTTATTATGCCTGTACACTATTTTGAATATGTAGCCTGATACTTTGTATACATTAACCAGCCATTATTATAGGTTTGAAAGGCATACTGTAAGACAAAGGGGCGTTTCTTGTCAATGTGTCATTGCAATGCTTTTGAACCGCAGCCCAGCCAGAGTACAACAGTGCTTCTGGAAACCATACTTTTTTTCTGTATATGTGGGGGTGTAATATACACTACAGGCCATAAATGAAAACATTTAACTTGCACACTACTGGAACCATTTCTACTTCACCTACCATGACGTTATATTTTAGATAAATCAACAAATTTGGTGAAACCAATATTGTTGATACCATTTAATGGTCTAGCACTTTGAGGCTCTAAGTAACAGTGTCACAGTGCACAGAATAGTCTAAGAATAGGTGTCCAGAAAGTGGCATATTTGGGTGATCACATAGAAAAGGCAATTCTACTACAGGAACTATATGTTGAATTTATGTCTGTGACTACAGAATAGCTTAAAAATATATATATATTTTTAATGAATTTCACAAAGAGAAAAACAAGACATCATAAGCTGTTCACATGTATGAATACTGCAGAGCTGGAGAATGTATGATGGCATTAAAAAACAATTGCCCAACTCCCTTCCCTCGTCATTGCTGCTACCATTCACTCCAGTATTAGATCGTGCCTTAGTTTCCAATGAGGACAGGGTGTCGCAAACACCTCCAGCTCAGTGAGCCCCTTTCAGGGGGTAAAGGTCATGTCTCTGGTTTCTCCACGTGTTTTTTCATATCATTGAAGGCACCCCATCCCACTTTCATACATCTAGCCCCAGTTTGGTTGACCCCCAAGCCCATCCACTGCTGCACTCTCAAACTATCCCATTGTGAAAGTTTCACTACAACTAGACTTATTACACTGTATCCACCCTTGCTGATTCACCAGCTCTTGTGCTAATTTCCGGTGTATCTTGCAAATCAGTCAGCATTGCCACCCACAGCGCCAATTCATCCGCCACCCTTTCATCTCGTCTCACATGTTTCAGACATGCTTCTAATGCCACGACCCACTCAGGCATATCTCAGAGCCAGTCCAAGTAGTGTGAGGGGACAGCCTCATACCATTTCATGACAATGCAGCGTTTTGCAAGCAGAAGGCCCAATAGAAGGAATTTCCTTGTCAGTTTCTTATTTTCTGGGGATGGTGGCAAACCAAGTATTATATTGGTCGCATCCGGTAGCATTTTTAAGGTTCTCCACCACTTTTGACCAGTATGGTGCAAAATCTGCTGTTGGGCTGCCACATCTATGCATCTGTCCGGGCGGTGTTCATAAATACAGTGCAAGGTGTTTGGTGTGATGTATGCCAGGTGTATAAAATTGTACTGAATCAATTTAAACTGAGCATTAGATCTCTGAGCATCAGTTCTTATTCCTGTGTGAACCTTTTTCCACTGCTGGATGGACAGGAGCTCCCCAAGGGCCTCCTCCCATTTGCCCATGCTTTTGGCATTATCGTAGGCATATTGTCATGTAGGGCCTGATATATATGAGTGATCAGTCTACGCCCTCCCATACTGGATAAGAGTGAGATTAATATCTGTGAGGGTTTCTGCTCGCCCAGGAAGTAAGGCCAGATTTCTTGAGCAGTGGCCAATGGTTTCATATATTGTAAAGATTGCCCCTTATCTAATGCATAGGAGTCAAACGCATATTCTTGAGTAATAAATTGCCCTCCTAAATAGAAGTCTCCCAGCACATTTTACAGACTCCATCCTTCCATTTTTCATTTTATATTATTTTGATCCAGGCTACATAGCATGGGACAAAACCCATCTTTTCTATGACCCACCCAAAGGTATTGCCGCTCTACGGGCTCAAACGCCTGCTACATGTCTAGGAAGGCGAAGGCCCATTCGCCTTCCTCTTGTTGTGTAGCATAATAGACATGTGACAAAAGGGGTAAATCATGCATATATGTCTCCTCGGGGTAAAGCTGCACTGATCTGTATGGATAAGCTTGGAGAGACATGGCAACAAATGTTTTGCCAATATACCGCTAAGTAATTTTACATCCACATATAAGAGTGAACATGCCCTACAAGAGGAAGCATTCGGCCGTGCCTTCCTGGGTTTAGGAAAGATGACCACAAGCGCTCTGGGCATGGAATCTGGCAGGCATATTCACCGAAGGGCCTCTTGCTACACCTCCCCTAACTTCTGCACTATTGAGTGTGCATATTTTGGTAAAAAATCAGGTAGGAGGCCATAGCTTCCTGGCGACTGGGCGGTGTTTAGTTTTCTAATAGTGGCCAAGACATCCTCTCATGTGATAGATTTGGCCAATGTAGCCCTGTCCTGATAAGTGCAGAAGGTCTATCCCATCCAGGAACTTTGGGCCTCAATCATGTGTCTCCCCTCCCCATGTCGTTGTTGAGGTGTGCCCTAAAACACTGTTCACAGCTTCCTGGGAGTCCGTCAAATCTCCAACATTGTTCTGCAGTGCCAACACCTGTTGTCGACCCTCCTGTTGCCTTAGTACATGGGCAAGCAATGCAACCGCCTTGTCACCTTCAGCATGTAGTCCTTGGCGGTGTGCTGTATATTTATGTTTTTCCAGTCCTCACCAATCATCAAGCAGTTCTTTACATGTTTGTGTCCAGTCCGTGAATTTGGCCAGTTTGGTTGGGAGTTGTTTTTCTAATTCACCCAGGCAAGTCTCTTGACGACCTAGGTATTGCTCCAGTTGCTTCTGGTTGCCATAGGAGGTCTTGAGGCAAATGCCTCTAAGGACCACCTTCATCGCCTCCCAGTCAAGGGCCCTAGTGCCTGCACTACCCCATTTTTTACCAAAGTAGTTTGTTAGAGCCTCTCCAACTGCAGATGCAAAGGGGGATCCCTAAGTGCCACCGCCCACAGGCACCAAAGTGGGATCACTGCTCTTTCACACCCTTTCAACAGAATCATCAGGACTGGGGAGTTGTCCGACAGGTAGTGGGCCAGATAGAAGATGCCCTTCAGAAATCTTGCCACAGTAGGTGATAATAAGCAATAATCCAGCCAGCTGGTGCCAGTGGTTAGTGTACATCCTAGTGTCAGGGTGTCTGCCTGCCATACGTCTGTCAGCCTCAAACCTTGCATCATACTTCTAAGAGCTTGAGTCATATGTTATGTTATGTTAACAAATTTATATAGTGCATGGCTACCCGGGGGCCTCCCAGCACTTCGGCAGATCCTCCATAACACTTTCATGAAAGAGATCAATATAGCCATGTTTTAAGTAGCTGCCTGAAGATTCGTTCCTGGTCAGTTAGCCGTAAAGAAAGAGGTGGCGAGTTCCACATCGTCGCGCCTAGATGTGACGGGGATCTTCCGCCCCATCTGGCCTTTTTTACTGAGGGAATTACCGACAAGGCTGCTGACGATGACCTGAGATGTTGTGAGGGCTTATAGAAAGTAGACAGAGAGCGCAGCTGTGGGGGCCTGTCGTAGTTTGGACTCTTGCTCTGAGCAAGACTGCTGGTCTCAGGATGACAGTACTTTCGTTTGTAGGTGACTAAGTTCCTTCCTACAACTAGTTGTAACTGTTGTCCAAACCTTACCGGCTTACTAGCAGTACCTCACCAGAAACAAAATAGTAAAAGGTGATTTGTAGCAGTCGCTTACGCATGGACTCAAAGTAAGATCTCTCAGGGTTGTCGTGGTTAAACGGAAATTACCCTTTTCTCACAGATTTATTATGTCTCATACAAACAAAGGCAATAACACAGATGCAGTGAAGTTATAATAGTTTTTATTCAACATAACTGCAATTTGCGATAAGTTGCATGAACTGCAATGATTAGGATAATGAATATACCAAGCAACAGTAAATCCCTAAGTGTGAATGCCTACTGTATGTTTGTCTTTCGTGCTTGATCTAGACACCTTGGCGCAGTGACACTGATAATAGAACCCATAACAAGTGGCCTAACTATAAACAAGCCCGCCATTTTAAAGGAAATAAATAATTAAATGGACTAAGACAGAGCAAGCTAAGTAGGTTAAAAGTCACTGGGTGACGGGGGCATGAGTTTACAAGCCTACGACTAAGCTAACTCCTGTTATCCCGCTAAAACAAACTAGGATTCACTACAGGCCCTTTGTCATTGAAGGACCTATGTATATAGCACAAGGCCTTGAATTTTATTCGCTAATCCCATGGGAGCCAATGCAAAGTGAGAAATGCAGATTAGACTTTCATGTTTAGGAATATTATAGAGCAGTCTAGCGGCAGTATTCTGCATCAATTGAAGTCTCCTTTTTACATAGTTTGGAGACCCGAGAACGAGGGCGTTCCCATAATCCAGTCGTGAACAGATCAATGCCTGTATGATTAATCTCTTTGCCATAAACGGAAGGATTTTGAACACCATCCTAAGGAGTCTAAATATGCCAAAGCAAATGACCAAGATTTTCTTTGCCTGCTAATCCATGGATAGCCACGGATCAAGCCAGATCTCGAGACTCTTAATATACTCCTTGGGAGCTGGAAGATCTCTAGGAAGACACAGGACAGAGGGGGACAGATTTAACGGGGCTTGGGAGCCCAAATACATGACCTCTGTTTTATCTGCATTAAGTTTAAGTTTACAGTCTGACATCCAGTTAGATATTGCCCATAGGCAAGGACAGAGTGAAATTTCCAATAAGTTGTGTTTTGAGGTCAAGGAGAACACCAATTGTGTATCGTCTGTATATGATATCAAGGAGAGGCCAAAGGGTTCCACTACCTTAGCAAGAGCTAGCATATAAATCTTAAACAATGAAGGGCTAAGAGAAGAGCCCTGAGGTAGCCCCCATCTACCATTGAAACGACTTGAATAAAAAGATCGATCAAGTACCTGAAATGACCGTGTGCTTAAGAACCCACTAAACCAACTTAGCGCAGTCCCTGTGACTCCTATCTTCCTCAACCTCCGGAGTAGAATACTATGGTCTACTCTATTGAAAGCGGCGCTGAGGTCAAGCAGCACAATTACCGTGGCCAAGCCATCATCAAGGCGCCGTCTGACCTCTTCCATTACTGCGATCAAAGCCGATTAGGTACTATGCATGGGTCTAAAGTCCATTTGGGAGGGGTGAAGGATGTTGTTGTCCTCAAGATAGACCGACAAATGACTGTTTACTGTTTTTCTAGTATTTTGGCAAAAGCTGATAGCAGGGAAATAGGTCTGTAATTATTTGAAATTGAAGGGTCTAAGTTAGGTTTTTTGAGGAGGGGTTTAACAATCGCGTGTTTCCATTGTGAGGGGAAAATGCCATTTTCCAATGACTGATTGTCGCTCATTCAAAATGGGTGCTATTAGTGTCTATCCTTGGGCTAGGATCGAGGGAGGCGCAGGATCAAGAGGGGATTCTGATTTAAGAGTGCCCTTAGATCTTACAACGCTTTCAAGGGATAGAGGGGGAAGATCTGAAAATATAACTGTGCCATTAAAAGGTTGTTCCTCTGTGTTTAGTGAGCTAGTGGGGTCAGTCTGAAAGGCTAAGTAAATATCAGTAATTTTATCCTGAAAGAAGGAGCCTAAATCATTACTATGCTTATGGGAGGCTTCTACCCCTCCCGAGTTTGAGTGTGTGGAGGCAATATCTTTTAGCAGCTGAAAAATTACTTTAGGAGAGTTGGCATTCTGTTTGATTATTGTTGTGTAATAGTCTTTGGGCTGCTTTGATTTCCAAGTGGAAACGTCTGATTCCTCTCCTATAGTCTTGTTTGGCAGAAGTACTATAGGACTTTCCTCATCTCCTTTCCAGTCTTCTGCAGTCTCTCTTGAGTGCCTGCAGCTGGGAAGAGAACCAGGGTGCCCTCTTCTTTCTACAGAGAACCACACGCCTCACTGTGTACGGTATCAGAATGTCCAAACTATTCGTGATCCATATATTCACAGAGTCTAGGGAACTACTCATGTTCCCATTCAAAGTTGGTTTAGTACTAGTTAATATGTTGGACCATTCAGTGACATTGAGCGTATGCCAACGTCTCTGTAGTTGGGATGTGGTAGACAAAAACTTACCAAATTGCGAAGTCGGAAGACTAAAAGAAATTAAAAAGTGATCCGACCATGCTAGAGGTGTAGGTGGATAGACCGTTAAATTGGCTATGTTACTAAAAATCAAGTCAATATGGCCTTTGTTATGTGTAGGACCTGTAATTACTTGTGTGAGGTCCAAGGCCCTCATGTCAGACAAAAAATGTTGTACTATGGCCTTGTTCTCATTTTCTGCATGTATATTAAAATCCCCTAAAATCGTAAAATTGGGCTTATTACAGATTAAATATGCAACATATTCTGGGAATAAATCTATAAAATGTTGCTCTGATCCCGGAGGGTGGTAAATTAAGGCTCCTGAGAAGCTAAGGCTGGGGTTTAAGAGAAAAGAGAAGAGCAGGCTCTCACAGTCTGGTACATCAAGGGGGAGATGAGATCACCTTGACCGTACCCTTAAAAATGATGGCAATTCTGCCCCCTTTCCCCCTCACTCTATCCAACCTAATGATTGAGTTTTCATTGGGCAAGGCCAGTGACACATCAGGTCCTGAGCCCTCATGTAACCATGTTTCGGTTAGGAACAGCGCTGTCGGTTTCTGAGTGTCCAAAAGCTGATTGATATCTAGCTTACGGGCAGCTAGCGATCTACAGTTAGTCAAAAGAAACCTACTTTGAGGGGGGTTCTGCGGGGGATCCCAGTGTTGGCAGGTCCTGCAGTTTGAGGGTCTAGACTAGTCCCATATGGTGTCCCCGGCTCCATGATTCTATTGGGAGGAGTGGGTCTAAGAGAGAGTAAAAAATCCGAATCATACGTTATACGGTCTAACCTGGTTTGGGCATAACTGCTGGCCCCTGGTCCTGGCTGGGCGTGGACGGGCGCAGACGGGCTTGCCTTAGGCGTGCATTTGGTGTGCCCATGGCGCACGTCTGCTTCGCAGTCGCAGCATCGCTGGTATTAATAGGTGCTGGTTATAGGAGAGTCAGGCCAGTAGAGCGCTGACCTCCAAAATCGCATCCGTTAAGGTGCCGAAGGAAAGGAGGAAAAATGGCAACTGCCCCCCCCCCCAACCACCACTGGCCTCTGAACACGGATCGGAGATGACACAGGAGCTGAGCAGAATGAAACCGAAAAGGACAAAGGTTAGACTGTAAAAAAATATTAAAATTGGACCTGGCCTGTTAATGTTAAAATACAAATCCTGATATGATCTACGTATAATACAACAAACGTAACAATAAAACCAGTATAGTATCAATAAAGTGCTTAGGGGCTACTTCCAAATAGGGAGACTATCTCCTACCAGTATCGCCTTAGGATTCCGCCCAAATATTAGGTTTGGTGTGACCTTTCGGTGGCTTGCAATCCAATAACCTATTGACGACACAGTTACCGTCCCCGGCCAAGACTATACCCACTATTAAATATGTTGCTGCAGTTGCCATGACCCCTCCCCCCCCAATAGTAGAAGCCACAATCATTATTGGGGGCATAGATATTTATCAGGCATATCTCTCGCCCATCAAGTGAACCGGTTACAATAACATGGCATCCTACCGAATCTATCACATGTCCCTTATACTGAAAAGGGACCCGCGATGCCACCCATATCAATGTACCACATGCATTATTGGAGTACAAGGTGGCATACAGTTGTCCTCTCCATCTCTTCCTAAGGCTATGCATGCATTTCCCCCAAACATGTTTCATGTAAAAAAAGCAGCAGAAGCGTGGTATAATTTTAAATATGTGTGCACCCTCTAGTGTTTTTCATGGTGGCCTAGGTCTTAAACTTTCCAAGGTATAAATGTGAACACTTAATTTGCCATTTTCATGCAAAACCAGTGTGCCCAGGCCGAATGACTGCCAGGCTGAGCCTTCAGTCATCCCTCCCAGCAACCCCCCAGTAGATAGGCATTGAGTGGGTTAAATCAAAGAGCAGCTTGCAAGTCCCCAACTAGTAAAATTCTCAAATAATAACTTCCCTCCAATTCACCCCACCCCTTGGGCAGTAGTGCAAACTCGTCCTGTCCAGAACTAGGTAGGACACAAACTGGTATTTCCCACTCCAGACCCCTTAATGTAAAGAATGTTAACCCAATTTGTAACTCAATTAATTTAAGCTGCACTAGAGGCCGGAGCACAATGGGTGCCACAAAGCAATACACAGAAGCAGCACCCGGGTGTCCGAACCCTTCCCACTGGCCCCACTAGCCTGATATCAGTATGAGAATAACACTTACAATCATTACTCTGCAATGCATGTTCTCATAACCTCATTTTTAAGGAGTATGAATTGATAAACAGAAAAAACAACAGCAATGAAGTACAAATATCATGCAACTCCCCCCTGGAGTCAGTATAAATTCTTGAACCTAGGGGGTCTTCCCTAGCCACAGAAGTCCCTCTAGTCTGAGTTTTCTTTGTTCTGTCCCTCACCGGGTGCCTTTTCTGTTTTTTCATAACCCAGTACTCACGGTTTCGCACATGTCTCCTATGAGGGACCCACAATGGTACTGTCACTTCAAGGACCTAGATCGCTCCTGCGGCTCTGAAAAGAGTCTAGGGAGCCTGTCAGCCCTCCTTTGGCCCGAGGGTGCCATCCGAGCACACCAGGATCCTGTCCAAGTTGGCCTGAGTCCCACAATCCCCATCTTCCTTGCCCATTTTTTCAGTCGGGTAGATTGTGTCCTCAAGGTTGTGACTACTCCACCTGTTTACGAGGGCTCCCGCTCCCATACCTGTCCCCCAGAAAGAGTATCCAGCCAGTCTCTGGCCTCCTCGTAAGTGAAGAAGAAAAGGACTTTTTCATCATAGATCACTCTTAATTTTGCTGCAAACATCAAACTGTATTGTAAGTTGAGGACCCCAAGTTGCTTCTTAACCTCAAGAAAAGATTTCCCTTGATCCTTCACTTTTTGGGTATACTCAGGGAGTATTGAGTTTGAGTGGGCCTCGATTTAAGGCAGACTGTGCACTCGTATGTGTGGTAAAATGGCACCCCGGTTTCTGAAATTAAAAAGGTGTGCTATAAGCACATGTGGCAATGGCCCCAGCCGAGGCCATTGGCCTGCTCTATTGTGAAAAACTTCATGAGACATCGAGGGATCAGAGTGCAGGTAATCCAGTCTGCCAGGAAAAAGCTCCACAGATTGACTTTCCTCTCTCTCCAGAAATCCCACAAAGCGAAGATTATTCCTCCAGGATCTTTCTTCGGCATCCTCTCTGCGTTCCTCCATTCACATAATAAGTTCCTGTAAGTAAGGATGAGACGGTTTCTTGCAGCTCTGTCACATTCATTTGTAGTGCTCCACATTATCCTCAGAAATTGTGACCCGGTCCACCACCTTACAGAGATCCACTTTGAAGGAGATTAACATCTGCAGCTACCAAGTCAATCTTATTAACTAGTTCTGCGTTGGGGCCTTTTATGGCTGCCATAACATCCGACAGTGAGGGCACCTGGTCTGCCACAACCTCAGGAACAGACTCCAAGTTCTTAGACTCCCCATCGGGGGGCTGAACACCCAGTGGCCATCTCCTGGGTATAGTGAGTAATTTTATTGGCATGACTAGGCCAGGCTGTTTTATCATTTATCATGATGATTGCAACGGGGACTGGGACAGCCTCTACCACCACCACTCTTATCCTGGAAAACTTCAGCAACCAGTCCAAACCCCGGATCTCGCTCCCATCCTTTGCTAGATGGCTTAGAATGCCTCCAGCCACCGCTTTCTAGTGTCTGCCAGTTACCCACAAACAGTACTTTTTTGTTGACCAACAAACAGGGGAGGGTACCCCAACAACATCCACTGGCTGCACCCTCCTCCAGCTCCCAGATCACAGAATGCCCACTGGATACCTCATATGCTGGGAAAGCAACCAGGCTCCCCTCATACCCTGTCCAGCTGTATATCCAGGTGCTTATTAGGTCCAATAGTTCCAGCCAAGAAGGAAACACAGTTGTAGGATAAAAAGTATTTTTGTTCTGGGGAGGTGGGCGTGCCCAAGCAGAAAGGGCCCTCACACAGCAGATCCCCAAGCACCTACACCAATGAGTTTCCACACAAAGGCCACCTCTGGTAAGCAGGCACCGCCACACAGAAGACTGGTCATACCTTCAGGGTTCCAAAGTAGGCAACACATTTGAATTCCAGAGGGGTTCACTGGCGTCCCCAGATCGGCTCCTTCGCTCTCAGGCCCAGGGTGTTGCATTCAGCTGCCACATGGCCTGACCAGCCTGCACTCCATCCAGGTATCACCCATGCTGCTCTCCAGGCCCATGAGCAGCCAAGAGAATCTGCCACCCGTCGCCTTGTCCTGCGATCTCTGTGTTCTGTTTATGTTGCATTGCAATCCCCCGGGGCATTGGTCAGGAGCCCCCGCATAGGCTGCACTTCATTAACTCCAGCCACCAGTGTAGACCCCGGTCTGGAGGCCCACTCACAGCACAGGGGGCCCAGGCTGTCCCCCAGCTGGGGGCCAACCCTACACACCAAGCAAACAATTGGAAAGAGAGTGCGTCTCAGTTCTTTAACTCCTCTACAGGTCCATGGATTCACCCCCAGGTCCTGGCCGGGAGCCCATGGGAGGGCTGCGCCAACTCAGTCCCAGCCACTGATGCAGGCCTCTTCCGTCTGCGGGCCCGCTCCCAACACAACAAGCCGGGGTCGGCCCCCACCCGGGGCCAGCACCACAATCAAAGCCAGTAACTCTCTTTGCATCGCAGGTGTCCCCGGAGTCCTCCACTCTGCCAGAGCCTCTCACCTCAGGGCTACTTAAGCTGGGACCTCTGACCAGCTGGGACCTTGTCAATCCACCAGCGGTGGTCTCAGGAGCACTCTTCTGTACCTTCGGCTCCCGTCAGCCAAATCTGGGCACCCTTGAGTCTCCCTGTCAAGAATAGGACAGGATTAGTGGGACGATGGCTTTCTCATAAGGACGAGGAGACAGGATTTTGTTTTTGGCCATCAGGAGCAGCTGAAGATGCGATTATTCATCCATCTTGGTTGCCCCCCCCCCCCACCCCCAACTAGAGAATAGGTTATTTAGTATATATATATTTCAAGTACTTGTTAAAATAAAATGTGCAATGAAAAGAAGTTAGGACGGGGTGGGAGAACGTTTTGGGATTTCTCTAAGTGTACTCCTAAAGCAAAATTTTGTGTTCACAAGGAAGTCTTAGATTGCTTCAAACTTTACTGTCTAGTTACATAAACTAAATTTAATTATGCATTGAAGAAACGTGGTGCATATTTGTTTTCCCTTACTAATACAAATTTGAATAAATGTAAACATTCTTTACAGAATAATGTAGATGGACTGCAGGAGATTGACGTTTTAAGTAATAATGTATTAAATGTGTGTAAATCTATGTGGTTGAATAAGCAAAAAGGACAACAATTTCCAGCATCAGAGATTTTAAACTCAAAATGTTTCTGAATCTTTCAATATGTAAAATGGTGAATGTGCATATCTCACATTGGGTGGTAATTTACTTCTACCTGAAACAAGAGCTTACCACTGACTCCAGAGTTCTGAGTATTATGCATTAACAGATCATAAAAACTAAACAGAGTTCTGCTGGCAAGCACATTTCACTAATACAGCATGCCGGTGAAGTTCTGCCTATGCCAGTATATTTCATACATGTGAAGGAAAGCCCTATGTAAATAGTCATCCTTCTGCATCCATCAGGAGAGTGATCCCTCTCACAGAGCCAGTGACAGCAGATCTCACACTGATGAGAACTATTCCAGTCTTGTGCTTGTAATCTGTGTGGCATTTGAGACAGGCACTAACGACTGACCCTAAGACACAGAAAAAGTGGAGTATTTCAGTGACTAAAGTAGAAGCCTTCTCACACACAATGCTATTGAAAGTATGTTGTGTATTGACTGACTATACATTTTTTCTGAAAGATACTTATGCTGTGGTCACCTTAAGAACAGAAGGATCACTGAGAATGAAAAACATGGAAGAACTTGGGATCTAAAGTACTTAAAGATGCTCTCCTGTTCAGCAATAATGTCTTTTTTAGAGTGTGATGATGCTCATTTTAGCCACGACCGACCATGCATGAAATTAATAATTTGCCAGAGTGGTGGCTGTCATAAAAAATAAATGCATCAGAGCATAAAATTCAATTCAGGCAGATCATCAAACAGAGCCCTGCAATCCATGATGGTTTAGGGTTACTCCAGCCTCTGTTTTGCTTCTTGATTAACTCCGCTTATGAAAAGAAAAACCTCCTTTCTTGCAATTTATGTAGATCATAAATGTGTCACAAATGCATAATGCAGAATTCTTCTTCCGCCCCAGGATACAGCTGTGCTATTTGCACCTAATGGTAAGTTGAACAGCACAATTTAAGTGCAAGACTGCCAAACGATGTTGTATTCAATGCAGCAAATATAAATGTTATGATAGTTGCAAAAAATTATAAGCTCTGTGACATTATTTTATTTCTTGGGGAGGAAACCCACCTCAAATAATCACGAGTCTTGTCATGGTGAACCACTAACGTCCCTAAATAAACTAAATAAACCTGTGCTTAACTTTCTAGCACCAAGCAGTCAGGCTAAATAAACTAAATAAACCTGTTCTTAACTCTCTAGCACCAAGCAGTCAGGCTTGACTTAGAGACAAGGTGTAAAGTATTTAAGCAGCACTCAAACAGTAATAAACTCAAAACACAAGAAAAATCCCAAAACAATTTTAGAAAAGTAGAGCATGTTTTAATAAAACATGACACCAAAACAACAAACGTTCAATAATAAAATCTGGAGATATGATTTCTTTAAAAGTATGAATTAAAAATAGCTCCAAAATGCATAAAGTGCCAACTGTGGGAATCTGGTTGCACTGGATCAGGTTAAAGTCAAAAGTTAATGCTGACGACAGTGGATCAAGGTTCAACTACAGGGAACAGAATCATTTGTGTGAAAAGTTCATCTTCAGACTTAGAAACTTTTATATGGACATAAAATGTGGTTGTTGATGAGTTGTCAGCAGGGTAAGCTGGGTCTGAAGTGTGGTTTGTTGACAGCGCGATACAGGATTCTGTTGCAGTCGTCGAAGGTGGGAAAGCTCTGTGTGGATGAAGTCCAAGTTCTGAGGCCAGGAAGGCCTCAATGTTGATGGGTTGCTACTCTCTACATTCGGACTTAGAAACTTTTCTTGGAGTCAGATATCCTTCAGTGGGGCAAACCAGCAAGCTGAAGCCGATCAGCGATTTGACAGCTGTGGGTTCGATGGTGATCCTGGTCTTTATTGGTTGTCGATGCAGAAAGCTGGCAAAAAGTTCCTAAGACCAACGTTTTTGCAGTTTGGAGTCTGGAGGATTACACCTTAATACCAGCCTATGGTCCATGACCTAGGTGCACCACTTGGCAGTTAGGACTCACTCCAACAAAGGCCAGTAGCAGGGTCCACAGCAGGTCCAGTTGCAGGAAAAGGGCTTGCAGAAGCTTCATGTGTCTGAGGAGTGCAAACAGGAGGTCAGCCAGCCAACCCTTGGAGTCACTTCTGGGGTCCTGAGTTCAAGGCAAGCAGGGCCACTCTTCCTTCATTTTCCTCAGACAATATGACGGTCCTTCTGATTCTCCACAGATCCAGGAGTGTTCCTGGGAGGGTACTGTGGATGCCACATTTATTCTCAGTGGCAGCCTGTGGGTAGAGGGAAAGTCCTGTTTACTCCCTAGCCAAAAGGTTAAAGGTTTACAGGGTTACCTTACCCACTCTTGCAACACTTCCTGAGTGTTGTACAGTAATCTATCCCACAGTGCCTCCATCTACCTAAATCCAGTATGGCAGAACTTTTCTTCAATGGTCAAAGCTCACTGCCCCACCGAGAAGCATGGCTTTGACAATAAGTGAACATCCCTTGTTGTCATTCCAAACCACTTCTGGGACAGCTCCCCCTGCAACTGAGATTAGAGCTAAGCTGACTAGCAAGACAAAAGGGAGGGAGGCCTAGGTGTGAGCTACATCAACAATTGACAGGTAGGCATCCTTTGAAGCTCAGTAAGAGGTTCGGCACAGTCCCCCCCCCCCCCCAGGCCATCCTGCTTAAGGAAGAAAAACACCTCTCCATACCCAAGTCCTTTGTCCACTGTCTGGTAACAATCCACATCTCATCACAAGGGAGCCATCAGCAGTCATGTGACACAATGCTGGCAGAAAGGCCCCTTTTGTTATAGGTAGAAAAATGTCAAATTGCTACAATTTTTATTTTCAGAATAGTAATATAAAATCTGACTTGACCATTAAGTTGGATTTTAAATTGCTATAAAATTAACCCTTGGACCATTCTTCTAGCTTCTTCCAAACTGAAATTAAGCCCTATATATTTTTATAGTGTATCCCACTTATTCCTATGGGAGATACAATCTTGCCACAGTGATAAATGACTTTGCGAAGACCTAAAACATTGATATACCTCTCCTACTTTTTAAATACCATGTACACTGCCCTAACACCATTTAGGGTCTATCTTAGGGGTAACCTGAGAATGTTAAAAGGGAAGGTTTAGGCCTGGTGAAAGGTTTAATTTGCCTGGTTAAAATGACAAACTAAAACTACATACCCAGGCTGTAGGGGCAGGTCTGAAGACCGATTTTATAGAGCAATTTAGTTGGTGGCACAATAAGTGCTACAGCCCTCTAGTAGCATTTAATTTACAGGTCCTGGGTCATTTAATAACATATATTAGGGACTTAGAACTAAACTAAGTGTACCAATTACAAATATGTCATTGCGTATGCTTAAAGGGAGAGCCTGAGCACTTAACCACTGGTTAGCAGGAATCCTTTGGCCAACATAAATGGGCTCAGCAAAAGAAGGCAAAACATCTGGGAGAATACCACGCACAACATGTCAATTTCTAACACACATATTTTAGAATTTTATATAAAACAAAGACCTCCCTGTGTGCAGAGATGCGACATAAGGAAATATGGGACTAGGGATATTTTTAGGTCTCGATTATGCCAAGACATTTTGATTATTGCTAATATTGTAAGTATGATATACTTACTGGGGCTAAATGCCAGAACTCTTTACCCATTGGTCTGTTCATGTCATTCACATTTTTCTTCCACCCACTAATAAAAATATCATGAAGCAATGGGTCAGCCCACATCAGGCATTGGCTAACGTAACTGTGAGTGATGCCGTTCTGCCCTTACACAAGGAGAATAACCACACCCAATGTACTTCCCTTCACCGCCAGGGACTACTATGGCAAATTGTGCTTTCTGAGACCAAAACATTTTGTTTTTAGCCATTTTTTCACATTGACAAGGCCCAACAGCTTTCTCAAGTAAAAGAGTTTTGCAAAACCCATGACAAAACGAGCATTGACAAAGCAAAAAACCTGCCAGTCAGCTCCAAATCTATTGGCTCCACCAATTTATGCATCTTTAAGCATGTGGTAAGCAAAATCACTTTTAGACATAGATGGCTCAGAGTGGAATTTTAAGTGTGCTGAAAATCAGATACATCTTCCGTTGCTGACCACAGGGAAGATCTATTATACAATAACTATTGCCTTTAACGTCCCTTAAAAGTCGCCTATCCATCATGTGATTGTTTTACTCTCAATTATACTGTTGTACCAAACGAAAGCACTTGTTGTAATATACATGCTCATTATTCATTTGTTACTTCTGTCTGTGTTGTGCATGAGCCCGTTGTAGACACAAATTGGGCTAGTAGAAAGTTATGAAAGTGTGTTTTTTGTGTTTGCTCACTCAGTGGAGGAAAATGTGACATTGTACTCTTAGTGGGTTCTATCTTTCAGGACATAACAGGTGAACAGGCAGCGTGTTTTTCTGATGTACTCTTTCGATATATTTGTTTGGAGTGGTTGAATCTCTGCAAGAAGAAATTACTTATGTAAGCCTATACAACAACACAGGCTGAACTGTGCCAATGTATTGCTGCCCTTTTGATCTGCATCCTTCAGAGACTGCAACCATAATCTTTGCAATAAGCTTCCTTTATTCTTGTTTTACCTCGAACATGTGCAAAAAAATAAAAAAGACGTAACGAACCACCCGTTGAGAGGAAACCACTGTCCAAAGTGCCCAGCTACAGATAATTGATTTGAGCCAGAACCAAACCTAGTGCGCTGGCATATTTTTTAGAATGACAACTTCAGAGGAGGAAGAAGCGGGCTGTGTCTACTTCACAGCGTTTTTTTTAAGTGGAATTTTGGCAAATTCCTCGTGTGATGCAAATGAATGCAGCACAAAACGTCTTTCTTTGAATTCGCGCTGTTGTCTCCCAGAATAGTAATGATGATTTTTATTAATCGATTAATAAAAACCATTGCAATATGATACATAACCAAACGTTCATAAAGGGCGAATAAAATAAAACCATGGAACCATCTGAGTAAATTACAAGGACAATAACTTCTTCAAATTCTGACAGTGCAAAGCTATCACTTATGATGCTTGGAGTGGATTTTTTTTTTTAAACTAATTTCACCATGACTGACTTTACAAGACTGATTTCGTGAAGGGGCATTAAATACTTAAAACCTTTATTGGGTCAAACCTGATGGGCATTGTGGTTTTGATGATCCTAGGATACAGGAAAAAAAGAAAAAAGAGAAACAGCTCTCTATGTCACAACTATTATCCCAGACCGACATTGGTCAGTTCCTTTTGAAATACTTGTAAAAACTTTACCCCCTGCACCAGAATGGTATTGAGTCACCCTTAAGCCAGGTTATTACTGGTCTGCAGGAGAGGATATGGTGTATTAAAAAGGCAAGTTTTAGCAGCTTTTTTCTTTCATGGCCTAGAGCTGGGCTAATGCAAAAGGCGTGCAGCAGTGATTCCTGATAGTGTCCTCTAAGGTGGCAGTTCTGGTCATCTTTCCAGGATGGACGAACATCTTTGGTATCAGAAAATCCCATGCGATACAACAAGAATTGTTATATTCGGATGGAAAAATGTTCAGTTAGATAGCCTTGAGGAGATCGGAGCGAATAGGACCTTAGGACTGCCCAGGCATGCCATCTTTTGGCTAGTGAATCTTTGTCAGTGATGAGAGAAAGCGAGCGGACTGAAATATTGACTAATCTCTCAAATTCGGATTTCCCTGCGCTTTTTTTCCAAACGTCTTCCATGCCCTGTCTGTTAGTATCTTGGTTTAATTAACTTCCACAGGACCTTTTCTGTTACTATTTGGTTGAATCTGGACTTCTTGCCAGCAGGAATGGAGTATGGAGGTATTCTCTGCCAGCTGTACCTTCCATGATGCTTTGAGAAAAGCTCCCTGACGCTGAAAGATCTGATTTGGTAGGTCCATCTCCAGCCTCACCTGAGCAGGGGAGGCATTTTTTTGGTATGGTGAATACGCCTTGTAGGTTCTAACTTGGCTAATATTTGGTAATGAGATCTCCCAGCCCTGCAGCACTTTGGTCCCATAAGAAATGGCTGGGAGCAACTGGGCTGAAATAATATTTAGAAGATTTGACCAATTTGGACAGTTAAACTTCCTCTTGAGCAGCTTAAAGCTGTAAGTTAATGAGTGGGTTTTTGCCTGGATTGACAGCAAGTGGCATTTCCATTTCAGGCGTGGCTCAAGATGGACTCCCAAATATTTGTAAGATTGTACCACCTCCACTTTTTTGTCTCCTAGGAACTAATTGAAAGATTTATAATTCGTCCAGGGACCCTCATCAGTTTTGTTTTGGCCAGGTTTATTTCTAGAACTTGCTGGTCCATAAAGGTTTTGAATATCAATAGGCTCTGTTGCAGGCCTTGTTGGGTGTGTGTGACTGAAATGTAAAATGTCATCCGCATATCGTAGGCATCTGATTTTCTCTGAAGTCAGACAAATTACTTGTGCCAATGCACTGGCGAGATCTGCAGGTATAAGTTAAAAAGGAGTGGGGCCAGGATGCAAAAATGCTTTATGCTCGACATTGTGGGAATTATTTTTGTGAGTCTGGTGCCATCGCAAATTTTGACCTGAACCCAGGTGAATGTGTATATATCTGTAACGGCTCTTAGCAAGTTGGGAGGAATGCCCCATTGAGCCAACTTGGACCAAAGCCTTTCTCTGGGGACCTGGTCGAAGGCTGATTTGATTTGAGATCGATGAAGCATGCATAAGGGCTCAATTTCCTGTGGCTGGCCTTTTCTATGACAAGGGAAAGGGCAATTAGGTTTGTTGATGTTCCCAGGGCCTGCCCTAAAGCCCGTCTGAAATATTGAGAGGAGCACGTTTGCATCGGCCCAGTCTTCCAGATTATGTAACAAGCAGGAGCCGTATAACTTAGCTTCCATGTTGATGAGCGTTATTAGCCTATAGTTCATGGGTAGGGCCGGGTTTCCACTTTTGAAAATAGTGTGTATAATGCTGTCTCTCAATGAACCTAGAATGCGGCTGGCATGAGCAGTGGTAGTGAAAAGAGGGAAAAAGTACAGTGCCCAGTACTCTGGATTGAATTTGAAGATCGCGTTTGGGAGACCGTTTGGACTGGCAGCCCTCTCGGATTTCATCTTTCTAATCAGGCCGGCTATTTGGTCTGGTTTCCAGACTAGATCCTGGTGGTCCTTCTTGACGATGGTCGCTGGAGAGCCCTCTGCTTGCTGGCCTGCTGTGTTGTTGTAGCTCACGGGCGATTTCTCCCCTATCAGTTTAAGTGGAGGGTTGGCTGTAATTCCACTCCCGTCTGTCAGGCCATACAGGCTGCGGATGGTAATCTCCCACATGGCTGGATTAAACCCATAACTGAGAACCCGTTTTTTTCCAAGGGTCAGGTTGTCACCATGCCCCAAAAGGCCTTGATGTTTGTCATTTTGTTTCCCCAAAGTAGCTTGGACCATGAGTGTTCTTAAAAAAGATTCTCTGTGGCCTAGCAGTCTGCATGATACTTTTTTTTCCCTGGACCTCAGGGAGGCTTTGTGACTTTGCGCACCCTGCCTAATGGCATTTTCTAATTTCCTGGCCTGCTGCACAATATGTGTTTTCTGTATGTGCAAAGATTTGTTAAACCAGGATTGACTGTCTCGAGCCCTTTTGGAATCAAAGGCCATGAAAAGAAGCTTTGTGAGCGGTTGGAAATTGTAAGAGAAGCCCACTGATGAGCTCAGCACAGTCGTCATTCCAATTTCCTTAAGGAGTAGGGTCCTCTTGGTGCTTGTCTGTTATGTTTGTTCTCTCCTCTAGGGACTCAGCCTTTTATAACACCTTGATCACGGCCGTTAAGCCTGTTTGGCATGATTTCAGTCTCTTGAGGTTGAACATTACTGGGGCTGAGAATAGATTGTTCGGGGTCTGTAATTTCTTGGATTTATAAGCCAGTTTCAATGACTGTGGGAAGTTATCGCTCTCAGCTCTACATTTAATTTGGAAGGAGCAGACAAGGGGTATCGCAAAATTGTTTGTCAGGGTGTAGTAGATGGTTGAGCTTATTTTTCCACTGATGAAAGTTACTGATGCTGGGGAATCCTTTTCGCTGTTGCAGTTTAATAATGTTAGACCTAAATGATCCAGATATTTAGGTTCTTCACAGGTCCTCCTTTTGGGGAGAGCAAGTTGATTTTGAAGTCACCGCTGATGATGAATGTGGAGATTAATTAGTTCACCCACTTTTTCCACTCCCCCCCCCTTGAGCCTTTTTGTGGATAAATATACATGTTTATAAAAATTAGAACTAATTGACTGCTTTGCGAACTAAGTGTAACTTTAGTTGCCTGGATCCAGTGTGACTCTGTGTTGGTTGCAACTTTGTGGCCTATGAGAGCTGAGGAGATCATGGTTGTCATGCCTCCCTTTGCGTGGCCGTATTTGTTTGAACTTCTAGCTGGGATGTGAAAGGCGGTATACCCCGACACCACAGTTTGGTCTAAACTCCAGGTTTCCTGAAGTAGGATGATGTCATACTCCTGGAGAAAGGACTGAGCTTCTAGATCTTGAAATATGAATTCAATGCCGTGGACATTCCAGGAGCAGATGTTAATGTGTGATCTGAGTGAGCCCTGGCCCCCCGGATTTTGACAGTGGTCAGGGATGTTTGTGTAAGCTGGGAGGGGGAGCTCTTTGGGGCCCAAAGAATGTGGCCTAAGCCTGATTCGCTCACGTGCTTCTCTACAAATAGGTTGTCCATGCCCGCCGCAAGCGTTGCAGCTCCTGTTGCCCCTCTTAATATTGATATTATTGCGGTGCATTGACGCCTGCAGTTTGATGCCCCACGAATGAAAGATGTCAGGAAAGGTGACTAGATGGTGTACTAGGGCTGCCGAAGTCCATGAGGTGAGTGTGGTCTCTTGATCACTCTTTTGTGGGTGAGGTTTGAATTTATCGTGAGAAGGTCTGCCAATGTAATTTGGGATAAGTCTCTTATTTTCTCTATCAATTTTAAGATGTTTTCTCTGTTGAGGATGTCAAGATTTCCCTCTGACTTGAAATGTGGAATATGGAGTCATTTACACGCCTCTAAAGAAGTGACTGGTTTTGGGGCCGCCATTTGGTTATTTGCTACTATGAAGCAATGGAGGATTGTGGGAGCACACTGTTAGGTGGTACAGAGTAGTAAATTAACTAGAATGATTCTGGTGGTGCTTTTTATTGTTCACATATTTACCCTTGTGAGTGTCATAATGTATTCCTAATGCCCTATTTAAATTTATTTTTGTTGCCAGTCACCAGGGTAGCGTATAGTGCAGTGGTTCTTAACCTTTTGTCTTATGTCGATTCCCACATAATCATTACTGGAATATAGGGTAATCTGTACTGAATCATTATTGGAATTCTGGGACCCCCAACTGAGTCATTAATGGAATCAGGGGACCCCAGTTTAAGCAGTTTTGATAATTTGAACTATAAAACAATGCACAAATATACAGAAACATGGATTCATCACAAATAATGAAATATTGTTTTAATTCACAAACAAAATCAAGATTTTAATGGGAAGGTTGAAGCTTTTCTGAATTCATTTGAGACCATTCATTGTCCATAATAAATTCCGTTTGATGCACGTGTGCTGCTCCCACAAATCAATCTAAAGATAACAATTTCAAATACTTCCCCTTTACAGAACATTTTAAAATGTTCAAATTTACATTCTGTTTCATTAAGTACACGTTATTACTCTGTTAGTATTAATTTTCCATGCAGTCACAGACCTCCTGTTTCGGTGTTGTGAAACCCCAGGAGTGCCCCCCGTACTACAGATTAAGAACTGCTATTCTAGTGCGAGAAAACCATGTTAAATGTATGGAAGGTCTCAAGGAAATTCTTTTGGTGCACATATGAAGCAGCATGTATACATTGTTACTTTGATGGAAATTCACCCGTTCTCCAATAACCTTCATCACTGCAAATTCTAAGGATCATCATTAAAGACACTGCAGTAGCAAAGCTGCTGGGTTTTTGTTTCCTTGTGATCTACCCAATGTCGACAAGCAAAAGAGGGTGGATATGTGAAGACTTTATACTATTATCAACAATTGTAATTTTTTCCCAGTGCTTGTAGCAGATCTGATATTAGATACACATGGCCCCTTAAAATGACTTAATGCAACTTTTGTCGTCTTCTATTTTAACCCGAGGAAACTAAAATCTGGTGTGTCCTGTTGCGATATATTGCAGAACAACAGATTTCCTTCACTATTTCTTTCAGATATATAGGAACCGGTAGAGATGCCTTTCCTTCATCAGTATTCAATTTTAATTGATTTACTCAAACACAAATGTACTTTGTAAATAATCTGTAGCATTTCATATGGTCTGGCCTTCAATATTAAATTCAAATATTTAAAAAAAATGTTTTAATGTAATAATAACTAAAAGTAGGAAAACAAAAGACAGAGGTGATGGGAAGCATTACAAGAGTGGGGTTGATATTTTAGAGGGGCATTAGAAGGACAGTGGACATCTAACATTTTATCCTTGAAGTCCCAACAGTTAGGGATGTAATAACTTGGCTGGATCTGGCTTATGCATTATACACAGTTTTAAGAGAACCTCAAAGTAATAAATAAAAGAAGTAATTTGAAGAGCAAATTTGTGTGTCTTTGCAGTGGTGTAACACAAAATTGTACTTTCACATTGCAGAGTCTTCCTTATCTCACAGATAATCATTGCTCTTGGGTTGGCTCGGCTTCCCTGAATGGTTGGGAGCCCGACTGTGCTGCAGGGGCTGTCTGCATTATGCCCCTGTGTCTTTGGGAAAAGTCATTTATAGGCATAAAATGCTAAATCATGAGTGCAACCCAAATTGAATGCTAGCTTGTCGATCTTCAGTTTTTATGTTATGGATAACAGAATGTAGTGACTTCTTTGTTGCTGAGTCACCTCTAAGTGTTGCACCAAATGTTAGAAACATAAGGGAACAAGGGTGGAGTATAGGGAAATTTTGCCATAGCTGCAGTATGTGAATTGGCCATTGCCTACCGCCCAACACCTGAACCCTGGCAGTGGTCTAGGATCTAAAGTCAGTGATATGATCCCCTCCTATGGAATGGCAGTCACCTTCTGACTGAGCTTCTTCCTTGAACATATCTTCTTTTCTTCATATTGTAACACTTTTGAGAGACCATAGTACAGAATGTCCAGAGCTGCATCTAGGCTTTCTACTTTGATATTTTGCTTTCTCGAAGTACATTTCACCAATTTCAAAGAAGTTAGCAGTGGACAGATCATAATGGCTATGTCCATAAAAACTCAAAATGCCAGCCTGCAGCTATAATAGTGGTGTGAAATAAATCGAATGGGCTTTTGAGCATTCAGCACCAACAAAGTTGCAGAACGTCATCATGCACATAGACTTGATCCCTTCCCTTAAAGCAACAGGGATTTTCTTGAAGGGATCTCAGATTATAACCTTGGGTAAAATAAGCAACGTAATCAGGTGCACAAGAAATACTAATAGAACTTATTAATTCGTACCCTTATTAGACACATCTACAAAACTATGCATCATGCAGTGTATTAAAGCTAAAACAATTCTCATTTATTTTTTTGTAGGGACATTTATATTTTAAAGTAGACAAAACAAATCTTGGCTTTATATGCTTTAGCTGGATTCACTAGATCAGGACAGTGCACGCGCTGGGCCCCGGGGAAGAATTTTCTCCGGGTTCAATTACCACTAGCGCGCAGGTGAGGCACTAGCTTTATTCTCACCTATTGAGGTCGACTGACTCTTTGGACATGGTGAAGAATGTAGTAGTCAGAATCATTCAATCACAAATCAATGAGATTATACCATAAACAATTCTAGATCATGTAGTGTAAATTAACGTAGCTAGAACTAGGCATCTGATTTTAGATAGACAGGA
The DNA here is from genome assembly GCF_031143425.1 of Pleurodeles waltl. Taxonomy (NCBI): domain Eukaryota; kingdom Metazoa; phylum Chordata; class Amphibia; order Caudata; family Salamandridae; genus Pleurodeles; species Pleurodeles waltl. The sequence continues at coordinate 495,002,561 of NC_090442.1, read as the reverse complement.
GTGTGTGATTTTGGATGTGTGTGTGTGCTTTTTTTTTAAATAGCTGTTTATTCAATTATGGGTTTTGCATGAAATGGTTTTGTTAATCTTAATTGATGTATTCTATGTTTGATATTATTGCGTAATAAAATGAATTTATATCAGTTATTAAATAATATTTTTGTTGTGCTGATCATTGGTGAATGGGAAATAGATCAAGCCTGGAACACTAAACATGGTAAAGGTAAAAGATCAGCAGGGCTTTCTGTTGTGTTGTTTACTCATAGTGTTATCCTTTCTTGCCACTGACTTATATTGTTATCCTTTTTTGTGGCTGTTTATTGAGCTTGCTCTGTATTTTGGTAAATGAATGCTTGCCTGTCTGTACTTAACATTTAACCAGATATTCAAGCCATTGATTGGATAGCAACACATAGATTCTGTCTGAATATTTAAATTCAGGTGAGCAAAATATATATCTGAGAAACAATATTGAATAAAACCTTTGAGGCAATATTAGAAATAGGTCTTTAAATCTCCACTTGATTATAAATAACAGTGCTTCAAGTAATCTTTGTAATATATAGTAATGCCACATTTGCAAACGTTGTTTCTTTCACTCTTTCACTCTTTCTCTTTCAATGTTCCCTCCTGCTATCACCTCTTTTCTCTTTCTGTCTTTATCTTCCTGCCTCTCTGTTTTGTTCTCTCTTTACCCTTTTTGAGACTCTCTTCCTTTAACCATTTCTCTTATGCCACTTACGCCCCCTAACTGGTTTCAATTCTCCAATCTCCGTTACTGCATCACTTCTACTATACATTTCTTCATTGTCTCGAAATAACTGGTAACAATGATAGGATTTGGTAGACCAAGGTGAAAATCTGGACATGCGAAAACAGAAGGAAGACACAGAGAGCCCCTTCTATTATAAGTGTGATGAAAACTCTGACCTGCCTTCAGGATGCTGGTGATGATTAGACAAACACTGGAGTTTCTCTAGCCCCCTAATCACTCTTCACAACTACTACGGAGCAGGATCCAATATTCTATGTGTTGGAGATAGTCCTTTCTGTGGGGTTACTCCTAATCTTTTACCTTTTATCCTCCACTTTTGCTGAATTTGTTTTTACAAGCTTTAGGACTCTGTGCACTATACCACTGCTAACTAGTGCTAACGTGTTTGGGCTCGTTCCCTAAAACAAGGTTAAATTTGACTTATACCCAATTGTCATATTTAATTTACTTGTGAGTTCCTTGTATACTATATACCTAGGGCCTGCAAATCAAATGCCATCAGTGGACTTGCAGTACCTATTGTGCCACCCTCCCGAGTAGCCCTCTAAAACCTGTCCCAGGCCTGCCATTGCAGCCTGAATGCAGTGTCACAATGCCATGTCGACTTGCCATTTAAGTCCCCTTGCAAAGACTTAAACTCCCCTTTTATTACATATAAATCGCCTCTAAGGTAGGCCTTAGGTAGCCCTGAGGGCAGGATGCTGTGTAATTAAAAGGTCAGACATGTACTTTTACGTTTTACATGTCCTGGCACTGAAAAACTCCCAAACTAATTTTTCACTAATGTGAGGCCTACCTGTCCCATAGATAACATTGGGGATTCCTCATTACCTTTGATAAGCTATAATTCCTAATTGAGAGGAGATAGATATATCATGTTTGGTACCTATGAAGTTGTACTGATAAACCTTTTTAATGGTAAAGTCGGATATTTCATTACAATTTTGAAAATGTCACTTTTAGAATGTTGGCATTTTCCTGCCCTTAGCCCTGTGTGCCTGTAGCCTGTCGTGAGTCACGTAATTGGGTGTAGCCGACGTTGTGAATTCCTCCCAGACAGCCACAGAATAGTGGGATTTCGTGTGTCTCCATGGGCCATTAGCTGCCTTGGTGGGGGATGGAGCTAAACACAGCCCAATTTGCATCTTAATAGGCTGTACCCTGTCTCCTCACAATGGGCCTAACAACCCTGTATTGTCGCTGCAGCCAGCTTGAAGCTAGCACAGGGGAGTCAGAAAATTCCAAGAACTCCAAAGAGCCTGTCCAGAAACTTCACCCACCTCCTAGGAGATGGGCACAAGGGTATAAAAATAGCCCCTTCAGACCCAATCTTCAGTATACTAATGGACTTTTGGAAGGACTTTCATAGGACTGCCTGATACTGTGACCTGCTGTGCACTCTGCCAGACTGATGCTGTACCTATAAGGGCTGCTTTGCTGTCGGTCTTGAACTCTGAGGCCAGCCTTGCTCTACTTCTACACCTACACCCAGGACTACCAGAAGTGGCTCCAAGGGCTAGTTTGCTTCTTGGCCTCCTGCTCAGAGCAATGGCAACATGAGAGGCTCTCACTAACTTGAGCTACCTGAGTGAGTCCTGAACCCCCAAGAGGGCTCCATATGCTCTTGGACACTTCGTTATGGTGATAAAAGTGACCAGATGCCTGCTGTTGGTGCTTTTATCTGTTAGTACAAATAAACAAATAGTCCTCTTGTAGCTGAACTACTATTTTTTTTTTTCAAATACCAGTTGTTTAGTAAGTGTATGATATCCCCTGAAGGTCAATTGTATATGGAAAGAAATATTTTTAGAGAAAGACGTAGAGAGACATTTAAACCATAGAGGAAAAATACACAAGCAGAACTATTTAGATTACATTACATGCATGTTGTACATTTATTTAGAATATTTACATAGAAGACAAATGAGGTTGCTCCATGGATGCAAAGTGAAAAGTGCTTGTGCAGGACAACAGGTGAAAGAATGTGACTAAGTATACAAGATACAAATTAAGATGTAGTGCATCAATCTCCTGCAAGACACCTGTTTTAAGTAGTTTGATTTTAGGATCCCATGCGTCCAGGGCAACATGTAATTATTCTTAACTACTTTTCAGGGGTATGAAATCAGTGCAGGCAAATATTTAGATGATCCATGTTTCGACCCAAGGTATTGTGGGTATTTAAAACAATTTATGTAGGTCTTCATCAAGACATCTGTGGAACAACCTGTAGTCGCATGAGGCTCAAAATTGAGGGGTTTCTGGGAAATCCTCCCTCCAAAAGAATAGAGAGATGTGGCATCGTCTAAAAGGTAGGATCCTCATCTTTAAATGACGGCTGTGGCTTAAAGTGGCATGAATACTCAGTCATTATACCTTTCCCGAAACATCAGGAGTGGGTGCTATTGGGCTGATATGTTCACAGCTCCCTGAATCTGCAGTGATAGTAGCAATACAGTCTTACTGAAATACTGTAGTGTGGATTTGTGCTTTCCTCCACTGTTAATGGAGAGCAGGGTGGCACGGGCAGGTTTTGTTTGCTTTGAGAGCAAAGAGTAAGAAGACTAGGGAGAATGGGGCAGAGTAACAGAACAAATTAGTGTTATTTCTTTGGAACTCAGGTGCCACTAGGAAATTGGTCGGACAACATTTATTATTGCTTCTTATTAGATTTTATAGATAATGGCACTTGTACAATTCATGGCACGCATATTGTGTTCTCTGCATACCCTAAGGGGGCATTGGTTCAGTCCCCTTTCTCAACATGCTTATTTGATTCAGTACGCTTCAGCCATTGGCTTGTGACCTTGTCTATAACATTGTGGATCAGCCTACGAAAGTGTTTGTCTCACCTTCTTTTTATCAATGACTTGGTTCTAAGATTCCTCTCCTAATGAAATGTATGAGGGTTTATTTTAAATCAGAAAAGTACACTCTGTCTTTACACTTTTATTATTCTGACCCATGCAGTGTGCACACAAAGCAATTCTTTTGGTTATTTGTGTTGACTGCAAAATGCATTTTTATTGCTTTTGGCGGTGGTCAAGTGTGATTATTAAACCTGTTGGCTTTGCCAGTGATTCCTTAGTATGTGGGGTATCTCAGGAGAGCGAGAATGTTTCCAAAACTAGTTTTGTTCTGCACGAGCTGAGAGGAGTGGAGTAGAGTGGTTGGTGAAATCACCTTGTCATTTGTGTGATTGTAGGAAGGTGGGAGCATCCTGAGAGCGGTGCAAGTGGAGACAGGGCATGCCATTTAAAATACTCCAGTGTGCGGTCCCTTAATGGCGTGTCCATGGCGACAGTGCAGCCAGCAGCAAGGAAGCAATGCAGACTGTGAGACATAATCAATGTTCAGTGGCCTTACTTTTTACCTTAGTTCCCAAGTATTCAAGAAACATCCAGACAGCTGCATATTTGATGTAGAATTCAAAGCATTATTTCTATTTCAAGTAATATTATAAAGTATAACAAGCAGATATTTATACCCTCTTCTGGGCATAGTCTTTTTAATGTTTTGGAAAAAAACACAGTTTCCCTAAAAAGCTTGAAGCGTCTTAATCCTGTGAGAGCAAGCTGCAGAAGAAAGATTAAATGTATTGCAGTAATTATTTTAGTGTTTTTGGTATACATACACTTGTCGTTCAAATTTCATGGAAAAGACTTTGGGCCTGACTTGGAGTTAGGCGGAGGAAACGTGACGAATAGCCCACCCGCCGGATTGCAAGTTCCATGGGCTATAAGGGAATTGCAACACAGTGGACAAGATATCCGTCAAGTTTGTGGCAGGGTAACCCCCTTCACCAAACTCTAAATCAGGACCTTTGTTTTTAATGAATAACTTGATTTATGGTTTAAATTGCTTTGTAATTAGCTCGGCAATTATTTGTCCTAAATTCTTGTATGAACCAGTGAAGTAGTCCCCATAACAGCTGTAGGTGGACAGTCTCCAGTATTCTCACCCTGGTGAATATTGAACCTACTCATTTTGTGACAGGGACTTAGTAGCAAGGTGTAAGTGTCCATGATTAAACCTTCTATAAAGCGATCCTTACAGGGGGTACATTACACTCGCATCTATCTAAAAAGCTTGTCAATGAGTAGCATCACAATAAAGCAATTGAGCCTGGAAATCTGTTGTCAACTTTTTGAACTCATTGTGCTTCAGATTTATGTTTTGATGTTATTGACTTCTAGGTGTTAATCTTTCTCTCCCCTGCCTGTTTGTCAAACCAAACCTCTCAGCTAAGAGCAGAGCGTGGCAATGGATCAAAGTATATCATGGGCCAATCCTCCAGTCAATCCCGGGCTTACAAATTGTGGTTATTGGCCCTCGCCACAGTGTCCTTTCCTCCTCTTTAGCTCACAATTACTTCGACTTATGTCTTTTTGCTAACTCCCAGTCTGTCCGATATAAATGCCAAGTTTTACAAGGACTTCATAAAAGGCAAATGTTCTCAAATGTTGTGCTAGTTATGGATGATTAATAAACCATTGAAGAGATGGCTCGTTCTCATTAGTGCATTGCCACCTCACTGGTTAGTGCAAAGAATCAGTTTTTGTTTCAGTGTCAAATGTGACAACTCAGATGATATTACACGTGGCAAACAGACAGTCGTCGCTGTGCAGGGGTGAGGGCGGGGTGTTCGAGGCAGGAGCCGTCACCACTTGTGTTTTTATCTTTGTGTTTTCTGCCTGTGTGCCTTTTTTCAATTACTGTAAATTCTCACTTCTTAGCACTACACATTGTGCAATGTTCCCATCCATGTTTTATGTGCATGTTCCCATAACGAGACATCTCATGCTGTTTGTTTTGTCCTTTCAGTGCATAATTCAATTTCTCTGTTTCTTCTTACACAGTCTGACAGCCAGATTTGCAACTCCGTCTAATCACAGTGGAATTGCAGCCAGTCCAAAAAAGAATACTAGGTTAGTTGACGTTTCAAATGTATTGTGTGTTAGTGAAAGACCCCTTGAGTTAATGGATACTTGTGTGGTATCCCTTGAACCTCGGCAACCCGGAAAGCAGATATTAATGGCCGTCATTCAGCAATGTCGTATGATTTCTCAGCACTACTTTATCCAGCTATGAGCATTGGCGCTTAAAGCCTCTCCTGGACTGATTGCAGTTCTGTACACTGATTTTGAGGATGAAATTATTGAATCAGCAACAACCTGTTGTAAAAGAACACCACACAAACCCTTCTAGACGTCTAGTGCTTTGCAGTTCGGTAACTGATTTAGAAACATTTTGGTCCGGCAGCCTTAAAGCCAATTTGAGTTGTGCGAATCCTCTGTAACTTCCCTTGTCAGGTAATTGGGTGTTTATGCTAATTTCTTGAGCAATTTATCATCCACACACAAAAACATGTTTGGTTGAGGCTTGTTTTAAATTAACAATTGAGGGCACATCAAGGGATCTCAGTTGTGACACAAGTGTATCTGTGCACTCGATTTTAAATAGAAAACAACTCCTTAGTAAGACTTTTTTCAGCTAGCACAACCTCCCGATTAAGTGCAACATAGATTTCAGACCTCCACTTTCTCTACAGCATAGCAGCATCAGAATGGCTCTGAAAAGCCACACGTGTAGATAACGTATTTGGCTTCTGAATATTGAAAAACTAGGCCAGTATATTTGATCTAGCCTCCCACCTCTCTCTTACATAACCTCTATAATGCGCACAACTGATAACAAGGAGGTGTTTTTCTTGACTTACCTGGCATAGCTGCTGTGCTCCCAGGCTGCTGCCCCGTCCTCTTCCCATGCTCCTAGTAACTCCGTCTTTGGCCAGGCAAAGGTTTGAAGAAGAGCTAGTGTGAATCATGCTATTCATTGATAGGCCATTAAGCCTGTTCAGACGGGGATAACTTAAGGCGGTGGTATTGGAGCATCATGCAGTCATGTCATAGCTGATGGTAGCAAGGAAACTGGATAGTTGCAAAGAGCTATACTGTGTCATTTGGCTCTTGGGTCCTAAACGGCGGATGGCACTGACAAGACTTAGGCAACCATAAAATACCATATGTGTTGGAACGGGATACGTCATGACTTAAGTGACTGGGCTATTTTATGCGTGTTGGAACTCACGAACTTCACGGAGCTGTCATGACTTATGACACTGGAGTAAAACATAACTTATTGTAAAGGACCCTGCTTTGGCTGGTGACCTCAAGGATCTTTCTAGCTGAATGCCCTGGAGTTCCCCAGAGGTGGGGGTATTTAAATAGTTAATGGGTGAACAGGGTTTGGGGATGGCGTCACTAATCATATTGCTGTGTGTTGTGTCTGATAAAACTAGCAAATAATATATCTGCTGACCTTGACATATATCATTGTTGGTAAAAAATTGAGGTTTTCTTGCCAAATGATCCCAGCACGGTCATAGATGGTGAAATATATTCAGTCTGTGACTGATTTGGTCATGTCACAACTGATGCATTGGGATGTGATCTAATTTACACCACTGTGGTACCTCAAAGGTAATTGCACTGACACGTGTAGGCTAGCACTACTAGGGCAAACCATGACTGATAGAACTGAAGCATGCCATTCCTGAAGGTACTGTAACATTCCATTACTGGTAACATAACCTTTTAGTGGTCTTTTGATACTATTACAAAAAGTTTGTTAGCCATCTCAGCTGTACTCAATTTACTGACTTTAGGAGAATGGACTACTGAGTGAACTAATGGGAATTCAACCTGTTACCATGGACCCAAGCATGATCCCAAAAGAACGACGGGGTGTATTATTTCAGTGAGGGTCGATAAAGCTGGATCAGTGGAGCATCCCCCCACTGGTGGCACTCGGGCACAACGCAGTTCATAGAACTTGGTTCGGGTTAGCTGATGGCACTGGATAATTTCAAGGCTGTTAGCACTGGATCTTTGCTAAGCTGATTGTGCTTGGACACACCGGTTATTTACAATGGGTTTCCTTATGTAATCTATTACCTGGGGCCTGCTTGCTGATCTTCATGCCCCCCTGCATTGTCTTCTCCTGACTCTATGCTAATAAGCACTAATTCAACAAGTTATTTTGTGCTGCCTCCACCTCCGAGACCGTGTGAGTGTCAAAAACTAAAGGGAATCCGCTTTTATAAAGGTAAGTGATATATTTAGTATTGAACACAGCTAGCCCTATATTGGAGAGTAGGTTGGTACTTCAAACTGTGTGCCAGGAATTCTATAAATACACCTGCAGCAGCCCTCTCGTGTGTACTGTATACTTGTTACATTTGGGTGCCATGATATACGTGTACATACATTACATATCTTTAAAAGGTGAAATGAGGAACATTTCCCTTTTTCACACATTGACAGTTCAATGCAGGCAATTTATTCTCTGTGACTCTGTTACCCGAGGATAAAAGGACCTTAACTATTTGTTTCCCTTCATTATCTTCTGTTTACTTCATACAAAGCTTACTCTTTGCCCAATTATAACGTAAGTAAGTACAGTGTCCATAGAAGTAATTTCACTAAAATTCTTGAGGGTAGCGGAAGTGACATCGCACGCCATTTGACCTTTACTTTTACTCAAGCACACATGCTTACACAGTCACACATTCTCTCTTACATAAGCACACTCTCACCCACAAGCAAGCACACAGCATACATTTAAAAGCATCTTTTTACCTACCTCAGCTGCCCGATAGGGTCATGTTCTAGCTAGATTTATTCTATTTGTATTACACTAATAGTGAATAATGTGATATTATTCACTATATAGAGTAATAAAAAAGGTGACTGAAAACAAGGAAGGTGAAGCTCCAACCCACGTCCGTAGAGCGAGCTGCCCCGTGTTCCTGGCACTGATATTGCCACCTCTGAGGCCAGGGGTCGCAAGGGGAAAGCCAGGAGTCGCAGCTGCGAACTCTGACGATCCCTAAATGATGTTCATGACAGTGTCTAGCAAGATGACTAAAAACTTTATTGGATACATATACACATTTCACTGTTATAGATTAACAAAACAGTTTCCCCTCCCAAAGTTCGTATTAAGCATTTAATTTAATTAAACGTTTAGCAGGCAAAGATTAAAGTCTTTACTTTAAATGGGTCATGAATGTCTTCTTTTAATTGTTTAATTCCCTTAAACTTCGTAATGCTTATGCCATCTGTTAAAGCACGCCATCTATAAGTTCCATAAAAGGGACATTTTTGTGTGTGTTTACGTCTTAAAAGTTTCCACAGAACATTTTGTAGTGCACAACAGAACTCTGACACTTTCACAACAACTACAGCTTGGATTCAGTGCAAAATTCTCTCACTTCATCTCATCGTTTTACTCCCATTTGACCACAGTGAACACTCCACAAGAAATCCACTATTCACTCACTCAGTACTAGTACAGGGTATAATCTTTTCTCAATATGCAATACCTCTCTTACCTGCGCTTCCTGATCGGGCATGTACATTGCTCTGGCTCCTCCCAACGACCTATTAAATCCTTTCTTTTGTCCTACCTATCTGTTGTTTGCTATATTAAACAAGCAATGGCAAAGACAATTAGTCTCGCATTGCCAGTGTTGAATGAGTGACAAGATCTGCTTGGCTAGTGCCCAAATCACTATGTTAAAAGTGTAGAAAGCAATCAAAACATTGTTTTCTATAATTTCAAGATGGCCAACATGTTATGAAAAGCGAAGTGCATTGCACAATGATGTACATCACTTATGTCACTTCGAAGGGATGATGCAAATTGCATCATGGACTATGGAGGCCATCCTGAAAGTAAAGAAAATAATGTGTTTGAGGTATATGTGGCTGTAGATACACATGCTTACCATAATCCCCCCCTTCTAGCATTGGGTTTGGAAGTGTGCAAGCTGTTTATCGTCGAAAAAAGGCTTTTGAGTCACGAGGTGGAGTGACTCCTCTTGTTGCTGGTAATGCGCATGGCCATCAACTTCATTGTTAGATTGTTTTCTTCTGCCATCGGGTTCAGATGTGCTCTCCTCTGCTCCACTTCAAAGCCGTTGTCAGTTACTTTCACAAAAACTGCCAGTCTTATTTCCACTGCAGATCATTCTCTTCATAGTAGTTGGCTGCATTGATGTTGAATTCATCCTGCGGCAAGATTGGGTCTTCACCCTTCAGTGCAAGATTCCTCTTTGATGTGCTGTATGAGACATTCCCACTGAGTGAAAGAACAGACACCTTGCCACACCAAGTTTCCACACAGCAGTCTCTACCAGGTGTGTAATATGTGCCTTTCCTCTAAGCATGAGGAAGCAACCTGTGAGGCCTGCAGGTCTTTCTGTTAGAAGAAAACACTTAGAGATCAAAGTGTCTTCTGTTTAGAGCCGTCTCAATGCAATGCTGATGAAACACCGGACCTCTTCGGATCTGAAGATCCAGATCAGGAGGTACAAGCCCATCCATCTGCCGTTGACGAGGGGTCCTTTTGTCCTGAAGATAGATCCGGTTCCAATATGGAGTCAATATATCTTTCCAGGTCAGTCTGTGAGTACACAGGATCTGCAACATGTTATACCCGAATCCCACTCCTTTGGACTCCAGTAGACCCTTGAATGCAAAAACTTTGGCATCGAAACACCGGTCGACCTCCACATCTAAAACGTGAGCCAGCCTCAGAGCTGAAACCATTTGGCGTCAAAGATTCAGTGTCGAAACCCACGTCAGACCCAAAATTGTACACCCTTTTGAAGTGTCCTTCGGAGCCAGTAGAACCTGTGCTTGAAAAACTCCACCATGAGTTGGACTCATGACAAAAGCACATAATGATACACCTGGACACTGCCTGTATTATTGAGAAACCACCTTATTGAGGAAGGCAACTGGCAAAAAGACAGTTATCTTTTGAGGATGCTTTGGAGGTCCCCATTCCTACAAAGAAAAAGAAAAGGGAAGACAAGTCCACCAGTCCTTTGCGCATCAGCCCTTCACCATTTCCTACTGCACACCACAATCTATCTCCACTTCTTTCACCTCCTCATCGCACAACAGACTCACCTTAAGGTTCCCTACATTCATACACTGGAGATGGCTGGACGATAATCAATATTCCATTGCACCGCAGGATGATCCATGGGTTTTTAAATGATGCAGATCTCCCAGCAGAAATAGACCCTGATCTATATCCAGCCACACTCACCCCACCCCCTGACAACACTACCACCTATTATGACCTTGAAGGTAGGGCAGCAACATTCCACAACCAAATGTTTAGAGTATGATTTTTTTGTTTGAAACACTCATCTACTCAGCATTGAGCACAATATCAACCAGTGTTAAAAGAAATGCTCAGACACAGGATATTTTCAGTGACCCTGTTAGGTCCAGGGTCATCACAGCCAGGGTCAATAAAAAGTACAGTCACATGTAGACCCTACGTATATCAAAGGGCAACTTCCACCTGATTGCCTGGTTGTGGCCACAGCCCATAAGAGTGCTGGCTCTTAAAAATCTGGCAACTCTCCCCCACTAGAGAAAGAGACCAAGAAAATAGATGCAGCAGGTACAAAGGTCACCACACAATCTGCCAACCATTTGATAATTGCAAACTCCCTTCAATTCTTAACGCGTTATGACAGGGCCCACTGGAATGAAATGGAGGAGATCCTCCAACATCTCCGAGAAGAACACAATAAAGAGCTTATCAGATTGCCTCTGAGGGAAAGCTCATGACCAATACTGTTTGACACTGCTCCCTGGATGCTGCTGACACCACAGCTAGAGGGGTCAACAGAATCTCCTGACTCTCGGTCCCCGGGTCGACATCCTCCTGAAAATGAATTAAAAAAAAGACAACAAAACACCTAAGGTCATGGGGGCATAGCAGACTCCATCGCAAAGTGGGTCCTTTTGTGATTTCTCCTATTGCAGAGGATCCAAAACCACCTCCCCGGAAACCTCCACATCCTACCACCTTCTCTAGGCAGGGACCTCCTCATCCAGGGAACTATACAGAGGCTCTTATAGGGGCAACAATTTCAAGGGAAGAGGCAAGAGTGGTTTCACCAAACCCTCTGCCACCACAAATAAACCCTGACTTGCCAGTCATTCCCGTCCACCACACAACACCTGTCGGGGACAATGACATGGGTTCTTCTCCACCTGGTGGAACATTACCTCCAACCACTGGGTGTTGGATATTATAAACATGGTTATTGCCTGGAGGTCACTTCCACGTCTCCAAACATTACACCTTGCAAACACAAGCTCTAACTATAATACCAACAGTTGCTCAAGGAGGAAGTTCAGACGCTTTTGAAAAAAGGGGCCATAGAACTACTGCTAACGCATCAGCAAGACATACAGGAGTCTATTCACATTACGTCCTTATTCCCAAAAAGGACAGGTCCTTAAGACCATTACTGGACCTCAGACCCGAACACCAATGTATCCTCTCAGAGTACTTTCACATGGTCACTCTTCAAGATGTCATCCCATTATTACAACAAGGTGACTTCATGGCAGCACTCGACCTGGAGGACATCTATTTCCACATTCCTATTCACCTGGCACATCTCTGGTACCTCAGGCTCATAGTAAACAACCACCATTTCCAATTCAAGGGGCTCCCATTTGGGGTTGCAACTGCACCCAGGGATTTACCAAATGCCTTTCAGTAGAAGTAGCCCACCTGCGCAGGCAAAACACACACGTCTCTCCGTATTTAGACAAATGCCTCATTAAAGCGGTACTCATGAACAGTGCTTCCAACACACTCAGGCTACCATAAACTTGCTTCATCAACTAGGATTTACCATCAGTGCAATCAAATCCTGTCTCCATCCTCTCCAAATAAAACCCTACCTAGGAGCCATCTTCAATTCACAAAGAGGGATAGCCTATCCCAATGCTCCCCAGATCCGGCCAGATGCCTATTCCTCACCGTCAGCCTCATCATAAAGTAACAGTGAGGACAATCATGCATCTCCTTTGCTCCTTTGTATGATGGCTTTGTGCGTAGTACCTCCTGCCAGACTCAATTTACATCAGTTGCAAGAGTGCATAGTGTGCCAATGACCTCAAGTGGAGGGTCAATTGGAGGACTGAGTGTTGGACAGTCATCAAGCTTGCCACTCTCTGCAGTAGTGGAACACCAACAATCTACTAAAAGAACAGCCTTTCTTTGACCCAGTTCTGCAGAGCACCATAACCATGGACGCCTCCCTCACTGGCTGGGGAGCATATTCACAAGATCTCACTGTCCAGGAAACGTTGGACACTCAGCCAGAAACATCTCCATATTAATTACGTGGAGTTGCTAGCTGTTCATTCATTGCTCAAAGCTTTCCTTCCCCACCTGATTGGCAAGGTAGTCTTGATCAGAACAGGCAATATGACTGCCATGTACAATCTTCAAAAGCAGTGGGGCACCAGGTCCCATCAGCCTTCTCGCCTAGCCCAGACCATTTGGAAATGGGCTCTCTGATACAACATTCACCTGTTAGCACAGCACCTGCTGGGAACAGAAAACAACGTTGCAGATCTCCTCATCAAGAGGCGCCAACAAGTCCAAGAATGGGAGCTCCATCCTCAAATCCTCCTCCCATACTTTCAGTGTTCGGTTCACCCAGAAATAGACCTTTTTGCCACAGCAAAAACACAAAAAGCCCAAAATGTGCCTTCAGGTTCCCATGGTCCGAGGGCACAACACAGTATGGATAAGTTTGTCTGGGATATTTGCTTATACTTTTCCACCTCTCCCACTTTTTCTGTTTGTGGTTTGCAAACTTTGGCAAACATCTCTCACCCTCGTACTAGTAGCTCGCACATGGGCATGCCATCCATGGTTTATCATACTCCTAGAACTTTCAATTGTCCCCCACAAGGTGTACTGCTTTGAACAGGCAGGGCCTTCTCACGCAGAACCATGGAGAAATCAGACACCCAGATCCCTCAAACTTGTGATCTGGGTCCTGAAGTCCTTGAGTTTGGTTATTTGAACATACCACAACCCTGTATGGATATCCTTAAAGAAGCTTGCAGACCAACTACTCAAGCTTGTTATGCTGCAGAGTGGAAAATATTTGTCGACTACGATCATTCCAAACAGAGTTCTCCTTTGAAACCCAGTGTTCAAGACATTGCCTGTACCTATTCCATTTACATACGAGTCTAGCTTTTACATTTACAAGGCTACACCTAGGGCCAGTACTTTGTACCTTCGACATAGGCAACACACTTCTCTATTCAAGATTCCGGTAGTTAAAACCTTCTTAGAAGGCCTTAAGAGTCATTCGTCCTCAGGTGCCACCTGCTCCTACTTTGTATTTCAGTATTTTACTAACAAGATTAATGGGCTCTTCCTTTGAGCTCCTCCACTCCTGCCCTCAGACAAGTATCATTTCAGTGTCAGTGAACTTCAGGCATTAACTTTAGAAGAACCCTTTTTCCTACTACATAGAAACAGGATGGTATTATGTACCAATCCTACATTTCTTTCAGAAGTGGTGTCTCAATTCCACCTTAACCAATCTATTGAATTGCCAGTTTTTATCCCGCAACCTGAATGGCTCTACACACCCTAGATGTAAAACAAGCTCTTGTGTATTATGTTGATAGAACCAAGTTGTTTAGAAAAATAAATCATCCCTTTGTTGCTTTTTCAAAATCATACCAAGGAAAGGGCCATTTCTAAATCAGGCATTGCGCATTGGGTTGTCAAATGCATTCAAACATGCTATGCTAAAGCTAAAAGAACTTTACCTATCCCTTGTAGAGCTCATTCCACTCGTAAAAAAGGAGCCTCAGTGGCCTTCCAGGGAAATAGTCCCATAGCTGACATATGTAAGGCATCTACATAGTCTACACCACATACATTTCCCAAACATTACTGTGTTGGCTAAGCAGTCCTGGGTGCACTATTTCACACAACTGTAACCCGCACAGGTTAGCCATGCTTATTGAGGAGGACTGCTTTCAGTCTATGCTAAGCATGTGTACAGGAATAGCATTGGTGACTGCAACATCACAACATCACGGGCATGACTAAGACTGCCAGCTGGCACTTGGTGGACCAGGTATGAGCATTGGAAAGGAGAGTATAAGAGGAGAGACAGGATAAGGAGAACATCTAGTGCTGAGAAGCACGAAGAGGGAGAGATGGAAGGGGTCAAGTAAAGAGCAGAAGCATGCTCCTAAAACCATGATATGCATTCCCATGAAGTGCTAAACAATGAATACATAAAACAGGGAAGTTAGTTCAGTGACGTCAGCACTGACAAACAAAAGCAATGAAGAAAACAAATTATGCTCCACTGGTAGCCACAATGTAGCAAGGAAGGCCAATAAAAAGAAGGGAACTGAGATTGACAACAAAGCCATCTAACCATGTGCAAGAACTGACTGTGTAGTAGTGTATACAATGCTGTCTCTAACAGATAATGATCTGTATCAAGACCACAAAAAAGGAAATAATTATGTTGCTTTTTGTGCTGCAAAATACAGAAGCCTACCAGTGCACCTGGGCACTTTTAATCAGAGTCACCCTTTCAGCCTGCCGTAGCCATCTTGAAGCGGGTATGGTATGGTTGTTCATTCAAACTTATCGGTCTCAGGAACCTGGGACCTCACGCGGGATAAGTTTGAGAGAAAGCCCTGTTAACTCTTTATGTAATGAGGTATCCAGCAGCCATCGCTAAGATGACATCTTAGGAGTCACTCTCATCAATCTACATTTCCTGCTCTCCACCCCTTCTCTCCTGAACTCATAGTTCTGTTTCTCTCCTCCACTGGCTTTCATCCTTTCCCATCAGTGCCAGCTCTAAAGTTTCAATGAGGACGTCGCAGGACATTTGGTTGGTAATTGAACATTTTGCACAACCTCACAAACAGGAATACTTATAGAGCTAAACCTACAAATCTCTAGTGATATGTACCTTCTAAAGAATGTACAGGTTAAATGTTGCTTTCAAATCTATCCATTCTAAAGAGCACTGAGAATACTGTGCAGTACACCACTTGGGTAACCGACCCCAGAAGTTCTATGCTCTTGCAATCAGGCAGCGACCACGATGAAGGGTTTCTTCATTCCTCTCTCAAAAGCTACAGAAATGAAGAATGGCCAAGTAAAAACACTGTGCGGCCCTGTATAATCTCTGCCTCTGATGCACAGTAGCTTGGGCTATGCATTGGGCTCTCATTCTGCTTCTGTCTTCTGTGCAGCTAGTAGATCGTTGATGCCAGCACCCTGCTTCATTGGCTGCTGGCAGCGGAGTTTGTGAGGTTAGATCATTGCTCGGCAGCGCTTGCAGACTGTTGTCTGCAAGCGTAGGTCACTGTTTTATTTCATATAATGCCAACCATGCAATCCTAAACAGCCTATCATTGAACGCTGAATACAGCAAAAGCTTTTGCAAATAAAAACAGCATGCCAACGAAGTTCACAACACTTCAGTCAACTTCGACCTCTGCTCTCATGGTAAAAAAGAGTTTCTAAAGTTGAATTGGGCTGTGCTGGAGCTCCTCCCTCCAAGTCACACTGTAAATAAACTCGGACCCCTGTTAATCATATGACGTTCAATATGTGCAGAGGCTGCGAACAGGAGCCTGGTTTTGCCCAAGACTTTCCTATCTGCCCCAGGCTGAACCTTCCTTGAAGGAAGCTATGTTCAGGGCTTCCTTGTAGTGAGGAGCCTGGGTGGTGAAAGGCATAACTCGTGCCTCAGTCGCTTAACTAGTAATCTTCAATAGCCTATCTCCTACACTTCCTAATTTCTAAAATCAGAGATCTTACCATACCATGGAGCAGACGTCTAGCAGGTGTAAATTAATGAAGATTACCAGTAAGTAATCTGTGCATTACCACCTTCCACTCATCCCCACTTCAATCTTACAATCCGATGGTTTAGCAAGAAATAATTCAGATGGTGCCCATTTGAACACACCACATAACCAGTGAATAGGCGTGCCAGTTTCAATGAAAAGAACAAAGCCCATAGCATAAAATGACAAATCGAAAAAGTGGTAGAATGAGATGTCTCAACACTCAATACAGCTTTCTGTAGTGGGGCTGCAAAATCTTGAAACAATAATATGAAATAAAGCGTTAAGAATAGCACGTGTAGCAGCCCTGAAAGTCAGTCAGGGAACCTCCTTTACATTCTGTCATACTTCTTGATTGCCCTGATCCAAAACGAGTAGTAGCAACCTAACATCAGAATATTGCAGGGTTATAGCTGCCCATATCAACCCAATATTAGCGGTAGCAAGTGGAAGGATTTCCCCATGTACCCTAAATCTAAGGATATAAATAATAAGCCTTCTTGAAGGCTTCCATATGAGGTAGATACACTCTCACTGCCCTTCCAGCATTAAGAGCATTGTAGTGCAGGTCCATGCCAGACCAGATGACCAGTATCATGAAAAGATTGGGCAGGACAATATGTTGAGTAGCCTGGAAGCTGAACAAAATCTTGGGTTTAAAGGATCGAGAACTTCTCTAAAGCCAACTGTAAAGCATGAACGTTAATTAGAGCATTGGAATGGTGGCAGCTCCATTGAAAACAATGGAATGCTTCAGGCTTTTACTGGCCGGTAAAAGCCCGGAGCACCAACATTCCAATGTTCTCTTTGTTCACAGCAACAGCTGTGAACAAGGCCTCACGGACTCGAGGGGATTTTAATCCCCTCGGGCTTCGTGAGGAATTTGTTTTATATAGAACATTCTGCCCCCGTGTGGCAGAATGTTCTAATAGCCTTAGAACCCGCTGTAGCGGTCTCTACTGGCCATTAAAGGCCCTCTCCCTTGTTAAAGACCCTTGCCTTCGGCTCGGGCCTTTAACTCGTGAGCAGGCCTTTAATGGACGGTAGAGCCCACTACGGCGGGTTCTAAGGCTATATTAGAACATTGGAATGTTGGCAGCTCCATTGAAACCAATGGAGTGAGTGCTCCGGGCTTTTACTGGCCGCTATAAGCCCGGAGCGCCAACATTCCAATCTTCTTTGTTCACAGCAGCAGCTTTGAACAAAGCCTCACGGAGTCTGAGGGGAAGTTAATCCCCTCCAGTTCCGTGAAGCCATTGTTTTATTTATGAGAACATTCTGCCCTCTAATGGCAGAATGTTCTAATAGCCTTAGAACCCGCCGTAGCGGGCTCTACCGGCTATTAAAGGCCCTCTCCCTTGTTAATGCGGGAGCGGGCCTTTAATAGCCGGTAGAGCCCGCTACGGCGAGTTCTAAGGCTATAGTAGAGCTCCCTAAAAGAGAGAGCTTCAATCTAGAAAAAGGCTTGCTCAAGTGATTTTATCAGAAATATAACCTCAATGTTTCAGAAATGTGTTCAAAACCATTTCTAATGGTTCAAAAGGGGATTCCTTAAATACCCTAAAAATGAAGTTCTAAAAAAGTCGTGAACGTAGTTCCTGTCAACTCAAAACCCTGAAAATGTTGGGAAGCATACCATCCAAAAATCCTCCTAAAATTGTAAATGCAGCCAGGTGGGCTTCTGACAAAGAAAGGGCCCAACCTAGTCCAAAAACATGGAGATCCTGAAGATGAGTCCAGAGCTTCAGACCCCTGACAAACGATAAATACATGCTCCGCACAAGTGTTGAAAATAGCCCCAGTGAACTCTTACTTTTGGCAGGGCACCACATTAGAAAACTTTAGGTTTATGAATAACCCATATGCCCAGAGCATTCCATACACCAGTACCACCTGAATCCTAGGCAACTGCAGAGTTGAGGTACAAATCAGCCAGTTTAAATAAGGGTGCACTTGAATGCCTCATGACCTCAGCATGCTCGCCAGGGGGGCCTGCAGCTTTACGGACACCCTCATGGCTTATTTCAGCCCATGAAACAGTTGAAGTTAGTTTTGGTTAAAATCATATTTGTTGGCAACATGGACATTCTGTCTGTGATACGACAATGCTGCAGAACTAAGTTTTCTTGGCATAGGTTGAGGTAGGCCTCAATTAGGACTTGACTCCGTATTGAATTTCAGAGCAGCCATGTTTTCATAATGCTTTAATTTCTCAGTGACACCGCATGCAACAAAATGTACACTGATACTTTGTGATAACATGTTGTTCTTGGAGAGCCTCGGAGAAAGTGTTAAATTGTTTCTCTCCAAGATCTTTTCCTGCCTTTTTCACTGTGGATTCATTCATTTATTTAGCTTTCGTTGTTTATGTGACTAGCTGTGTACTGTTTATTCCTATGACATTAGGTCAGAGTGGAGATTATTAAGATGTATTTAGGGAGACGGTGCTGGGATGATAGCATTACGTGACGTCAATTCTATATTCTGATTTATCAACATGTCACACATTTGCTCATCTTATGCTGTGTGATTTCCATTGGTTTCAATTAAGAACTTGTTTATAAAAAGCAGTGATTTTGAGACTCTTTGTACCCTTTCTCCAAGCCCTTAGGGATGCCCTTCGATTGTTCGATTGATGTCTTGCATATTCTGGATTTAGACTATTTTCCAGATTTTGCTCATACTGCGCCTATTTAAATGCTGCCAGACTTTATGGCGAATTATTTCTGAGTTTTATGCTAATTTCCCTTGACTGATTATTATGCATGTTGACTGATTACAGACTATTTGCCATCTATCTTCCACTTTATTAATTTTACTAAACCTTCATGGTTTTAACTTACTGATATGGGGCCTCTTACTGATTTAAGTCTCACGGCTTATTAACTGACATTTGAAATGCTGTTTTGAATCTTATCTTAAAGTGCACATTTCCTCATCTCTTCTTAAGGACAACACCGTGATCAATCCGATGTAGCCACTTTATCCATATCAGATCACATTATCTGAGAGAGTCAACAGAACTGATAATGGTTTCCAGGAGTTGCAAACTGAAAACACTGAAAATGACAAAGTTGTGTTTGTACATGAAAATAAGCATCCTTCTTGTGATGGTAGTGCCCATGGCATGGTGTACATCCGGGGGTAGCTCAACTGGGAGTATTTGGTTATGTTTGGTTGATTTTGGCCCCAGCCTTACACTACTTTTGTGTGTGGGTAGTGGGGCCTAGACCTGCCTTTGACAGCAATCTGATCATTGATTTTTATGAATCTGGAGCGGTGCACCAAGGAAGTCCTCACTAGTGTCAAAGGGCTATTATTCCTGTCAGAGATTCATGTGTGTAGAGCAGTGGTGGCAGCATGCTGTATTTTGTCTTGATCATAGTGTGACCAGTCCTTGTGGCTGGAGTAGAGCAGGGTTTTGTTGCTTTTCATCCATTTGTTGCAAGGTACCTGATAACATTTACTTTTAAATCTGCATTTCAGAAGATGACTTCCTAATCCTATAATCTGTTCTCATAAGTGGAGCACTATGATGTGTTCTCGTTTGCTGGTTGTTAGCAGATTCTTCTGTTATATGCACGCTCAGTAAGGTGGAGTTAGTTATTTTTTTTGCTCACACTTGAGTTCACCTTTGTTCCCTTTTTGCTTGTGAAGGGAGCAGTGTCCAGACTTGGCCACTAGGTGACATGTGAGGGCAGTGTTGCTCTGTTTGCCTGCCCAGGAATCTTTGAAGTGGTGCGTTGGGAGATATGCACTGTGTCAGCTGATGGTGAAAACTCACCTACAGAGGAGCATGTGTGTGGTTTTCTAGGTGTTGAGAGGCTTGGGTTGGTCTGGTGCCAATTCAGTGTTGGCAAGTGTGGATAGCAAAGATGGCAAGTCTGAATTCACTACCTGAAGCTGAGTAGGAATGGAGGCGTGTGTTTGACTCTGGGATTTGCAGCCATCATTATTGCCATTGTGCCAACCCAGGATACTGCCACAAAATAACAAGTGGCACACTGGCTCTCACTGGGACTGATGCACAACCACAATCAGCTCCTTTTGTTATTTCAGTGACATCATGCCTGAACGTCTCCTTGCAGGGCCAAGGTTAAGGGGGTGCGACTGGTGCGGCCGCACTGGGCGCTGACACGGAGGGGGAGGGCACTGACCTCAGGCTGGCAGGGCGCTGTGTTTAACACTAACCTACGATTTAAACGCACTCTTATGCAGAGTTCCTTGTGCTCCAGCTTTCAGGCTGCATTCAAAATGTTAAGATAACTCTTGTGGTTATTATTCCTGCTAGATAGAGAGGCCAGAGTTTTCTCTAGTGGTGGTTTGGATATATACCATAAAGTCGCGCAGAGAGGTAATATGCCTTCTGCAAAGATCAGATCTGTATTTTATGTGGATAGTTGAGTGTTTTAGTAAAGCCAGACTTTACCAACGCTTTAAAAGCTGTGCTTAATTTGTGCTTGTTGTTTCCTGTGCTGAGCACTGGCATTTATTTTTGAGGGCCAGGGCTTATTATTCTGCCTCCTGCATTTGCTGTGAGCAAAAGACACATTTGGGAAAGACAGAGGAAGAGAAAAACGAAAAAGCGTCACAAAGAGAGAAAGCAGAAAGCTGCCAGAGTGAGCTGAAGGGTCAGGTAGTGGATGTCAATGGATTGAAGAGGCCCGAGATGGCTTCAGGATTACGCTGCCTCAGTATTCCATGTTCCCACATTTAATTGCAGCAGCTGCATGTTTAAGAGGAGGGCTTTGGGCGCCGGCACGTTTTTATTTACAGGTTAAGCACGGTTTAAAACAAATTAAATGTATGTGAGAGAAGGGCTATGGAGAGATGAGGGGCTATTTTACTGAGTGGTAGTGAATGAATCTAAGGAGGAAGACATAGGGCAGGTGCCAGCAGCACTAAAGTCTGCCCTGTCTCCAGGCGTGCCCCATCTTTACATCGTGCTAGGTGGCACATTAGCGACAACCAGAGAGGGGTGATTGAGCATGAACATGGCTACAGGTCCCATGCACAGACAAAATGAAGTGCAGCCCCAGTCTCTCAGCAGCCGCAATCCAATTGCTGAGGGTCCTGCAGGCCTCCCGGGCCCCTCTAATGTGGTGGCAGCTTATGCATCAACGACGTCTCTGCAGCAAACAGAACAGAAACACATTAATAATTCTCACGGGACCTTCTACCTACCCATCACAGAGGACAGAAAAAACAGGCATGGATGTGATTGAATTACAATCTTATGGGTATTGGTCTGGGTGAAGAATTGCCATATTTTTATCTTGTTAGACACCTGCCTTGTGGGAGGGTTTGAACACTGATTTTAGGTCTATGACATGGATAACTGGGTTTTGGGTTAGTTATTCACATACTCTGTACTGCTGAATTGAAAATATTTTATTGCTTTTTAGGGTCAAACGCAAAGCACTCTGTCTCTGGTGTAATCTCTCTATGGGCTTGTAACCACGCCTATGTCAAGCCCCTCACTTTCATTGGTTTGTGGGCTTGCCTTTTTAAATTAGCTTGATTTCATAAGTGAAAGGCAGACACACGTCATATGCCTTTTCCAGTGTTTAGCCCGCCTTGAGCGCACCGGACAACTACTAAAAACATACGAGGTTCCATGTTTTCTGCACTACTTTTTCTCTTTATTTAGTAGGCAGCACGATCTCGCTGGGCAGTAGTAGAGCGCTTTGCATGACATCGACTCTGATATATGGATATTGCACTTTTTGTCAGTTGCATGCATATTTGCACTTTTGTCGGTTACAGGGATAATTGAACTTTTGCCGATATGATTTGCTGCGAGCGAACTTCTGTTTCGGTTTGTGTGTTTGCTTCGCGCTCATGGTGCCGTTTTCAGTTTACGTGGCAGGAAAAGTCCGGTTAGAAGTTTAGAACGGTAATAACTTTAACTCGAGCAAACGCGAGACCCTTTGCGTTGCAAATGCTTGTGTAAATTATACATCCAATACAACTTTTTTTTTTTTTTTACACTGATCTTTTTTATACTTTACACGTTATAAAAAAATACAAACGTGTATTATTATTACCATCTTTGTTTAAAAGTTACTCTCACTTAACTTGAAGCTTCTTATCGATAGATTTCACATTACACATGTTGCTTTGCGCAGGGACATCTTTGAGAGGTTTTTATTTATTAGTTTCTTTTCACTGCCGATGACACTTGGCCTTCTGGATTTTGTAGTGCCTGTTAAAGTGGTGTAATGAGAGAGGAATGGATTTTTGAGTTTGCTTTAGCGAATTCTTTAGGCAACAACAGAGCACTAGAATTCACGGGTCACTGCAAAGGTTAGACTGTGTACAGCTGCAGCCCTCAGACTGTCTGCTGTGGTCTCAGATGAGAGACGGGAGGGACAGGCTGGCAGCCAACCTAATCCATAAAAGGAACCTTTGGATTAGTATGCTGGGCTTCAGCTGGTGCATAACAGAAGACTTTCGGTTCTCGTGCGTGTTAAGGCTTTAAATAGACAAACTCCAGAGACCATGGCAAAAACATGAGGTACTCATATCAACGCGGAATCGCGTGCAGCTACTGTTGGTCGAAACACCTGTGGTTTTACGATTCGTACGCATTAATATTGTTTCCAAACAGAACATGATAATAGCTTGAATTACAATAAACGCCTGCATTGTAGCATGGTTATTAGTGTGTTTTAAATATTTTTTTATAGTTACTACTCCTACGGAGCAGATACTGCTTAAAATAATCTCGCATATACCGTAGATCAACAGTTGAGGGCAGCAAAAGCCAACAAATGGCGATTGTTGATTGAAGTAAGCAGGATTCTTTAGTACCCCGTAGACATTCATTCTCTGCAGTGTTATGAGCAGTTCAACTCGTTCTCTTTCCTCGCTGTGTCGGAGAGCAGAAATAAAGTGACATACTTTTAAATATTTTTCTGTTCAAATCAAGCGGTCAGGGTCTATGGTTGATACAGCTAGGAGGACCATGGCACTCATAACACAAACATTTGTAAATGCGGACATAGATTCTGATGTAAAAAATACAAAGTAGGAAGAACAGTAATCCAAAAAACGTCTGTATATGAACACATCTATATCACAAGTACTTGCCGATCCGAATAAATCACTTCATGAACAAGGATTATGGAAGATCTTTTTAAAGGCATTTCAGGCGTAAAGTGCTACCAGGACGATGTATTAATATGTGGGAGAGACGTGAGAGAACATGATGAGAGGGTGCATGCTGTGCTTAAAAGGATGCTTGATGCTGGGTTATCTCTTAGGCGAAGCAAATGTAAATTTGGAGTCACTGAACTGGATTATTTGGGTCATCATATTTCACGGCAGGGGGTGAGTCCTAAAAAGGATTTGGTGGACACTATCGAAATGTTAAAAGAACCATGTACAAAAGATGAGGTTTCTTCATTCTTAGGTATGGCAGAATTTTATAACAAATTTATACGAAATTTTGCAGATAAGACAGTAAATCTAAGGAAGTTGATGTGTAAGAATGCAGAGTTTGTTTGGACGGAAGAGTGTGGTACAGAATTTAAACAAGTAAAAAATGATCTCAGGAATGCACCAAACTTACAAGCTTTTGTACCTGGGAATCCCACTTTCATTGTTACTGATGCGAGTATAAAGGGGCTGGGTGCTCTTCTTTTTCAGATCAGGAAGGGCCAAGAGGTGCTAATAGCTTGTGCTTCAAGATGCTTGAAAGGGGCAGAGATAGGGTATTCTGTTATAGAGAAGGAAGCGTTGGCAATTTTCTGGGCCATAAACAAGTTCAGAAAATTTGTGTGGGGATCTTCTTTCGTAGTCAGGTCTGATCATAAACCCTTGAAAGAAATTTTTGAGAAGAAGGGTTTGGACTCAATTTCCTCGAGGATCAGGAGATGGGTCATTTCCTTACAGGAGTATAACTTCATGTTTGAATACATTCCGGGAAAGACAAATGTAACGGCAGACTGTCTGTCGAGATTGGTGGAGGTGGTAGAGAATGATAAATCTCAGGATGAAAATGATCAATGTGATGCTGAGTGTGGCATAAGAGTTTGTGATGTTACGCTGGGGGCAGTAAAGGAAGATGAATGGAGGGATGAGTTGCAAAAGGATAGTGAATTGTGTTCTGTGATGTCTCTTTTGGATCAGCATAAGTCTCGAAGTCTGGTTAAACCTTGGTCGTTAGTTGCGAATGAGTTAGCCGTTGTTGATGGTGTTCTAATGAGGGGCACAAGAATGATTCCCCCATTGAGTTTGAGAGAAGTCATCGTGAACATGGCTCATGAAGGGCATATGGGCATTTCTAAAACCAAAGAGCGCATCCGTCAGGATTTCTGGTGGCCTGGATTAGATTTGATGGTGGAACGTACTGTTAGGGAGTGTACACCTTGTCAAGCTAGTGATAAGGTGCTCAAACCAAGATGTTCACCTATGGTTTGTAGAAGTTTACCAAAAAGTCCATGGGATGAATTAGCTATCGATATTGTGGGGCCATTGCATGGAGAACATCAGACTCCTTACCTGTTGGTGTTGCTGGATTTGTATTCACGATGGGTGGAGGTGAGTTTGGTGAGAGAGATCACTTCTCAATCTGTGATCAGTTTTTTTAGAATCTGTGTCCAAACGCGAGTTTTCCTAACTCTATTCTTTCTGACAATGGTCCGCAGTTCTGTTCTGCTCAGATGGAGGAGTATTTTGTAAAATGTGGAATTGTACATAAAAAAATTGCGTTATATCATCCAGAGGCGAATGGTGCTTTGGAGAGATTCAACAGGACTTTAAAAGAGAGTATACAATTAGCAAAGGTAAACTGTTTAGATTGGAGAAAAGAACTGCAGGGTCGTATAACAGCTTACAGGTACACTCCTCATGCATCAACGGGGAAGACTCCTTTTGAACTGCTCAGGGGAAGGTCTCCAAATACTTGTTTGTGTCCTGGCTGGATGGTTGCTGGGAAGGGTTTGAAAAACAATGGTATTGGGGATTGGAGAGACAAAGAAGTGTCTCTGCAAAGCAAAAGGAAGATTTATGTTGATAAAAGGAATAATGCGAAAGTTAAACATTTTGAGGTTGGAGATAAAGTAAAGGTCAAAGCTCCTGTTGGGTGTCAAAATTGGTCAAAATATACCTCTCCAAAAACTATCATTAAGCTGTTTAAAAATGCTGTCAAGACGGATGATGGTCGCATCTGGAATCATAGTCGTGTAGCACATTTTGGGGGGTGTGGTGTGGCCGACAGGAGAGATGATACTTCTTATCGTTTTCCCTCTGACATTGATTTAAGGTCTGATAATACTCGTAGGAGTGTCAGAACACGCAGGTTTCCTTTACATTTGCGTGATTTTGTGTAGTTCTTTCTACCTTTTTTTTTTTTTTTCTTTCTGTTCAAATGTGTTTTTTGTTCTCATGTTACTTCTGTTCTAATGTAAAGAGGAAGAAGTGTAATGATGTAACATGACTCCATGCCAGAACACTGGGCATGGAACCAGCTTGTTCTGAGGTTCTGTGATGAGGGTTCTCTGGATGACAGTTGATATGCTGGCTGTTGGTTGAGGCTGTAATAAATACCTCCTCCCACATATCTTCATCTGGTGTGGATTCACTTTATTACACCTAGCTTGACTGCAAACAGCTCACTTTTCTTTAATAAGAAATCATTTAAATATTAGGGAATAATGCTAAGATGAGAAAAAAATGTGAATGGCTAACAGTAAAGTAAAACGTTCTTGACAAAGGTCAGCCCTGCCAAGTACCATGTATCAGGAGTTAGACTAAAACATTGTAGTGCAGGTATCTGCATCACCGCGCTAAAATGCATTAGTCATGCATATTATCTCCTGGACCTCATGCCGCCCCCTGTTTGAGGTTACAAAATAAATGCAATCAGCACAGTTTAAATTGCATGCTTTAAATTGGCTTTCTGGCATTGCCCGGTAGAGCGGGTGCTACTACCTGCCCAAGAAAAAAAATATTTGTCATAGTGACACATGCATGGAGAGGCCATGAGCATGTGCTGTTGCTTTTTTATATAGTAAGACAGAAGGCCGGTGTGAGCGTCTGGGTTCCCTGGGCGCAGACAGGAAGTGCCCCAGGGGCACTGTCGAGTCGGCCGCCACAGATTCGGAAGGACTGCATACAGCTTCAGCCAATCTCCACGACACAAACGCGGAAGTGAAGCGGGTTTTAAAACCGTGAGCATGGAGAGGGGAAGAAAATGTTGTTCGGGAGGAGAAGGCGGAGTCGTGGAGGAGAGGTGGACGAATCGACTGAAGCAGATGCCAGAGGAAGGACCACGCCACGGAGAGACGCCGAGCAACCTCAGAGTCTAGCCAGAGGAAGGTGGCTGGAAGGAGAGACGAAGCGAGCAGACCGGCCACGCTCTGGGAAGAGCATGGCCCAGGCAGGTACGGGGCGGAATACAAGCAGGAAACAGGGAAAATGGAGATTCTAACTAATTCAGAAGGGGGGAAAAAGGGGAGGGAGAATACTGGGGTATTTTGGCCTGAGCACATTTACACCTATTGTTTGAGTCTTAGTTTATTTGTTTTCTTCTCTTTTGCTGTTATATGCACTGATTCACGGGCACTGAAGGGAATTTAAAGGAGAGAATTGAAAGGGCAACAAAGGCAAAGAAAGTCCCTATAGGCATTCATATAAATACCAATACAGGAAAAGTAAGAGACTAGACAGATACGATAGTATAAGGAAGAGAGAGAGAGCCAGAAAGGTACCAAGAAGGTTTGGCATCAAGAAAAGAAAGATGAAAACAACAAGAATAGCGAAAAGGCAGAAAACAGAAAGAAAAAGTAAAAGAAATAGACGGACAGAGGGAAAAGAAAAGGAAGAACGAATAGGGACAGAAAAGAGAGAGAGAGTGACATTATATAACCTTCCTCCTGTGCCGCCTGAGCCTCCACCTGGAAAAGAAGACAGAATAAAGTAACGGCGTGGAAGAACAAGTGAGAGAAACGAAAGAAGAAAGAAGGAGAAGAAGGAAGGGAAAAAAACAACACTTTCAGAACAAAAAACTGTGGTATAACTATACAAAATGAAATAAAATCATAAATCATTATAACGCCTATCAGCCTCCATTTTTCTGACCCTGTCACAGCCGGGTTATGCATTACTATCTCACCCAGCCTGCCTCAGTCTCTACAGTGTCACAGGATGCTTGAATAACAAATCACTACAGCCGTCTGGATCAGGTAGACTGGGATGCAGTCCCACGTGGGTTGATCCAGGTGCACCTTTCGTCTGTTCTTTTCAGGGAAGGCCCCCAGTCACTATATCATAGGCACTCAGCAGATACCGGATTGGCCCAAGGCAGCAGCAGGTTTGTCTTTTCCTCTGCAGTTCCAGGCCACATACAACCCTTAATACTCTGCCTCTTCACTGTGGAGGATGTCCTTCTGGTAGGATCTTTTTTTTTTTTTTTTTTGCTTGCTCATGTTAGAGCCCCATTTCGAGGCCTGTTGTGGCCATCCCCCTCAGTCGCCACATAATGTCAGCTGCAGGTCTGAATGAATATGCTGTTATGAACTAAAGGTGAGTGAGCTACCCAGACTCAAGCCAAATGGCTGCAGTGGTCCTGGTTCAGCTCAAGTTTCTCAAAACCAGCTGAGTTATCATGGGAGGCGATGTAGTCTAGGGGAGGAACCTGCCCAACGTGTAACACTGACAAGTAGAGTTTAAATCTTGACCCCGGCTCAGTATGTTCTGAATTCCGTCTAATTCTCCCTGGACAGAAAAAAAAAACACGTAACTAGTCTGTCTCTTATGAAGTACTTGTATGCCCTGGGGCAAAGTTCGCACTATGTAAAACTTCCCAAAATAAAATGTGCATTTTGCGTGTCATCCTTGTTCTAATAATCTCATCCAAGATGAATTAAGGACAAAGTATTAGCATTAGATGTGAGGAAAAGAGACACCCACTTGCGGCACATAGTGTGCAGCTGTAACCAATACTGCTTCCCTCCTTGACCAAACTGTGCAATTCCAAACAAATAACTTATTTCATGGAGCCTCCTTTTTGTTCATTATTCATGTATGGCACCGCCTTAAAATATGTCAGCCTTAGATGTGCATCAGATCAAAGCCACTCTTGTCTTTGATGTAAAAGACTACAATGTTGCTGCATCTACAACAGAAATCTAGTCCACATATATGGTCTACATGCCAAAAGACTTTCCTCTCAGTTCATAAATACTATTATCATCCGAAAAGGGCAATAATACTTCTCAGTTCATGCTTTAAAAACTCTTATGTTTTAATAAATAATTATCAAGGCAAAGATATATTCTGAAGTACTAAGGTGAAAGCTTCCACATATTTAAGAAATACACTTTTTTGGATGTTTGTGGCATGATTTACACGGCAAATGTCTTCACGGCTCAGCTCATATATGGGTAATTACAGCCAAAGCCCACCCTTGACTTGTCTTTGACTAGGTTCGCCCTGTTAATTGGTTGGCTCGCCCCCCTCTAATGAATAACTACTCATGATGTTTATCAGCAGCGTCTCACTGGTGCGGCCCTGCAGTCATGTGTTTGGGGGTGCTGCCTTGGGGGCACAGTGTGCCTTGTCCCAGCAGTAGTGGCAGACTAGCCAGCCTTTGCCCTGTAACTGGACCTGAGGCTTAGAGAGAAACAGAGAGAAGAGCCTGCCTATCAGCACAACACCACCAGCTTCTAACAGCCAGTCATAGTGCTGGCCTTACAGTGGATCAGTCTTGTGACACAGCACTGCAGCCAAACCAGAAATTAGATCCAAGAGCAAGATTCTTCCCTGGCAAGCATCAGACTCAGTCTGCTTGCAATCAGCAGAGTATGGTGCCCCACAGTCTGCAGCACTGTAAGTGCCTAACAGAGTGAGAAACTGCAGAGGAAGATTGTTTGAATGGGAGAATAGGAGTGACCGAGACACACCGAATACCACTAGATACCATGATCCCTCTGAAAGAATGTGCTCCAAAAAAGGACGTATCAGCAGTTGCCAGGGACTTAGCCCACTTTACCCATCAAGTTAACTTGGGAGTAGAAATTGGCTTGTGAGTATTTCTGAAAGAAATGATTAGTTATGTAGCAGAGGACATTCTGAGATGACTGGTCTTTTGTTCATACACCTTTAAACAATTACCTAAAAAAAAAGCTTTGTTTGATTTGGAAAATAGGGATAGAAAACTGAAATCAAATTGCACTTCATGTGTCATCAAACATTACAAAATACTGCTGTAGGTGTAACATGCCTAGCAGAAATGCTCTAACATCAAAAAGTTGTTTACTTGGAATCAAACATAAAATCATTTTAAGTGTTAAAGTAGAATCATTTTACCAACTGATGAACATATTAAGAACAAAATGAATGTACCACACCTTTCTGTGTTTTGGAAGAGGTAAATTGCAAAATCCTACTCCCTTTAAACACTGGCTAACAAACAGATGTTCTCCAATTGGTTTTCACTGAATAGGAGGATGGTTTACAGAAATTTCAGAATGATACATATTGATTATACAATAAGTTGTACCCTCCCTAGCTTGCGATACAGGGACATTTATTACCAAAGTAATATTGGCTGAAAAGGGAGCAATAGATTTTTGCAAATGCTCGCTTTATCAAACAGCCCATGCTGATTTACATGCTTTTGTGGCGGCAGGAGCGCATGATTTTCTGATCTAGTTAGCAGATTCTGAAGAATTTCCCTTGTTGGACCAGGCTGCATCAATACCTTCTAAGCAGTTAGAGTTAAAATGTTGTTCACATTTAAGTTTTCCATGTGTCCTGGGGAATTCAGAAAGTTTGGAAAAGTTGGAAGTAAAATTGGATAATCTACGGCTAGTTTGGGAAGCATTGGATACCATGCTTGGGATTGCCTTAAAGAAGCTATTAGAATCAGTGATGCTTTCTGTCAACATACGTGAGCTCCCACCCTTCTCATCATTGTAAACAAGAGCAGCTTAGTTGGTTTCTGAAGGCCCAACCTGGAGGAAGGCATCTGGTGCTAAGACTAAGGAATCTGGTATCTTGCTGGAGAAAGATTGAACATTAGTTTGAGTCTGAAGTCTGGAGGTGAAGAGATTTATGGCAAAAGGACCTCAGTTCTGAAAGAGGAGGTTGAAATTGGAAGGATTTAGTACTCCAGTCCCTTGAGTCTTGGAGAAAACTGGAGTGACAGTGTGCAGTTGTGTTGACATTTTTTGTATGATATCTCCTGACAGAGTTTGTGTAGAAGACAGGACCCCTAAACCATTTTGCTAACTTCACTAGGGGTCTAAATTTTGTTCCTCCCAGGTGATTTATGTATTTTTCCGCTGTTAGGTATTCCATGCATAAAGGAATAGAAAAACTTAATTCGTTTTTTGGAAAACTAAAAGTTGCAAAGGAACGTGCAATCATCTGCAAACTATTTATGTGCATGGTGGACTCCTGTTGTGACCATGTACCTCCATTCAAGACCTAACCCCATCGGGTGCCCCAAACTCTTCACACTTGCATCTGAATCTAAAATCAGATCTGGGTGGAAGCAACAATCGTTCAGCCTTTCCAGTCATCTAAGTGGTCTAGCCATCACTGAACTTCGATATGAGATTCCTGATCTACATCTATTATATCAGAGTAAGCTAAACCATAGTGGAGATGACAGCTGTTTAACCTCAGAAGGGCGTGATAATGAAAAGGCCCTGTAAATATAGCCTGTATTGACAAGGAGAGAATACCTACAGTTCTTGCTAGAAATCTGACGGAAATGGATGAAGTTTGAAGACTTTAGGAAATTTCAGATTGTATTGATTTCACCTGAACCAGAGTAGATTTAGGGTGTGCAGCTGTGAATTTGAGAAAAACCCCAAATTGCATCTGTTTGTAAGGAATAAAGACATATTTCTCCTGGTTAAAAAGGAAATCCAAATTTTGAGGCAGGGAAGTTCTGGCAAGAATATGAGACTAGTGAGTCTGAATACTTTGTGCCATCAAAAAGATGTTATCTAAATTATTAAACAAAATGCCTTGAGATCTGAGTAGAGCAACCACTGGCTTCATGATTTGTATGAGACACTGAGGTGCTGAAGACCAACCCAACAGAAGAGAGAAAAGAAAACTGGTATATTTTTCATTACATTTGAATTAAAGGCACTTTCTGAAATAAGGATGAACTGAGATAGTAAGATACACATCTTGAAGCTGTAATAGGACCATCCATCCTCCCTATAGAAGATAATTTATTAAGTTCTTTAAGGTTTCCATCTTGAATGATGATAGAGGAAAAACTGTTTGAAATGCCTTAAATTCATCACCAGATGTGTTTTCTTATTTTTGATTTGTTTTAGAAATATACTACTTAGAAAACTAGAATGACAAAGAGAGGTTTCTTGTGTTGCCCTTTTTAAAGGTGGGCTTGAACTTCTTGAGATGTTAAGGAGTCCAGCTTGTTGGACGTTTTTAGAAGTTGAGGAAGAAAATTGTGAGAAGGAGATGCATTATTTTTTATAGGATAACCTTGAACTGTGGACAGACCCAAGGGCCTGTGGCAATAGACTGCCAGTCTGGGAGCCATTTTTTAAAAAATAACCACAACTGCAAGAAGGCCAGAAGTTTCATTTACCTGTTGGGTTCGTGACTCTGTGTGCCATTGCTCCACGACTTCCGAAATTTCTGCCCTTCTGTGCGAAGAATTGATTATGGATCTCTTGTAAATAGAAGTAGTGGCATCAGTTTTGAAATCTGTTAGTGAGGCCGGCAAAGCTACTCCTTGCTCTGCTAGCCCTGGCAAAAAACTGTTGTCCAAAGACTTTGCAAATAGATGTATGGGCCTTGTCCAAAGATTAAAAAGTTGTTACATATTCACTTAGTTCCTCTATGAAGGAATCACCATACAGCATTCCAACTTCCTTAATACCTGCATCCACAGGGCTAAATTAGACAATTTTGGGTCTAATTTCAAAAGACATTTCTTCTTTCATGAGCCATTACAGAGGTTGCATTTCCCCAAAATTCTTGGGGTCCACGTGGATAATATCTGTGCATCAATTACATATATATTTTGTAATCTGGCCAATTCGGTCAACTCTAAAATATGGGATAGGGGTCCAATTATAGCATGCCATTTGTCCTGACAACTGGACCAGGCCTTATCCTCCCCTTTTTTGAGGGTCCCTACTAAATTGTGAGAAAATGGTCAACATACTTGGATCAGAAATCGGAGTTGTGGTGATGTTGTTTGGTAATGAAAATCGAATGCATTCTGATTTTAGCTTAAATGTAGTTTGTTTGTCTGGAACAAAGTGTAACCTTATTGAAATATAAACACATACATGATCTGGTGGTAGACACGCCGTGGAATTAGGATGGAGTATCAGCATAGGCACATACATAGGATAGCCCTAATAATGTAATACTTCCTTCAGTTTTGAATCCCCCCATTTTGGAGAAAGGGACAATTTGTACTTTTTTTTCCACAGGACCAACGTGGAACTCTGAAGCATCACCCTTGTTAGTATCATTTTCTGTGTCATAAATATAAGTATCATTATTATCAATATCTTGGGCATCTTGTATAACTTTCTTTGTAAAGGACTTTGCTACCTGACAATAATCCCTGCTATAAAAGAAGCCTGGGAGGGTCACTGCCCTTGTTCATGTGTGCGGAACACATACTGATCGATTGCATACTACTAAAAGATGATTTCTTGGTAGCTGACTCATCATCATTATAAGGACTAGTGTTAGCAGGATTATTTTTTGTTGAAGGTAATTTAACTGAAATATTTTGTGCTTTACTTTTTCTGCTATCCCCAGCAGAACCAGCTAAAGGATTTTTCTTCATAATATTTTGCATATTTGTTTCAGGATTCTTATGATATTTTCCATGAAAGATGGCACAGCTTGTTGTACTGATGATTGGATATAGGAATTCAAATTATTCCTTTCATCCTCACCCGCACCATAGAAAGGAGAATTGAAAAGAATCATAGTAAATATATGCTATGCTAATAGATTACTTATTAAATAAATAATTAGGAATGTCCAAATATAATTTTTGCAGTGATACAAAGAAAGAATGTGATTGAATAAAGCAGGGGTTAAAATTCATCATTAACTCTGCATATGAATAGGGTGGACCAGGCAATCAATTGCACCATTAGTGGGTGAGGGATTGAGAGAAAATACTGCTTACATGAGTCTGGTTGTATGGACTGAGCTCTGATGATTTGCCTGAGGTGGGCATGGTTACCAAACAAAAGCCTTGCCCTTGAAGGCAGGACTTGAAAAAGCGATGGTGCCTCAGGAAGCGAGATGGGGCTAAACTCTTTGCAGCGCAGTAAAGGAGAGACTGAGCTGTGGTGGGGATATCGGCCCCAAACGAGCACTGAAAAATTGTCAGGGTAGAACCCGTACCTCAAACAATTAGTATATCAGTTATGCAACGAAAATGTTAAGATCGAGTCATAATGCGACCATGGGGAAAACACAAAATAGTTGTAGTGCAGATAGCATATTAAATACTCCACAACGTGAAAGTGAGAAATACTAGTAGAAACGTTCATATATTGTATAGGAGTAATGCTTACCTTGACTGTGAGCAGCAAGAACAGAGGGCTGTTTGCAGTAAAGATAAGTATTATAGGTGTTCCTGATTGGTGTCCTGATGTAGTACCATTGTTCTCCCATTATCTTGTTGGTCATAAGCCCTAAGGGACATTTAGGGTTAGTGGTTCTTGACTGCTGCTGTTAAAATTAAATTAGGCTAGGAGTAAGAGTGAGAGTAAGCATAATAGATGCCTCTGGCCTTGCCATACAATTAAAGCTAATAAAATTCACACAGACATACAAATAGTCTAATCGTCAATGTTATTCAAGAAAACGAATGGATGGTTTTATTTCAGCTTTTCAGAAACAAACAATCCTTCTAAAAACGAATTCCAATCATTCTATTATGATTTTGCTACTGATTTCAAATTGGGGCAGCATGCGAGACAGATTGCTCTGATATGGGAGCATATTATAGTTGCTCTCTAAAAGTGCCTTATTTGATACTTCTGATTTATTTTCCGGATTTGTCACTTTATGAAGCTTATATTTATGTGCATATTCTGTCCCTTTAAGGAATTAGTTTAGGGTATGGCAGCATGTGCAGCTGGGTCATTTGATTGTGTGTGTCATTTTTTTGTTCAGTTAGGCTGGAGAGATGCATGAAATATGCAAATTAGTTTATTTTTTTGATTGCATAATCTGCATATATTGTTTTCAGGGTCCATTGTCCATGGAGGATTAGAATCACCAGATGCAAAGCTACCAAATCTATATCTCAGCAGCTTCTGTTTTTTATTTTGGATAATGCCTGTACAAATGCAGCTGCCACTTGGTACCATTAGAAGTATTAATAACCTACCAAACATTCAATTATGTACTAAATTCGTTTGTCATAGACATATGAGGATAATTTTGTGGATTTTTTTGACACTTTTTTAAAGTCACTTAGACTTCTGGGTACAGGTTCCTTCAATTAAACATTTTAATGCTGTTTCTAATAAAGCTCTCCACTGTTTTTGTCCTTTGGATCTGTGATCTCGGGTTCAGATGCGATGTTTCAGTGTTTGATGTGGAACATTATTAGCTCCTGGCACATTTTAATGAAGGTGGCCTGGCCTGGTATATAGAAAAGGCGTCTACACATATTGCTGGTGACTGTTTCAAGACATTTTGAGTCCTTTCCCAATACCGCTTCACATCCAAACAGGATTTCATCCAGGGTGAGCCACATAATCTGCCCTTATCATCAACTGGGTGTCCTTCAAAACATAGTAAAACAGAATAGGGTTGCTGCACCACTTCAGTACTACATCTCTTAGACCTTTCAGCTGCCTTTGACACAGTTGATCATGACCCTCTAATCCAAAGCCTCTATGAAGTAGGCATAGAGGAGACTGTGCTCAAAAGGATCACATCCTAACTTAAAAAGAGAAAAATGTTATCCATACTTCCCAGTTCTCATACAAACTGTATCACTCAAGGCTCTGTCATCTCACCCATGCTTTTTATCATCTACGTGAAGTCATTACCTGCTATGATCGTTGGATTATAGCTCACATGCTATAACTATGTAGATGACACACAATTAAATGCTTATTAAACTGGAAAGCCCCAAAGACATTGGAAACTCAAAAACTTCAGTAGCCTCCAAGACGTTTATCAATGGATGACATGGAGTCATCTCAAATTGAATGCATCCAAAACTGAAATACTCACATGTGGTGATTGGAAAAAATATGACCCACTCTGTGCTTTGCCTGGTGATCTGGGACCATCTCCTAAAGTATCCAAGGAAGTCTGTTCCATGGACTCCAAGCTATCAATGAATGCCCAAGTTAATAAGTTGCCAAGATCAAACTTCATTACTATACATACAAGGTCCAAACTACTATCTCTCCTGTAGTGTCTGAACCTGATTACGCCAATGGCTTCTACCATGCATCACCTTTATCAACAATGAAATAATTACAACAAATTCAGAACTCTACTGCTGGACTACTTATAGATGTAAAACCACAAGCCCATATCTCCCCTGCCTTGAGGGCCCAATAATGGCTACCAATTGCCAGAAGATCCACCTTCAAGCTGCTATGTATCACCCACAAAGCAATACATGGAACAGGACCACTTTCCATCAGAAATGAAATCACTAAGTGCATTCAACAAAGGAACATTTGTTCAATAAAAAGACATTACATTACCAAAAAATAATAAAAATAAATAAATTAGCTTTATATACAGCAACACTTGAAAGTCTGAGTTTCTAAATATTTATCCATACATTTACATATGGGACTTTATATAATACAATGTTATATCTATTATTTTCCATATACTTGTATACCTTTTTATGTTGTTACATATCTATATATAACTTTACTCTCACTGTAGGAAAATACCTTCACCTCTCTCTAATTCACTACTGGGCCTCAAGCTATACCTCTATCAATATAACCTCTACCTCACTCTGTCTCTTTCTAGGCCTCATTTTGCTTCTGTGATTTCCTAAATAACCCATTCTAGGCATGTCTTTCCTGTTTCCCTCCTTTGACATATCCAAGCCCAATTTTACTACTGTGATCTCCCCAAAACCCTTTCTGGACTCTTCTCTCCTCTATCCCTCCTTTATCATAGTCAATCCAGATAACAGTCTCACATGACCACCGCCCTATTAAACACTTATATTTCCCTACCCTAATCCACCACTAATCTACTTTGGGTTCTTGGGTAGTGTGCTGCTTGCTGAAAAGCACTTCAATGCCTCGTTGGGGGTAGTAAGCACTATATAAATATAATTAAAATTACAGGCTATAGATGATCGCTGGAAGGAATTTGGTATTTGATGTTGGTTCTAATGACTGGCCCCATTCAATAGTGTATCTACTGCAAATTCAAGGGTGCATGTTTTTGATCTTAAAAGCGCCTGTTGAGAGTAGAAAGGGCTACAACTTGTAATGATTATCTCTAGCTATTTGTACTCTTGTTGCCATTCTATATTTGTTTTGTTCAAGTATCAGGTACCAGGTTTGTTTATTTTCTTACCAAAAATGAATGCCTTTTTTGCTCATCTTGATCTCCATGTCATTTGGTAGCTTTAGTGCCTATGCATTCTAGGGATGAGATTTGGCTGTCTATCAGCTTAGAGGCATGCACATTTGGGTTGTTTAGGGCTGTTGTAAAGATTAAAATGAAAAATGTAAAGGTTAAAATGAAATGGGGCAAACTGCACCCTTGTTTTATTACTTTTGTGGTATACACCTTTGCTTAAATTGACTGCCTGTCTCCAAACTTCATTTATACCCATGTGTTAAATACGTTGTATTGCTTTTTAAGGTTTCTCTGGAATGCTCCATCAATCTAATTATACCTACAAGGCCGCTTTTCAGACCTTGTCGAAAGCAGATTTAAAGTCCACAAAACAGGCACTTATTAGAGAGTGCTTGCTTGAGGCCTTTAATATCAGCAAATATCATTATTATATTTGTTATGGTCTCCATATCAGGGCAAAAGCCTGTTTGGTTTTTCTGGACTACATTTTTTGAGGTTGTACAGTCTACAAGGGCTTGTGTTTTTTAAATTAAGTCTTGCATCTGCAAGATGTGAGCTTAAAGCCAGAAACTTAACTTAACTTTACAAACAATTCTACAAATTGGGGTGTGTCAGCAGAGCGGAGCTTGTACATTTAAGGGGAAACCCAGATAGCAACACTGACCAATAAACCCTATGTGTCCCCACACAATTTTAAGGGCTACATTAAATGTGGTCGAAGGAGAACGCCACCTATCCTGTACCCATAACACTCATATATATTGCATAAAGTCAGAGGGACCACGCTATTACATACTAAATGGATTTACAAGTGAGTATCAGTCTCCCTACTATAGTGCAGTGGTTCATTTATGCTGGTTGGTGCCAGTGAGGCCCATCAGCACTTATTTTAAGTCTGTCTTTGGTAGTTGCCCACAAACAGGACCTCAGATTTTAAAACCTTTCCTCACCTGGCTGCCTAGTATTCTAGGGTTGTAGCCCTCCCAAGCTGAGGTGTTAATTAGGTGTGCATTCTTTTAGTTTTGCTTTGTATGATGACCATTTCTTTTATATCATGAGGAATATAGGTGATTTGGTCAGTGGACATTGCTGCATGACCGTCACTAACTTTGGCTACCTTCCATCAGTAATTGGGATGCATCATCTGGGACAAGGTGGGCTATAGTGATGGCCATGTCACAACATGCAACAGCCAATCGCCCATCCATACAGGCAGATGGGCCCCACCCCCTCACCATTTTACAGAGAAGAAGAATGTCTGTCAGGTTGAGCAAAGGTCAGCTTGACAGACAAACTTCTTGTTCAGGTCAGGCAGTCACGAGCTAAACATGCAATAAATGTGCAGGCTCTTGGCTGTCTGAGCAGAACTTTGTCTGCCTGAGGATTTCATAGCTGTGGGTGTGACTTGCTCAGCCTGGTAAAAGTAGCTCGAGGCCCTCCCCCTTGTGATGAAGGGGAGCTTCACAGTGCATTCATGTGAAAAAACAGTGGTTCCTTTGAAGCCGCTCTGTGTTTCACAGTGCAGGCGGGAACCTACCCACACATTTAAAGGGGGAATACAGATACCCTTGCAGATGGGTGCAGTGCCTGACTGCACCCACATGCAAGGGGATGTCTGGGGAAGTCGGTCCATCATACCTTCCCCCACCCCCTCCCTCCCACCCCCCTCAGAGGGCTGCCATCAGGGGGCGCACTGAGAGTGTACCTCGCGCCAGCTTCATTGCATCTGTGTGCACATGTATGATACTGCAAGGGTGCAGAGACAAATGGATTCCCTTCATGTGCTCTAGCGCTACCGGTATTACAGAAGCCCTGGGGGCACGCAAAGTGGTGCAAACACAAGGTGCATCCCCAGGGTACTTCTGTAATACAACCTCTGGAGCTTTTTTTACTCTTCTCTCTTCACTATGATGACCAGTACTGTTCATGCCACCTCGTGGAAGCCTCATTGATTGAAGCCTTTTAGCCATTCCACTGGTGACATTTTTCTGCAGAAATATGTTTCAATCTAAGGTAAATTTCAACATCAGCCATAACCCAGTAATGTGTTCCATGACATACTTATCCAAAGGATTACTTATTATCAGGGCCAGCTAAAAAGAAATAGTCCATTTTCTTTGGTTTTGTTTACATTTCTATTTTCCCACAGACTTACATTGACTTTGATAACAGCCAGTGTTAACCCATGTTCACATTAGCATGTATTTGAAACCATTACCTCTATTTTTCTCCTCTTTCTTCTTGCTATTCCCTTTTTATTTTTCTGGGTTATTAGTAAATTGGTTTCTATTTTCACTATATTGTCATCCTTTGTCTTAAAATTTACTTTTCACTGTTCAACCATGCACAACTATATTTGACATATGCACAGCATCACACTGTGGCAAGCATTTCAACAAGGAGGTTAAGGAAAGGTGTCCACCAAGAACCAGACTTTAGGACAATGTTGGGAACAGAAATACTGCACTATGTGAGGCATAACTGAGACATCTCTTCTCTAGGAGCTATTGAACTGGATGTAATGAAGTTGGTTGTTATAAATGGGGTCTCTAGTTGGCAGTGGTTTGCACCTTGTCCAAGTAAGGGCCCTAACTCTAGTTAGGGTAAGGTAGTCACACACCTATGATGACCCCTGCTCACCCCCTTGGTAGCTTGGCACAAGCAGTCAGGCTTATCTCAGAGGCAATGTGTAAAGTATTTTTACACTCACACAGTAACACATTGAAAACACCACAAAAGTACTCTACATCAGTTTAGAAAAATAGCCAATATTTATCTGAGTAAACCAGGACCAGAACGGCAAAAATCCAACATACACAAGCAAAGATACTAATTTTTAAAGATTAAATCTCAGTGAAGCGCTTAGAAACACAATAGCTCCAACTGGGGCTATCACAATGTCTTGATGGAGTCATTCCCAACAGTCCGAGGGAGTGTTGGTCAGTCACAGAGTTGCATGGACCCCAGGCACAGAACCTTTGAAATCAATAAGGAAGCAAAGATGTTGCACGGAAACAGGGAGGTGAGGCGTCACTGGAGTTGCTACAGCATCAGTTGCTTTCTGCCACCGGGGAGGTGAGGCGTCTGTTTCTTACTGTGAAGCAGGGGAGGTGAGGCGTTGGTTCCTTATGGTTGCAGGGGAGGTGATACAGTGTTGGTGGCGAAGTGTCGGTTCCTTATGATCCAGTGGGGTCGATTGATCCAGCAGGTCCATACGCAATGCATCAACTTTGCTGTGTCACGATCACACCACGGGGCCACAGGTGCTGAGTCGGAGTCGGGTGTCACAGACATTGGTGACGTGGCACTCAGGACTCATGCTATGGTGGGACTTCGGAGATGCTGCAGCGGTGTTGGGCCTGCGGTGTCCGTCGTTACATTCACTGGGGACCATGGCTCAGGTGCAGGCGGCAGTGTGGAGTAGGACAGCAGGGCCGCTCCGAAGTCACGCCGAAGTTGATTTTTCTCAGTTTCTTCTTGGGTACACCAGAACTCACTCCTAAGGTCCCAGGGACTGGATTTGGCACCACTTGGTGCATCAGGGCTCCTCAATTGAGCCCAGGTGCTGGAAGATGAAATCTTTGATGTCCCAGAGACTTGTAACAGGAGGCAAACTCAGTCCAAGCCCTTGGAAAACCGTTGGAAGCAGAATGTGAAAAGCAAAGTCCAGTCCTTTCTCTCCCAGGACAGAAACAGTAAGCAGCAGACCAGCACAACAAAGCAACAGGCAGAGTGGCAGTCCCTCCTACAGCATCTTGCTCTTCTTCCTGGCAGAATGTTCTCAGTCCAGAAGTGTTCTCACTTTGTGGGGACAGAGGTTCAGTATTTATAACCATTTCTGCCTTTGAGGTAGGCAAACTTCAAAGAGAAGACTTTCTAGAGCACAAGAATCTGTCTTTCCTGCCCTGGCCCCAGACACACTCCAGGGGATTGAAGACTGCTTTGTGTAAGGACAGGCACAGCCCTATTCAGGTGCAAGGGTCAGCTCCTCCCATCACTCTATCTCAGGAAGACCCATCGGGATATGCAGGGCACACCTCAGCTCCCATTGTGTGAAAGTCTAGAGTGAATTCAAAAACAGCCCATCTGTCATCCAGACCCAGATGTGTATTTCACAGACAGTCAGAGGCACAGAGTGATTAGGCAAGAAAATGCCCACTTTCTAAACGTGGCATTTTTCAAACTTACAATTTAAAAAACTTCACCAAAAAGATGCATTTTTAAATTGTGAGTTCACAGACCCCACACTCCATACCTCTACACTTAAAATATATTTCAATGCAATCCCCATGTTATCCTATGGGGGACATAGTCCTTCCAATAGGGAAAAACAAATTTAGCAATATTTCACTATCAGGACACATAAACACACGAGTACGTGGCCTACCTTTTAAGTGCACTGCACCCTGCCCATGGGGTCACCTTGGGCCTCAAAGAATCATTGCTGAGAAACATGATAACTGGGGAGCCTGTACAATAAATTGGACAGAGACTCCTACACATCCTTTAAACAGAGGTTACAGAGAAAAACAGAAAATCTAGGGAAAGGCTGGCTTGGCTTATGCATAGGCAACACCCAAGAGATAGTGAGAACAGTGGATGAATATGCTGTGCAATGTTCCTCACAGAAATATATGTGGGGTATTCCACATATATCTTTGCAACTTATATACACAGCACACAACAAACATTAAACACTGACCTACTCTAGACTACATAGTAAGAGTCCTGCTTCTGTGACATATACATGGGAACAGAGATGAATTGGATGCATTTCCAACTGGAGACGAACTAAGGGTAATATTATTGGATATGCAGGGGGGAAACCTGGGATCAGATGGTCTTCCAACTGAATATTACAAATGTACCCAGAATGTACTACTGGATAGACTCCTAGAGTTTTGTTTGAGAGAAGGTTCTGAAACAGGGGACACCTCCGGGACTTGAAGCTGATACTGCCTAAAACCAGTAACAATCCATTTTAATTATAAAGCTTATAAGACATTCTTGATTGTGGGAAAACCTCAATTTTTTGTGGACTGGTGCTGCTGGTTTTTCATCTCTATGCACTGGTTACTGTGTTGGCTAATTCCTAATTGGCATATTTTACTTTCCAGAAAGGGCATAGTGTATGGCGTAAGAAATTAAATAAGTGGCATACAAAGTTAATTGTCACTTGTGAACTTCAACACCTGTAGTGTCTTTCATTAACCCAACAATAAAAGACGACTTCAAGCCTACATTTGTAGCCTGACTCTTGCATCTTTTAAGCCTGCATGTGGTCCTGTCAAAATAAACCTTTTAATTGGAGAGAAATCCTACTTTTAAATAGTAAGTCATCAGTAAGAGGGCCTTGTATCCCACAAAGTAGGGTGCCTGGCCTTTAAAATTAGACCATGCACAAATGTAATGTTTGCATGTTTCTACTATTGCAAACCTCCAAATGCTTTTTCACTGATAGGGTTGTAGCTGGTTCTATAAGGAACAGCTAAAGTACAATTAATGTGTTAATCATGTATCTTTGGTTTGGAATAAGCTATGTTTTAATAGTTATTAAATATCCAATTGAAGAAAGAGGTTGGATTTTTGATAAATGGAAAGTAAAAGGAAGTTTTCAAAAGTTATACTTTGCCTGTTTGAATCTCCTGCTGGCTAATTAGTATTGGCCTGCCAGCAGCTGCCCTGTCAGTGCTGCTTTGATGGTGTGCAACATACTGCTGTCAGAGCAGAGACGATGGCCATGGCCTGCCAGGATGAGTTGAAGGAGGAATATGACCTAACTTAACCCTAGAAGGGATGTTCAAGAGTGTTGAGGAGCTTGGAACTTCAAGTTAAGAGGTGAAGAGAGACCTGCGCTTTAATAGGTTAGGAACAAAGAAAGCCTGGAGAAAAGGGGTGTTTTGATCCTAAAATACACCTTTAAGACCTAGTTTTAGTTTCACTGGAGGAGGGAGTTGGACCCAGAACCAGTTTGGAGTCCCTGAGTGGAAGGAAACTGCATTAATTTAAACACACCCTATATGATCCACAAGCTCCCTTAGTGGACAAATATGTTGCCATGTTGATTTTCACTGAGAATGATACATTGTGGGGTAGTTTTCAGTACAGCAAGCAGGATGTGCTGTAAAGTTTTGTCCTCAGGAACCTTTTGCCCATTGGTCAAATAATCACCCCCATTCACTGGCTAGTGAACTAAACAAAAGTAGCACCTCACCCCCAGCTCACCAGAACACTTTCTGGACCTGTGGCAGAACAGAAGAGAACTGGACTGGCTGTCTGTAACCTACATGGAGACCAAGAGGTCTGGACCATC
Source organism: Pleurodeles waltl (assembly GCF_031143425.1). Classification (NCBI taxonomy): domain Eukaryota; kingdom Metazoa; phylum Chordata; class Amphibia; order Caudata; family Salamandridae; genus Pleurodeles; species Pleurodeles waltl. Next base: position 494,959,174 of record NC_090442.1, on the reverse strand, counting down.
TTCACTTGTACCCAGGTCTAAGAAGTGGACTTCAAAGGTCTGCTGGCTGGACTCCTGTGTGGTCACAGACATAACATGCTCAAGCAGGCCTGACCCGTGGACCAGTTACAATTGGAGCTGGACCTTGCTTTGGCCAGATGCAGAATTCAGGCACATAGTCCAGAAATGTAGCATAGTGGTCAAATTCTGGGTGGGAGTGTAGAGACACCAAGGGCATACTGTTGGATGAGTGCCCAGTCTGTCACTTCAACATTGTTTGCTTGGGTTACGTTCCCTATAGAGAAATGGAAAAAAGAGATTTAAGTTGGTGACCCTTTAATGTCCGTGCTGGTTCTTCTGCTAGGATTAATCACTCGAAGGTTCACACAAAGACATAGTGAAATGGTTGCTACCGGACGAACCTAGAGTGCAATTGGTACATACGGATGTGAGGCTGGCACAGGATTTGTTTCACTGGATAGAAATGTATGTCAAGCTAGCTAAGATACAGGATGAGAACTCGCAATCAGAAAGAGAGAAATGAGAGAGCCTGCAAAAAGTTATGGGGCTAAGACCTAAAGAATGTAACCCTCTTAATAAGAATATAATTGATTGTACATAGCACACGTGCCTTCTAATTAAATTACAAAAATGAGCTCAGAAAGTAAACAATAAACATCGGCATGATTATTGGGGATGAAATAGCAATCTATGGCAACCTGCATTGCCCTCCAACGCACCTTCAGGTGAAATGTGACAATATATTCGGAGTCTTAAGTGAACCTTCTCGAATCATCACGTGTATTACTGTTTTCTGTCCTCTTATATACGTAATGTTTTGTTATTTATTCATTTTTTATTTGTGGCAGCTATACTTATTCATGTAATTCACTGGAAAAAGGAAAACAGTTATAAAAATTGAAATGTCTTTTTGCTTGTTTATTTTTGTTTATTAATGCTATATTTTAGCAAATGACAAGAAAAGCAAAATTTAAGGAAATCAATTGAGTGCATCGCTATGCAGATTGTATGGAGAATTGTTCTTATTTGTAAAAGTATTTAGATATTCACTTTCCTTTTTAGCTAGCCACGTGTCTCACCCCTTATGAAAATCATTTTGAAATGCTCCTGTAGGTGGATTACAAAGACCTGCAACACCTAAACTACTTCCGGATAATTCACCTCCAAGAAAACCGGGGAAATGCATGTTAATTTAATTTATACAGGAGTGGGTCTGATGCCCCCTTTTGATACCAACCACATTGATGCCTAAAACAAACAGCTGGAATACAACAGTTACAACTGCCATTTTAAATTGAAAAACGATTGATCAAGATGACATAATCGCTAAATCTGGAGAAAAAAAACGTACAAAATGTGAAATATACGTATTTCCACACCTATTTTTATGGCTGTTAATTAACTCGGTGTTTTGAATCACATCACACGCGCCAGAAAAAGTTCCCTCAGGTGTAACGTGTAATTGTAAGTAAAGAAGTTTAGTTGACCTTGGATTGCCCTTCAGCGCCAGTTGTATCATCCTTATGTTAATTTGCTTTCAGTAATGCAATCTGTTATTGTGTTTCGAACATCTGGCGTGCCACGTTATTGATTTTCCTTTGCAGTTAATTGATACTGACAGTTGTTTTTAATTTAACCTAGTCCAGTCACACTGCGCTGTATTGCTAGCTACTTTATCAGAGCGCGAGCCTGGGGCTGCGTCTTGTTATGACTGCGTCTTGTTATGACTGCAGAACGAGTGAAAATTGTCTTTGATTGTCTGGTTAAGGTCCTCGTATACCAAAATGTGTTCTGTCATTTGTTACACGTTGTTGTTACTTAGGAAATTAATTGTCGATTGAACTCTTCCAGACTTCCAGGGCCCTCGAGGGTGCCAGCTGCGGGCAGCAGCGCCAAGGTCCAGGGAGCCTCCAATCTGAATCGAAGAAGTCAAAGCTTTAACAGCATAGACAAAAACAAGCCGCCGCATTATGTTAATGGCAACGAAAGAGGTACGTGTCTTTCAGAAAATACATGAACCCTCCCCCCGTGCTCGTCAATAGAATGTTCCGTTCTAACGCTCACATAGTTAATCGTGTTTATTTTGTAAAAATAAAATAAAAAATAGGATAATCTTAGAATTCAATTGCTTTAAAGCATTTTACTCGCTTTGGTTTCTCAAGTCTCCCCTTCTGTCTCCAGTGTGCCCTGCATATTTGGCGCACTTGAATGGAAGCTCGCACTGGGCACCCAGCCCCATTGCTTTCTGCATGCTCTGACACACAGAGTGGCGTTTATTCACGTCTTTGGGTCTCATTTGGAAAATGAACTAATGAACGCAGCAAGTGTGCCCTCTCGCGTATTCTCCGTCTGTGGGTGGCACAAATATGCATTGAACGCCTATAATGGACAGAGGAGGCCCGTGGCCATATTACGACGTCAATAAAGTTTGGTTAAAATGCCAATTTATTCGAAGACCCTGTGAAAGCACACATTTTTTTGTATACACATAACAGATTATTCATAAATGGGTGGTTGGGCACTGTGAAGGCTGCTTTGAGAACAGATTGTATAGTTGGATTTATAAAAATTGGGACTTTGGGATGAAAACTCATCAGAAGACGGTGTTAAAGAGAAGCAGCATGTGAGGATGATGTAGAGGGGCCGAGCGTTCTGAGGAAAGGTAGGTGGTGTCTGTGCTGAAAGCAGAGCATGCGTTCTTCTTAGTCTCTGGCTGTGAACTACTAAAATGTACTGCTCGAACTACTGGAAAGGTGCGAAGTGCACATGCATGTTTGATTGAAAACCAAAACTTTATTCATCATGCACTGTATTGTGTAATTTACAGCAGAACAGCATGGCTTTGTTCTTTAAATTATATTTAGTCGTGTTCAATTTTTATAGCTCGTAGAGCATTGTTTAAAATGTAGGTAATGTAAAGAGTGATATTTCTTGTGACAGGTGATCTTTAATCTACAGATAAGGGACAGGCTAGCACGCTACATTAGGTGGACAATTATTTTTGGGTATTATTGTTAAATCATCCTTTCTCTAGGTAATGGTTTTGTTTAACTCGTTGTTTACATAGCAGTTAGTGTAACTTAAGTAAACATTTTCCCTATCTAGCGATCAAATTTGGCAACCTTGTAATCTAGCAATAAATCAGTTGCACAACATTATGAAATATATTTATCTCTTTGGATAAAAACAAAATCCTTTCCTGCCCTTTCTTGCTCCATGAAATTTACTCTATTTATAAAGGATTTTGTCTCACTCCCCTATAATGGGCAAAGGAAAAAGATAGGCTTAAGTGCGTGAACTGTGGCTAAATCTGTTGGCGACCAGAAAGGTTCAGGTAAAAGCTACTTATATCTCTACAGCGCCTCCTCCTTTGTGCGCACTAGACATATCAGGACTTCCTCTACATGTGAAGTGGCACCTAGGTCAGATCAACTACATGATTATGTTCCATGCTTTAAGAAGTAACAGGACCTCTTTAATGGGTGATCTAGTGTGGGAGTCCACGCCACAGCAGTATTTTGTAACAGTTTTTGCTTCATATTGCAAGTTTTTTTTGAATACCTGCTTACATTCCTAGTTTGCTTACTTTCAAGATTCTCACCCCCTAAGGCTAAAATCTGCAGAGCCCTCGGCTTCCTTCTGTCTTTATCATCATTGTTGCTAGTAGTGAATCTAGTATCAGCAGTCGCAGTAGAACTTCAATTTAATGGCAGAAGATTGAGACCGAGAATGACATTAACATTAGCACTACTGGTTCAGTTTATACTCTACAGTCAGCAAAACATTGAAAAAGACTAACCAAGTTGCAAGGGAAATGTCTGTTGCCTTTCATTACTAGGGTTATTGTTGTCAAAGTGCTTCAATACAAATTACCAAGATGTTTATGGCTCTGTCAGCAATGGGGAATTAATTTGGTAGAGGGGCACCACTACCAAGTCAATAAGACCACTCTGATTAAATCAAAACACAGTTCTGAGAGAATTTGTTCTCAACCCCTGGTAGCTATGGCACAAGCAGCAGCCATTTCCCAGAGAAGCATGTGCAAAGTTTAAGCAGCAGCAACAATTTTAAAGTAAGGAACACAACACAACACAATAAAATTCCAAAGCATTTTAGAAAAATTTAGAACAATTTAATTATCAAAAGAGATAGCAAGGTCATCAAAATAGGTTAAGTGGAGCCGGAATCCTTGTTTGAGTCCTCATCTCCAGGAGCCAGGAGTCAGGATCTTCTTCTAGCATGACCATCTTATTCAGTTGGAGTCTTCTCAAGTTCAGAATCGTTCTGGGAAAGTGGTGGTAGAGTTGACAATTTATCCTGTGCACTAGCCAGTGAGGAATTCTACTGCCCAATCCTAGCAAATTCCTCAAAGTCCCCCAACCTCCTACTGCTTCCTCCCTGCCTTACTGTAAAATTACCCAGGAGCCCCTGTTTCAAGATGGCATTACTGAGCTGCCACCAAGTAGGCTGGTCTTCAGCTGCTTGGCCTCTCCCCTGCTGGACAGGGGCAAAACTGTTTTTCATGCTAATGTGATTGGAACCTAACTGTCTCAGAGGGTCCTGGGGATAAATAGGAGTAGCCATCCTTGGAATCTTCAAGTCAAGCGAGCTAGTGTTAAAGCTGTCTTATGTTCTGCCAACTGTTCCTGTCCACTTCCAGATATCTAATCGCTGCTAAGTTTTCAGCAGCTAACATCAGTTAATGTTTCTCCTTTCAGAGTCGAGCCATTGTCCTCTGAGTCAAAATTGTGAACTCCCAACCAAGAAAATGTAATGCATCTGTGGAGGTTTGAAGAGTGACAGAAATGATTTCAAGCCAGTTCAGGCTCAGCCAACCTCTAGTACATTTGAACAAAGTAACTTTTCTATCTAGGATATCACTCATAAAAATTAAGTCAGATTTAAAAAACTAAGCAGGACAAAACTTTGAAGCATTTTTCTAGCTCTTTCCTAAATGGAGGTGGAAAATAAAGATTTTACTCCCACTTGGACCTAAAAAGCCTAGCCTACATATTGAAATAGCTTTAGGTTTTATTTCACTGTGAGGGCCCACTAATTTCAATATTGTAGAATGTTCAATTTTTAACTTTTAGCACCACACAACCTTGATGTTCAAGGAAATTATAAGAGACAACGTATGAATATATATATATTTATATATATATCAACAGACCTTTCCCAAATGGCAAAGTTACTACTGCAGTGCAGTTAAAATCCATCCTAGCCAGAGCACAGTGCTGCTCGTGGCCAACACATATTCCTGTCATATATGTGCATGGTGCAGCTCACATGACATTTAACTTTCCATGTCATGATTTAGAGGGGAAGCACTTAACTATTGCATAACACTAGTATTGTGCATAGATTTCTGTAGCCATCTAAGATATGTTGTAGAAAAAGACAGTGAAGGTGAATTTGCCACAGATTCCATAAAGGTGTAGCATGTTATCCTCTTTTGGAATTTGTTTATCTCAAGTGAATCCTGTAATTTCTTTGTCACTAAACTTAGGTTACATGCATCATTCAGGCTGCATTGTCCATTCGTAAGAAGGCATTTGTGTTGTTCACACTAATAAAAACCTTACAGGGAGAAGTAAAATATATGATTTTAAAACGAGAAAACAGCACACTTTTGTCCCCATGTTTTACTACAACAAAAAAGAAACCGAATTAAGCAACAGCAGCATATTATTATCTAGCCACTTCCATTTCATTAACTTCTGGTTAAAATAGTTCAGATGACTTATGATTGCTCTTATTTTGTTCTACTTATATAGTTCAATGTCCACAACAAGGAAGATTGTAAGAACATGGAGAACAGAAAGCAACCTTCACAATCTGAAAGCAAACTGCTCACCTATATGATAAAGCTGATTTAATATTCTTTGTGGAAACAAATAGTGAGTACAAGGGATGCAGACTTCCTTACTGACATGGTGCCACCGTGTGTTACACAGAGAAGAACTCAGCTGATATCACACACTGTGCACATGTTGGGCTGTAAACCACTACATAGACTGGGGTCCCAGCTACTGTGTGGAGGCTCTGCATAGCTGAAACCTGTGAGGATTTGGGTGTACTAAATAATATGGGTGGGAGGCATATTTATCCCAGGAAAGTGCTTATAGGGGACCATGTGGTCACTAGCCAATTGGCTATGTGTTCCCCTCCTACCTAGTGACGAAGTTCCTGTGATATGTGGCATCTGGCTATCCCAGATTGCCACATTCTTCCACTTTTCAAGATGGCACAACCTTTCCTCGGTTGTCAGAGATTGGTAGCCCACCCTGGAAATGTGGCTATCTGAGGGCTACACACTCATGGTAAAACTGGTTTGAGAGCAAGTTTCACCCCTGGCCCTGTCTCCATGCTATCTACATGAATAAAAGGCATCCTATTCAGATGTGTTGGGCCAGACAGCCCATCAAAGGAGGCTTCCACTTCAAAGCTCACCTCTGGGCTAACCCCCGAGTAATCATCCTGGCAGATGATGTGACATCTTGCTGCTGCAGCACTGCCTTTGTTCCTGAGCCTGGGTTTTGTCCAAACGTCTCCCCAGGCAGTCAGAAAAATTTACATCTCTGTGTGTCTGTGTGTGTGTGTGTGTGTGTGTGTGCGCACTTTTGTGAGGCTACTGGACTAGCAGAGCACAGAGTGGCAACTTTGAAAAAGTTATCTACCATTAATAGTGACTTTAATTTAGACCTGGCCATCATGTCACATGCAATGCCACAATTAATTTGATATCTTTACATGACCAAGTTTGGTATTCCCAGTCAAAGGTTAGCCGGTTTTGGGATGCCACCCGGTAATTCTGTGTTAGCCAATGGTGCTACCGACTTTACCCAAAGAAAAATTACATTTTGGAAGTGTTACTGTTAAGGTATATCGGAAAACATAAATCTTACTTAAAATACAGCTCCCTGCCATAGGACTCCATAGGCCTTCCTTGGGGGAGACATATATAATTTTAAGGGATAGGATTGCTTTGCAATTGGTTTAAATGGCAAAGTCAGTCTGGCAGTGAAAACACTGTCCTTCCAGTCTGCAGTGGCAGGCTGGGAGCCATTTTGTACCTCGTCACACAAAGGGTGGCACAAACAGTATTGCAGCCCTGAGTGGATACCCTGTCTCACATGCCCTAGATACCCTGGGACATATATACTAGGGACATATAAGTAAGTCAGGCCTTGCCAATTGGTGTATCCAGTTCGACATGTAATTTATATGAGGTTAAGAATACTGGCACTGAGATCTGGTTCATAGACCTCAGTGCACTCTGAGTTAACAATCCAGCAGCATCAGTTGAAAAATGTTGCGGAAAACATGCACAAAGAGGCATTTCCTTACAAAATACTTTGCAGAATTTCTAACTTGCACAGAACATGGGCGACTGCATCAGAAGTTTTTTTTTTTTTGGCGGGGGGTAGGACTTGGCTTCTCAGGCAGAGCTTTCACAAAGTTCCACTCAATATACAAGGCTACCACAATGCCACACTTCCTCTTTTACGTGATGAACATTTTTTCAAGGTTAGTCTGGAGGTGCGTTTTAACTGCAAGTTCAACAGTTACATTGCAAATCAGTGCATTTTCAGTTTCCTGGGAGAAGTGAGAATAAGTGCATAGTTTCCTATTTGAAATTCACTGCCCGAGAGGGTGTAAAGAGGTTGAAAGGGGCCACCAGCTGATAACAAGGTGGAACAAAATCTATTTACCAAACATATTCTCAGGTGCACCAGAGGAAGCTAATGGACGCTGAAGAAGAAGAGGGCAAGCATAGGTTGGGAGAGGACTATTATATGCACAGTGTTGTTGCCAGGACATGGAAACTTAAGGTAGGAAGCAGGAGGGTCCGTGCCTGAGCCAGCACTGGTTGCATCTCTACCAAAATCTGCACCAATGACAATATTGATGCCAGAGAGTCAGGGAATGACCTGAAGCAATGACTGGTGCAATGATTGTATAAAGCTCCCACCATGAAGGGCTCTTGCACCATTTTCTTCATGGCACTGGCATGCATGTAGCCACAATTCTCACATTGCCTAGAGTCATGTTTGCCCTCCAGGAACCAGAGGCAGATGTGGGTTCTCAGAGTGATAATTGCTTGTGGTATGGATTACATCATTTAAACCCCTACACATTAGGTGGAGAGTGGAGACAAACTGTTAAAAACACTGCAGAATTTACATTTTGTGGAGAAATGTTCCAAGCATAGCAGCTTCGGTTGTGCATTAAAGGCACAAGAGGGAAGGTACTGACATTCAGTGCAGTGGGGTGGCACCATAAACAGCTCCTTCACATCATGTCCAGGGTGCTTACTGAAGTCAGGTCAGAGTTGTGGCACCACCTATAGGCAAAGGAGCTCTATTTCAACAAAAGTTCCAGTGTGGTGCATGGAAGAGATTTACAAGGCGAGTGATCAGCAAGTAGAAATGTCCAATAGAAGAAGGCATAGCTAGACAATTGTTAGATGGTTTGAGCAGTCTCTGCCATCAGGCACAACACTAAAACACATCCCAGAAAGTTCACATTGCACACTCACATTAGAATGCATGTGTGTTCTAGCTCCCAACCTTCTGCCTAATTTGTAAAATAATACATGTTGGACTCAAAGTTTTACTTGGAACATCTTGAGAAAAGCGAGTCTGTTAAATGGCCCCTTGATTCACCAGGCAACCAGCATCCATGACACACGAGCTCCAGGTGTCTGCCTTGCCTTCAGATGGTGTTCCCTGGCATCCTGGGAGTACTATTTTATTTTAAATAGAGGTGCAGTCTAGTGCAGTCATGTAGTTATAAGTGTTTGATACAAGAGTTTGGAAGGGGATTGTTTTGCTTTGATGAAGTGCATTCCGGAGTTTTCTTCCAATCAGTCTTGAAGTCAGTGCTTAGTTTGAGCGAGTGGTTGCAATCATTGGGGACTGACCCTTATTTTTCTGCATCAAAAATTTGCTGTGAACAAGAAAGGGAAAAATATAGAAAGCGTCAAGAAGGAAGAGAAAGCCGGGAAACACTCACAAAGGGAGAAAGCATGAATCTGAAAAGAGTAAGATAAAGGGCAAGGGGATGTCTAATAGCGGATTAAAGAGGCATGAGTTGGATTTAAAACTACCACCTTGGTAATTGCATTTCATTGCACTGGCTGCAATTTGCTGACCACAATGTTGGGCGCTATCACTCTTTCTTTTACAAAGTAAGCACTGACTGACTGACGTAACAGTCACATGGCACTTGAGGCACATTGAGACTCCCATGTGTGTTTGAAAGTGAAGGGAATTTCTGTCAGATGACATTGTCATGTGTCACACCACCATTAGCCCATACCTCTAATGGTATGAATAAAATTATATGTTTATGAATGAAAAGTGATATTAATCAAAAAAGGAGAACAGTCTAAAAGGGTCATGATATTGGCCCACTCTGCAGCTATAGAAGGCGGTAATGTGGATGGAAAAAACTGAGGTGCATCAGCAGACTCTGGTGGTGATCCAAGTGCTAGAATACTCAGGTGTGCTGTGGTTCAGTATTTGAAATTATCGGTGGAGGTGAGTGAGAGACAGAGCAGGTGTGCTGAAAGGAGCGGATGGCAGTACTGGCATGCATTGGTATGAGTTCAAGTATTATAACAAGTTGTGGTGTGGTGGTTGAAGTGCTTAGTCGGAAGTATATGTTGTTTCCATTATTTTAATTGCAGGAGTACTACATGTCAGAGTTTCGAGGTATCTTATCAGAGCATTGTGGAGTGTCTTGGCACAGCTGTGTGAGAGTCCCTGCACTGGAATAGCAAAAGGTGCTGATATTGTTTCAGTACTGGAATTACAGGCAGAACGTCATTGAGATACACTGGTAAAATTATTTGAAGGCCACTGTGTAGGAAAGTGCCACTGTTGGCATGGTTACCCGCCCCCCCCCCCCCCCCCCCTCACACACACACACACATTTTTTTTCCTGATGTTGATGCCAACTTTGATTGAAAGTGTGCTGGGATCCTGCTAACCAGGCCCCAGCACCAGTGTTCTTTCCCAAACTCTGTACCTTTGTGTTCACAAGGGCCCTGTGGCCAGGGAAGGTCCCCAAGGGCTGCAGCATGTATTATGCCACACTGGGGGAGCCCTTAGCAAGCACATGCGCATTGCCCTTGCAGCCTGTGTGTGCTGGTAGGGAGAAAAAGGCAGAGTCAACATGGCACACCTCTCAGGGTGCCATGCTCACAAACCACCTCTTGTGGCATTGGTAAGTCACCCCTCTAGCAGGCCTTACAGCCCTAAGGCAGGGTGCACTATACCACAGGTGAGGGCATAGGTGCATGAGCAATATGCCTCTACAGTGTCTAAGTCCATTCTTAGACATTGTAAGTGCAGTGTAGCCATATTGAGAATATGGTCTCGGAGTTTGTGATTACAAACTCCTCAGCTCCGTTATGGCTTCACTGAATACTGGGAAGTTTGGTATCAAACTTCACAGCACAATAAACCCACACTGATGCCAGTGTGGGATTTCTTGAGAAATTCACCCAGAGGGCATCTTAGAGATGTACCCTGAATGTTAGCCAAACTGCTAGTGTAGGACTGACCTGTCTGTGCCAGCCTGCCACTTTCAGACAAGTGTCTGACCACATGAGATGAGAACCTTTGTGTTCTCTGTGGCCAGAAACAAAGCCTGTCCTGGGTGGAGGTGCTTCACAACTCCCCCTGCAGGAACTGTAGCACCTGGTGGTGAGCCTCAAAGGCTCTAGCATCGGGTTTCAGTGCCCCAGGGCACTCCAGCTAGCGGAGTTGCCAGCCCCGAGGACAAAACCCCACTTTTGGCGAGAAGTCCATCGGGAAAATTAGGGAAAACAGGGAGAAGTGACCACTCCAGCTAGAACCACCCCTAAGGTGTCCAGAACTGAGGTGATTTCCTCCCTGCAGAATCCTCCATCTTGGTTTGGAGGACAGGGACCAATAGGGTTAGGTTTGTGTCCCCTTCCCCAAAAGGAGTGAACACAAGAAGGGTGTAGCCACCCTCAGGGACAGTAACCATTGGCTACTGCCCTCTGACCCCTTAACCACCCCTAAATCCAGTATTTAAGGGCTTCCCTGAACGCAGCTCACCAGATTGCTGGTGACCGAACAAGAAAGAAGAAGGACTGCTATTCTGAACCCCCAGCAGAGAAGAATGAAGACGACAACTGACTTGGCCCCAGCCCTACTGGCCTGTCTCCTGCTTCAAAGTACCTGCACAAGAACAGTGACGAATCCAGTGTGACCCACGACCTCTTTCAAGCTCCAGAGGACTACCCTGTACCCAAAAGGACCAAGAACTCCAGTGGACAGCAGCCCTGTCAAAGAAGAAACAACTCCCAAGGTCTCCAACACCACTCTGAATACGTGGGTCCTGACCACTCTTCACTCGATACCTGCAGCCCGTGTCCAGGTGGTTCAACTGACTAGAGAGGGTCCCCAGGCGATTGTGAGCAAGTGCCCACCCTAGGTTGACCATTCCACCTCTCCATGACGACACCTGCAGAGGGAATCCTGAGGACCCCCCTGACCGCGAAAGCTCTGGATGAAGATATCTGACCCCTGAAAGACCACTGCACCCGCTGCCCCCTGGCCTTGGAGAACCCGACCTCCGGTGCAGCTATGTTTAGCAAGGGATCCTCCTCCCTGTCCAGCCTGTGGTTTGCCCGAGTCAACCCCCTGCACCTCGCCTGCAGCCTTTGAGTGGCCCACGGTGTCCCTTCATAGAGAATAATTGGAGACCCGATGCCTTGTTTGCTTCCTGCACCTGGCCGTCCCAGTGCCGCTGAGTCCCCCCCAGAGCTCCTTTAAAACCCCCAGATCTGCCCTCCGAAGTAACGAGTAATTACCTGCAGGCAGGCCTGATTTTGAGTGTCCCCAGTCTCCATAGGAGCACATGTTAAATTTGCTTCAATTTTGACCTCTGCACCCGGCCGGCCCCGTGTTGCTGGTGGTGGGTGTTTGGGGTTAACTTGAACCCCAACCTGTGGACTTCCTAACCCCTGGAGACTGGAACTGTAAGTCAAGTACTTACCGGTAAATCGTACTAACTTTTCTTCCCCCCCAGGTACTGTTTCTGAAAATTGCACTGTCAACTTTTCAAACAGATAATTGCCTATATTTCAAAAACTGTATAACTTATCAATTTCAAACAAAGTGCTTTTGATATATGTGTGAAATACGAATCTATTGAAGTACTTACCGGCAACTTGAATTTTGTGGTTCTAGAAATAAATTAAGAAAATATATTTTTGCTATATAAAAACCATTCGTCTGGAGTTAAGTCATTGAGTGTATGTTGCTTCTATTGTCTGTGTGTGCACAACAATTGCTTTGCATTACCCTCTGAAAAGCCTAACTGCTCGACCACACTACCACAAAAGAGAGTATTAGTATTATATACTTTAGCCTCTGTTAAGCCTTTGGGGAACCCTCTGATCCGGTACACGCTGTGTCTCCTTTTGATATAGTATATACATAGCCAGCTTCCTACACACAGCAATGGAGCAAAGCTCAGAGGAACTGGACAATGAAGACACCTGGAATATGGAGGAGGTTGGAGGGGGGGTTATTAACAGGACAAAAACTTTTACTTATTAGTCTTCTATAGCACACCCGCGCCAAAGTATATTAAGGTGCTTTATAGCAACCCCTTCATTGTCTGTAGGAAATGTTTTACAACTGAACCACTTCAAAAAACATTAAAAATAATAATATGCAGAACTGAGATAAAAGGCACTTGGGGAATGAAAAGTCATTCATACACATCAGTGTTTGGGTACATTAATTTTACAGTGTGTGCACTACATAAGTGCTGTTATACGAGTCATGACTGCTGCCTTGGACTGCAAAATTTAATGTCAATCAAGGTCAGGGTGCATCATCCTTTTATGGGGTGGATGCAGTTTGTGCGGGTCTGCAATTGGGTAAGGTGCATTAGGCAAACGCTTGCCATGGAGAGAGTTCAGGTAACACAGATTAGCACTGATGTTCCAGAAGAACAGTTGTCCCTTTCTGGTGGATGCAGGAACCACATCTTTGGGTATGTAACAAGCATAGGCAGGTGTGGAGGCTGTGGGAATACAGGTCTGGTTAGTGCCAGGGATGGCCAGGAAGTATAGGTCTTTTCTATGGCATATGGAGAAGGCACTGACATGCTAAGGATGCCCAGGTGGGGGGGAATATGCTGTTCGTCTGTACGAACAGGCAGTCCTCTATGCTTGAATGTTTCCATTTTTAACTGTTGTCTCGGAAAGCATTCCCTAGAGGCATCAGACTTTACAAGCTTTAAAACTTCCACTTTACCATAAATGTATTCTAAAAAGTCTCATGATGTTGTTCAAGCAGTGTTTCATGATCGGTCATGATCCGTCAGATGGACCACTTTTTTGGGTGCCGTAGCCTATTTTTGGTCCCAATCTGACCCTGAGCACATCCCGCATGATAGTAGAGATGTGGAATAAGAGTGACTAAGCATCTCGTAGAATGTTGTTTCCAGAAGCAGGAGTTTGTGAGCAGGTGCAGCACACTGTGTATGACTGCATTTCTGCTCTCTGCTTCTCTCTAGGCCCCACTGGGCCTTTTGTGGCAGACTACGATGCTCTGTGGCCAGACAGAGAACTTAGCTGAAACTCTCTGTTCTCGTTTCTCTGCAACCGGCGGTGGCACTTTTGAATTATTATACTTTGCTTGCAGTGTTCTCCAGTTACAAGTTGGTAATTATGCACAAGCTAAGTTGGTGGCCAGACTGGGAGTGAAAAATATGACCTGGTTTATTTTGCGTTAGCCCAACGATGTTCTCACAGAAAGAAGCGGTCGGACTGTAAAAGCCTTGGTGATTGGTCTCAGTGCAGCCGTGTCCAGCTCCAGCGGATTCTTCTTTTCGGTCTTTACAGCTGTGGAACTGTTTCACAAAGGGACTTTTGTTGCATCTTTGTACCTTTTTCACCTCACTGTGGAAACAAAGTAAATAGGCAAAATTGCCATCACTTCAGGTGAGTGACATCACCATCACCAAATGTCTACCCTCACTGCTGCTCGAAAACGTGCATGATACTACCAAGAGAGGAATGGCTAGAGGGGCTGCCCTGTTGTCCCTCTCAGTGTATGCTGTGGGCTGCCCAGTGTGAATGCCACTTCCAGCAGACGATGATTGAGGGGGGAGATGTTACCCAATGCCTCTCTTTATGTTCTAATAAGTATTACGTTTTCTTTTTCTTTATCACATGATTCTAAAGAGACAGTGAAAGCTATCTCCAGGTCCTCCTGAATTGTACAGTGAACCAATAAAAGTCAAATATTTCAGAATGAAAAGTCAACCAAATATGCTTACCTAGCATTCATCTTAATCTGTACCAGAATAGTTTTGCAATAGGGGAAAACGTCAAGACCGTGCTCTGGACACTGTAGCACATTCTCTTTTGAAAAACTCATCTTCCTCGGTACTGTACTGTATTATATTACAATTGCATTTCTATAGTGCCTCGTGCTCCTGATGAGGCAGCGAAGCACATTAGCAGATGGGTAGCACTACACCATGAAGGAAGGAGTGCTTCATCGGAAATGAGTTAATTGAAGTGTGGCTGTGTAGGAAGTGTTTAGATGTTGTTGCTTGAGTGACCTTATGTCACTTTGCTTAGGAGTGTAATGAAAGCAAGAAGTTTTACAGATAAAATGTCTGCACTTTACATTGTATTTAAGTGTTAAAGAAGTGTATTTGTAGAGCTCAGACCTATCCAAAAAAGGCAGAGTGATGGACATTGTCAAAAGCAAACATACAGTCAACAAGTGTGTAGTAGTTACGTTATGTTCTTGTGCCTTTTTGATTTGAAATGCTGCAGTAAAATGTTGAATGTTAAGATGTGGAACCTTTTGAGCTCTGGACATGATTTTCATCAGCTGATGCTCCACTTGTTCAAGAATCTTCGCTGTGGTGTCTTAATCTGTTTCACTCATAAATTACGATCTTCAGTTATCCTATATGCAGTGTGATTGCTACAAAGTGATTGGAGAGAAAGTTGCCTTTCAAGAGTAGAGGTGGATTGTTACGTTGTCTTAATGTAGTGTTGTTTAAAGAGATGCATATTCAGCTCCTTCCTCTATTGGAGCAGAGTTAGGGCAGTCCTGATGGATAGAGGAAAGATGTCCCAGATCCTGACCTACATAGACGGAGGAAGCCTCCTGATTGCACCTCTGAAGAGCCATCACAGGTCGACAGCTGATTTATTTATAGAAGTTAATGCTACGATGATTGATCAGATCTTTATAGAATCCACCTGGAATTGACAGCAGCATTCACTGGGTGGAGGCATTATTGATACATTCTCAACACAGTACTTCTGGAGTGAACATTGAGCGATCTGCAGGCTTGCACTGAAAGGAGGTAGCCAAGTTGCATCATCTCGAGGTTTAGTGAGAAACAAGCCACTGGCATGCACAAAGGAAATTGAAACACGGCTATTGTAATAATTACTTACTGGCGATCCAGCAGTGGCAGACAAGGAGACATTTTATACAAGCAAACAGACAAACTAAAAGCTCTACAGATGCCAGCCAGCAGCAAACACAACTGCCCCTTGGTTGTGTGGTGGGTACATTGAGCCAGTATAAATGCACTGTAGCATCAGCCAAAGAATTACAGAGGATTAGCCCAGAACCTGCACTGGTTATGAACTGAGCATTAATGCCCTGCAGGGTCTGTCCTGTAGCATCTGAGGCGCAAGTTTCAGCATAACCTGGATACATGAAACACGTAATAAATATGATTCACTGGTTGATGGTGACTGATAGTATTGTTGATTAACATAGCAGCACATTGGGATTCCAGTAAAGATTTTTGCGAAATGTACAATGAACTATCAAAGGGACAAAGCGTTGTGACACTTCATGTCATTTTATACCATTTGAGCAGTCCGAAGCCGTTTGTTGTCACTTCTATGGGCTCATGATTTTGGTGACGTACAACTGCTGCTTGCCTTAAGTGATCATTATGGATTTTGTATTACATGCAGCCTAATTATAAGAAGTGAAGTAGCTTATTCATTTGGGAAGAGGGAACTCATTCCGACATAATAACCACACTATGGTTACATCTCAACATGTCCATGTGAAATTCTGTTCAATACTGGGTAGCTATAGCACAAGTTGCAGATGATCACCCTAGCAGTGGGTGTTAGGTTCAAGCAGTAAAGACAATACAATAAATTCTAAAACCACTTACGACAAATCGAGAACAACTGTATGAACAAAGAGACAGCAAAACTAACAAAATTATATACTAGGATCGAGAAATATGAATTCTTAATGTTTTAAGGAAAAAATCACCTAGGAAAATAAAGGGGCATTGACAAATATTGGTTTATGATTTATTGAGTACTCAGCATATTTTCTGGCTTACCATGATAGAGTGGAGATCCGATACACAAAGCAGGATATCCCGGTCCAAGTTTATACCTTGGTACTTTGTAATATTTTTAAAGATCTGTATTTTCTAGTGGGGCAAGGTCCAAGAATGACAGATGAGGGTTTCATGAAGTTGATTATGTCATCATCGAGCTCCCACTGAAGAAATACGTTTTGGATTGAAAAGCTCCAAGTAGGACACAGCTGGATTTTGTTGCCACATAGGTCTCATAGCCTCTTCATTAGATTTCTCCTTTCACGTCTGCTCCATGGGTTTACCATAGGAATTAGTCACTTTCTTAGCCCCCAAAATCCTCCAGGATTGCAAGACTGGGAGCTTTAGCTGGGAAAAGCTCCATGAGGCCAGATAACTTTGCTGTGAGGTCCTGCTGAACCGGTTTTCAGTACAACTAAGAGATACGAATGAGACAAACCTAGTTTTCTTGCTGACATAAACTCAATGATTTTATGCAAGCAAGAAGACAACAATCTCAAGTTAAAAATATTGTGGTGGAATTAATTATGCAAATCCTGTTATTTATACTGTTGGACCTGGCCCTTTGTGCAGGGTCATCCCCAGACTTTTTGCCTCCTTCCTCCTATTTTTTCCTGACCTGTTTTTGTTGGCTTTAGAACTCCGAGCACTTTACCACTGCTAACCAGTGCTAAAGTGGATATGCTCTCTGTGTAAATTGTACTGTTGATTGGTTTATCCATGATTGGCATATTTTATTTACTGGCAAGTCCCTAGTAAAGTGCACTAGAGATGCCCAGGGCCTGGAAATCAAATGCTACTAGTGGGCCTGCAGCACTGGTTGGGCCACCCACCTGAGTAGCCCTGTAATCATGTCTCAGACCTGCCACTGCATTGTCTGTGTGTGCAGTTTTTAAACTGTAAATTCGACTTGGCAAGTGTCCCCATTTGCCAGGTCTAACCCTTCCCTTTTCCTACATATAAGACACCCCTAAGGTAGGAATTAGGTAGCCCCATGGGCATGGTGCAGTGTATGGTTTGGTAGGACATATACTAATGTGTTTTATATGTCCTGACGGTGAAATACTGCCAAATTCGGTTTTCACTGTTGCAAGGCCTATCTCTCTCATAGGTCAACCTGGGGCTGCCTTTAAATATGATTAAAGCATAGATTCCCTTTGGGAGCAGACAGACGTGTGGAGTTTAGGACCTCTGAACTAACATTCATTTGTTTTTAAAAGACTTAAGATACTTTATATCACTTTTACAGTGATATCTTGGCATCTACTTATTGCATTTTTAATTGTTTTGACCTGCATTTATCCAGATACATATTATATTTTTCTAAACACTCTGTGATGTATTTTTGTGGTGCTATGTGGTGTTATTGTATGATTTATTGCACCAATACTTTACACATTGCCTTCTAAGTTAAGCCTGACTGCTCAGTGCCAAGCTACCAGAGAGTGGGCACAGGATGATTTGGATTGTGTGTGACTTACCCTGACTAGAGTGAGGGTCATTGCTTGGACATGGGGGAACCTGACTGCCAACAAAAGACCCCATTTCTAACATTGGTGATCAGCGGTGAGGATAGGACTTGTATTTGTGCAGTGACATACAATAGCTAAGTATTCACTGCCTACCCGCAGTTGAAGGTTAAAGTGATTTTTCATCTTTTTGCTTTTTGTTCTCTGATGTCCACCTGGATATATTGTTGATATTTTTGGGTTGCACCTGTGAGGCTTTGGCAGAATGGAAGTTAACTTTTGGCACCTATTCATCTATAAAGAGAAGGAGCTAAAAGTATTCTTCAAGGAAAGGGGGCTGGCTGTAAAGAAGAAATCCAGAAGGGAGGATCTTGAGTCAGCCCTGTTTCAGCATGAGTTAAAACGCTGGCAGGCAACACACTACCAGATGAGTCTGAGGAGGAGGACTACTTGGATGAGGAAAGGGAACCAGAGAAAGATGAATGGCTCCTAGCTCAGGAGCAGTGGAGGGAAAAGCTATATGCAGAGATTGAGAGGGCGGAGGTGAAGAGATCCTTAGCCCAGGAAAAAGAAAGGATTGCAGCTCAGGAGGTGAGCTGTGAAGAGCTGAAACTGGAAGCCATGAGGACTGAGTCCAGTTCAGATGGTGGCAGCAAATATCTTGTATCCTGTACTGCTGAAGAAGTGCACATGCCCAGAGATATGGTGCCCTACTTGAAGGAGGGAGTTGACACACACACACCAGGAGGTTCAGGAGTATGAGGAAGCTCCCTTAATGCACATAGCCCCTGAGGTGGACTGAGGAACTGGCACAGGGAGTCATATTCCTACTGAGGGGAGGGACACTTTACTGGCTCTAGGTGAGAGTAACCGGGAAAAGGGTTCCCACCAGGTAGAAGTCCTGGTTATGGAGTGTGGAGACATCCCGGAAGAGTGTGGGTTGAGTGTCGGGGACAGTCAGGTACTGTCTTACCAGTCCCAGGAGAGTGATGTGGGGTACTTTTTCAAGGCTGAGTCACTGGATAGTTGGGTGAAGGGTAGTTTGGTTAATTCATGTGAGGGGCTGAGTGATAGAATTGCTGGAGAGCATATGTCTAGTCTTTATTTTCCAGAGCTACGCTAACACCAGGTGGAGTGTGAGTTCCCTGACCCCAGGGAGCTTACACTGTAGGCCGACCTCTGGTGGAGCACCAGAGAGTCTGAAGAGGCATTTGGGGGTACTCCTGAAGGGAGTGGTCTAGGTGTTTCCCAACCAGGTGAGGTGGGAAAGGATTACAGTGTCCCAGGTAGGTCCCAGTGTAGTGGGATGGGTGAGGGACCCATGTCCAGTCTCAGAGGAGAGGGGATGGGCTAGGCCCAGGGTCCCTTGAGATCCAGTCCCAGGTCCTGGAGGGTACCATGAGGGAACGCCAGGAGGGGAACCTAGCCTGTACCGTAGGGCCATCTGTTGAAGGAGACCCCCAGTGTCAGGAGAACTTGGAGGGGGTGGCTGTAGCCAGCACCTCGCCAGTTCTGGTGTCTGGCAGTGCCAATCCTAGTGAGGGGGTGCAGAAGTCCAGACAAGGGGTTGGGAGAGGTTGCGGACCCCAGTGGAGGACCTGGAGGATAAGGGGTCAGCTCTGAGAGCAGAGCCCCCCAGGAATGACCTTGGTGAGAACATTTCTGGTTTGGGAGGAATCCAGACTCTGCCAGATGGGCAGGGGTCAGGAGACCTGCGCCAACCATACTTTTGTGTGGCCCTTGGGGGTGGTGTGTCCCTTGTGGGGGGCGAGTGTGCCCCCCAGCAAGTCCTGGTGTCTCAGACAATGGTTCAACCTCAGGGTGGTGACTCTGGGTTGGATGACCAGGTTCAGGGGTTAAACTCTGACCTGGTGGGGGGTAGGTATGCCCCCCCAGGAAGTCCTGGGTTGCCAGGCAGTGATCCAGTCTGAGGCTACAGACCCTGGACTGGAGGATCAGGTGCAGGTGGTAAACCCTGACCTGAAAGGGGGGGGGGCAGTTTGCCCAATCACCCCCACTGGTGTGATTTCTAGGGGCACTCTCCCTGAGGTAGGGGGTGCAGAGCCCTGGGAGTAGGGGCAGGGGAGGGAGAGGCTCACCCTTGACCCTAGTTCAATCTAAGGGTACAGACCCTGGATTGGAAGGCCAGGTTCAGGGTGTCCCTCCTGAACTGGAGGAAGGGGCTGCTGCTGACAGCGCCCCTACCATGTTGTCTTCTGGGGGGGGGGGGGGCACTCCTAGTTGGGGGGTGCAGGACCCCAGAAGGGAGAGCAGGGGGAGGGAAGCCTCACCCCTGGCCCTAGTCCAACCTGAAGGTACAGACCCCATGTTGGAAGACCATTTGTAGGTTAACACCCCTGCACTGGTAGTAGAATTGTGCAGGACTGCTTCTATAAGTACCCTGACATTTCTGGACTCTGGGGGTGCCGCTCCAGGAGGGAGGGTACAGAGCCCCAAAGGGGAGGAACAGGGTCAGGCTGTCATTCCAGACCTGGTGGAAGGGAAAGTGGTCAAAGGGTGCCAAGCACATTAGGCTACCGCCCCCACTCTCCTCAGTCACAGTGGTTAGAGAGTCTTGAGAGGCCTGGAGCCTGGCTCTCATCACTGACAGCTGTCAGTTGCCACTGTGGCTTGCTGTCCTGGTAGACAGAGTTGCCCGGGGGGAGGGGGGGGTGGCAAGAGTCACACCCCAAGGATGTTATGGGCAACACCACTGTGTTGGCCCTGGTGGTACTATCCGGCCCCTGGGATACATCTGTGAGCAAATTAAGGTTATGTGGTGAACAGAGGATATCTGCAGGAGAGGAGAAAGTTTGCCATGGGTTAGCTTAGTGGGCCCTGAGAGTATGGGCAGAGGGATCCAACTGAAGTCAGGAAGGTGTAGAACTGGAACATGCCCCTGCTGTTCTGGGCCTGGGTCCTTGTTCTATCGCCTCAGTCAGGGAAGTACATCAGGGTATTGATTGTTCTCCCCTGGCTTTAAGCTGGTGGGGGGGTCATGTTGGACCTGGCCCTTTTTGTAGGGTCATCCCCAAACATTTTGCCTCCTTCCTCCTATTTTTTCCTGTCCTGTTTTTGTTGGCTTTAGAACTCTGAGCACTTTATCACTGTGCTAAAGTGCTTATGCTCTCTGTGTAAATTGTACTGTTGATTGGTTTATCCATGATTGGCATATTTGATTTACTGGTAAGTCCCTTGTAAATTGCACTAGAGGTGCCCAGGGCCTGTAAATCAAATCTACTAGTAGGCCTGCAGCACTGGTTGTGCCACCAACCTGAGTAACCCTGTAATCATGTCTCAGACCTGCCACTGCAGTGTCTGTGTGTGCAGTTTTTAAACTGTAAATTCGACTTGGCAAGTGTCCCCACTTGCCAGGCCTAACTATTCCCTTTTCCTACATATAAGACACCTCTAAGGTAGGCCCTAGGTAGCCCCATGGGCAGGTTGCAGTGTATGGTTACAGTAGGAATATACTAATGTGTTTTATATATCCTGACAGTGAAATACTGCCCAATTCGTTTTTCAGTGTTGCAGGGCCTATCTCTCTCATAGGTCAACCTGGGGCTGCCTTTAAAAATTATTAAAGCGTAGATTCCCTTTGGGAGCAGATAGACCTGTGGAGTTTTGGGACCTCTGAACTCACAATTTAAAAATACATCTTTTAGTAACGTTGGTTTTAAGATTGTGTTTGAAAATGCCACTTTTAGAAAGTGGGCATTTTCTTGCTTGAACCATTTTTGTGACTCTGCCTGTTTGTGGATTCCCTGTCTGGGTTAGATTTACAGTTGGACTGTTTGCACCTCTTTCCAGACAGTGACACAAAGGGGGGGTTGAGGTGTAGCCTGCATAACCTGATGAGCCACCTGGGCTAGGAGGGAGGGGAGGAATGGTCATTCACACCTGAAAGGGCTGTGCCTGCCCTCACACAATGCAGTCTCCAACCCCCTGGTGTGTTTCTGGGGCCTTGCCTGGGCAAGGCAGGATTTCACAAACAAGTGATAATTTCCTATGAAGTAAGCCTACTTCAAAGGCCAAACTGGGTATAAGAAGAGCACCCAAACCCACAGTTTTTAGACACTTCTTGTGGTAGATACTCTGCCTCACAAACACTTTCTGGACAAGAAACCTCCTGGTGAAGAATCCCTGAACCAGACCTGCCTGGCTGCCCAAAGGACTCGCCTGGACTGCTTTTCTGAGAAGGACTGATGCCTTGCTGTTGCCCTACTGCCTTGCTACTCCCTGGCTGTGCTGAGAAGTGCTCTCCAAGAGCTTGGATAGAGCTTGCCTCCGGTTCCCTGAAGTCTCAGGACCAAAAAGACTTCACTCCTGCAATTGGATTTCTTTAGCGGTGAAAATTCATCGCACAGCCTGCTAAAAACGATGCACAGCCGGCCCCGCGGTGAGAAATTCACTGCAAGCTGAACCGGAATGACGCAGCCAACCTTCACAAGGAGAAGATAGATGCAGCGCCCGCGTAGCGACTGGAACTTCAACGCATGGCCCACTGGATTGACGCACAGCCGGCCCAGAACAATGCAGCCTGACTTCCAGAGAGAATTCGACGCAGCGCCTGCTGTGCGGGATAAATTTCCACACAACGCCCACTGGATTGACGCAGCGCTTGTGACTTCACTTTGCTAGCCTAGGGTTCCATCACCGTCCCCGGGGTGCCCGAAAACCCCGCAACCTGAAGAAGAACCAAGTCAGCGCGCCTAAAATCGACGCAAAGTCTTCCCCTGCGTGAAAAATAACGACGCAATCGGTGTGCAAAGGGGTGTAACTGACACACACCTCCCAGTTTTCCACACATCGTCGCCTCTGCGGTCCCTTGCAAGATTTTGAACGCAAAGCAGGTACTTTGTGCTTGCAAGAGACCTTTACTGTTTTTAAGAGACATTCATTTGTTTTTAAAAGACTTAAGGCACTTTATATCACTTTTTACAGTGATATCTCGACATCTACTTAATGCATTTTAATCGTTTTGACCTGCATTTATCCAGATAAATATTATATAGTTTTCTAAACACGGTGTGGTGTATTTTTGTGGTGCTATGTGGTGTTATTGTATAATTTATTGCACAAATACTTTACACATTGCCTTCTAAGTTAAGCCTGACTGCTCAGTGCAAAGCTACCAGAGGGTGGGCACAGGATAATTTGGATTGTGTGTGACTTACCTTGACTAGAGTGAGGGTCCTTGCTTGGACATGGAGTAACCTGACTGCCAACCAAAGACCCCATTTCTAACATATACTATTCTTACAATTCTGCTTTATGATCACTTACTGAATCAGACCAGTCATTTACATTCAAATGATACAGAGACAAACCCCTTTCAGCAACAACCGAAGCAAGAAATTCCGTTCTCTTGTATGACAATCTTGCCCTGATCTTTATGCATCTCTTGAGAGTGCCACAATTTGCTAGGAAGGAACTTGGCAGCCATCCAGTGGTTGTGTGATGGCACATTTAAAGGAAAACTTTGGAAGCCAATATTTGCTTCGCAAAAACGTTACAAGCCAAATGGAATAATATTTATGATCCTCATTTTGTGCCCTGGAAGATTGTGTCAGAGAGGTGCAATTTAAGCACTGTGCCCTGAAGGCTTACAATGCACATATTTTGATGACTTATTAAAATGAAATGTAAGTATGTGTTTTTGGTGACTTATTAATATAGATATCCCTGCCTGCAAAGACACTTTAACTTTCCATGTGTCACTGCAGTGTTTGTCAACTGCAATCCAGCTAGAGCATGGCAGTGCTCATGCAGTCATTTATTTCTGTCATATATGTGGGAAGTGTGAATAATATACTGCAGCCCACATTTGCCATTTAAGTCCTATGTCATTGACGATCTCCCTATAGGAAACGTGTTCTACCAATGAGATAAACCCATAATTATCAGTTCAATTTTAGGGCCTGCAAACACACACAAACATACACATACTGTAGAACTGAGTAGCTGCCGTGTCACATTAGAGGGAGTGCAAACACCACCAAAAGCAAGGTCCAAAAAGGGCAAAAATACCTTAAATGACCAAACAGCAACGGTGAACCTTCTATAACATGCACATGCCTTTGTGCGTCTAGCACAGAAGACTGTGCATTGGACAGCTTTAGCTATGGTTTCTCTGATCGAATTTTAAAGAACTATTGAGGTCCCATGAACAAATCATCATATACAGAGAGATTGTATAAGATTGCTCCTTCATTAACTCGCTGAGCACAGGTCCAAGACGCACTAACCGGACATATGACCTTTGAGTGATGCATTACTATTATATGCATTCCACATTTTGTTTTTTATAATTAGCTTTTGCTTTTTGCTGTGGCACAATTCAATAATCTATTTTTATCAAATCTGACACTGTATGGAGTTAAATGTTTACACTGTATTGCTATTCATTTCCCATTGATGCTCACCCAACACCTGTGCAGTACAATCACAAACCAGTGTTAATAGGCCAATCCTTAAAAAAACAAGGAATTCTAGTACTTTATTCTGTAAATTCATGGAACTTACATTATGAGGTCATGTATGCCCACATCCATTTTTAGGATCCATAATGCGATTACCTTAAACTTTATTTTCTTGTCTTCTTTCAGCTCCGCACTACAGGTCTTTGTGTCCACATTTGTCAATCACAGTTACTAAGTAATTTATAATGTTTAGTGATAAAACTGGAAGCTTGTGTGCGCATACAATCCCAAAAACGTTATGACATCCGCATTCACCAGCAATCTACGTGTAGAAACTAAATGATTATTCAAACAAATATAATCAAGTAGCCTCCTTTAGCTCTGTAGATCAAAATTCTGAAATAGTGAAGGTGCTAGTTTAGTTGGGAATTACTCACTGCTTGGCTGTCCTAATTGACTTTAAAATGAACCCTCGTCTTGGTAGACCGAGGTATATTACCGACTTTCCGTTAGATGCCGTTTCACTATAAAATGAACGCGTGTATAGTTAGAGGCACAATTGTGAGGTGATTGTAAGTAAATACGTAAATGCTCTATGTGCTCTTGAAACAACCCGTTTCTAGTATTCCTGAGAGGTGATGGTGTCCTTAGAGGGCGGCTGCTAATTGGCCTGTTGTTGCCATGACAGCTTGCATCCGCGTTAGGAGGGTGCCCAGCTGCAGACGCTGTAGGTTGTCTGTTCATATACAGATAACTCCCTTTCAATGCAAGAAACAATCTCTGGTAACAGTTTTCCCTGAGCCGAGCTCTTCTGTTTGACCTGTTTTTCTGCATTTGGAAGTGGATTTGTAGCAGAAGCACAGGTATTGTTCTTTGAAAACTGATGGTTCTATTATCCTCTCGTAAGTATAAACTAGACATGCACCAAGAAACGTTCTGCATCATATTAATTGTATGGTCGCAAAAAGCTATACTTTTCTGTTCGATTCAGTTCCCCAATTAATGTGTCTTTATGACATAACATGACAGTTTCCTTTTTCATATTGTCATATATAAAGTCCAACAAATCACGTAACCTGAATGCATAAAAACACTGCTTTTGGCAAGTTATTTGTTATTTTACATTATGTGTTTTAAACGATTTTAAAAGTTTTAATGGGGTTTCATGTTGTAATTTAATACGGATCACACACTGGAATGAGAAGTCTGAGCCTGTCTTGTGCTGCACATTTAAACACAGCTTGATCAGTGCTTGGGGTTGTGTGTGTGTGGGGGGGTATTTGGGGTAGGAAGATCTGAGAATCTGCTCCACTGTGCACAACCACAGATTAGTGCAAGGCACCTGCTCGCTGCACAGACCAACACCATATATTAAAAACTAGCAGAGGCCTTCTGTGCTGGCACACACTGCTTCTCACTAAGGGCCAGTGTTCCTCCTGTTACATAAAGCTGCAGCATTCTGGCCATCCTGCAAGGGCAGCTGTTAGTGGAGGTACACAGTTCCTGTCTGCTCGACCATGGGTGAGCAGAAATGTACTTATCAAAATATGCCACCCAGCTTGAGGCCACTAAGCATCCACCATCCCAGTGTCTGAGACATTAACATACACCTCTCAGGTGGTGGCTTTGCTCTGCACAAATTTTGTAATTTGAACATGAGGTGGCGTGAACAGGATTTTCTGGATTTTCAATGCGGTACTTATAAGCACAACAAAAATGTCTGCCACTGGGATAGAATCCATGCACTTTATGCCCCCTTTTGTACTACCACAAATAAGACACATTCACTGAAAGCAGCAGTGAAAACTAGTTCCCCTGGAGTATGCCTACTTCCGATAGTGGACTGTAATAAAGTGGCGCAACCACTACCCTAGTGTAACTGCCAATGTAGAAATGTGCATTTATGATATTTATTTTGCTATTTTTTTTGTTTCCGTTGAACAAACTGCCTTCCAGACCACAGCATTTTTATGATTCTAATGGTTTCCTTTCCTCTCAAGCTTTTTCCCTGCTGGCAGCCTTCTTATGTGTAGGGCTATATGTGCAGATGCAGTGGGAAATACATTGCTAAAGCTAGAGACAGCTCCCAAAGTTCTTGCTTTGGGGATGTTCTTGCGTTTGTAATTCCACTGCTATAGGAACATTGATCCTGCCCATCCAAACCAGACGTGTGAGTACAGTCCAACCAGGTGGCAGACTTTCCTGCAGTTTTAGGTGTTATTTACACTTTTTGAACCCCTAAAAAACTGCATATTATGGTCTGTCATTTAGAAGTCCAGAGGGCACTTTTTTTCCACACACAAACCTCGCATGGGCAAAATGGGCTGTGAATTGGGTACATTGCTCTCTCAGATATTGCATGTATGAATGTATTAATTTATTAGAAAAGTTCCTGTTTCAGAATGTTTTAGTCATCTCAGGTGCCACACCTTGAAGCGCAGCCTTACGTTTATTAGTGCCGTGGAGCCCATTGGCTGTGAATTACTATAGTCATTTGAAAACATCTACTTGTGATTGAAAAACATAAGCATCTCACTGATGAACTTTTAAATGTCGAGGTATGCGACTTCTGTGATCGATTCATAGGTCCACAGCTGCATACGGCCCTTGCTTTGTCAGTTTGCTTGTCTGAGGCAAGAATGGGTCCTTTTCTATGGTAGGATAATAAATAGGTGCCAGTAGATAGGAGCCAACCCACGAATGTGGCTGCAGTTCGGTGGCTAGGACAGCAAACCTGTGAACCATTCCTAGGTCTTGACTCCAGTCCAGCGACTGCTTCCTATGCGCATCTTTGTCTGCCCCTTCCATGTCCATACTTCCAGTCTTTCCTATTCATACGAACGATGCAGACAGAATATTTCTGTTAGGCGTTCAATTAAACGGCGAGGGAATGTATCACCAGTGGAAAAGCACCAAGGCGCTAGCATAATAGAGCTGGGAAATATAGGCGATCTGCCAGCCAAGAAAGAGTCGCAATTTCCCGACGTTAAACGTCAGAACATTGTAGATTACTGCAGTTCAGCAATCTGGTTGCAATTTAGCTTGTCACTTAAAAGCTTCTGCAAGAAATATGCGCTGTCAAAGTCTCAAAACTGTGCGAAAATTGCATCCTTGAAACCTCTTTTGAACGGCAGCTGCCGAGACGGTGTTTTCCATTTCAAGTTTGTGCAAGGCCTGGTCTTTGTAGCTCCTGTAAACGCCAGGGGGATACATGAGCTTGAAAGTGCCACAGAAACCAATTGTGAAACACAGCTCTCGAGACCTGGGCCTTGCTTCCCAGCAGCGACGGCTTTCCTGCAGCACAGGCATTGGTCCCCATAAGTGCATTGTGGTCAATGTTATTACAGTTTATCTAGCTGAGTTTAATCTACATGAGTTTCAATGCCCATGGTATCATTTTATTGCAAATCACAATGAGCGATTTTCAAGTCAAATGAAACACGTTCCTTGCTATGGAATACCTCATTCCAATTGTAGGGGCACGTGCCAACCAGTAGTGTTCCCTTAAAGCACTTTCAACTGCGTCCTTGTGCACTGCTTCTGTAGTTTTGCAAATGCACGCTTGTGATTGGTGCCCTAAGGAGAAGGCAATTAGCAGTGGCAAGCGCTACAATAGAAACACGGCCTACTTCGGATCAAGACAGCGACCGTTGTTTTTTAATTATGCGTCAGTCCAGATTGAGGATGGAATGGCTCATCCGTTGATTATTTTTTATCAGGAACGCGTGGACGCCTGATGCTGTTTGTGGTACATAGAGGCCCCTTTCTCCGAGTCAGAGACTGATTCAGGAGCGCGGATCACGTTGTTTTGGATTTAAATGTGGGAAGAACATTTTTACTGAGCAGTGATGCCGGGGGTCTCTGAAATTCTATTAGCTAACATAATAAGCAGTTTCACTGGACAGGCTCTTTAGATGCTAGATGTGCAAAGGCCATGTATTATTTATTCCTGGGAGGGCTAATTGGAAAGGACTGCAGACATCAGTACCTGGATCTTCCAGTCGTTGAACTGTGAGGAGTCCGGTCTGGCTCTGTGCGAGGTGTCTGTTTACAGACATCCTGCGCTATGATGATGTACAGAAAGGACGTGATATTTGGAGCATTTATATTTGGAGCATTATTCAGCTGTGGGCCACTGAATATTTATTCTGCCATTAAAGAGGATAAAAGCAAGAACCTTCGCTTCTTGCTGCAGTGATTTCATGTAAGCGTTCAGGTATGGATTTCTATAGAATTGTCTGTTACAGTAAGTGGAAGAGATAAGCTGTCAAATGTGTAAATATAAGGCATTACACACACACTGCAATGTATATAGAGAACAGCATACGCGTCCTAGCCAAAAGGACTATAATGCACCCTTAAAAACAATGTACGAGATATTCACATGTAAATCATAGTTCCCGAACCTGGTCGAAGAAACGTTTTAACAAAGAACATGCGAGTCCCCATTTACGGTCTGTTAATTTCTTGTGGTATTGACCACGCGGACACACTTTAATGCATTTTATTTGCAATTTGCTCTGTATCATTTCACGGGTGAGAACATTGGAAAGAGGAAATCATTATAAATAACTATTGCTTGTTGATTCCCTGTTTTTGATTTGCTTTTTGTGCAGATTCACCAAAAGTGCAGCACCAATCGGCAGGCATGAATGGAAATGCACAGCACCCCCCAAGTCCTGTTCAGCAGCTGGTCTCTGCCATCCCCTCCGCAAGTGCCAGCAAATCCTGGCGCAGCAAATCTATGAATGTTAAGCACAGTGCCACCTCCACCATGCTGTCTGTGAAGCAGCCAAGCCCGGCAACCTCTCCGACGCCATCTTCCGACAGACTCAAACCCCCGCCATCAGAAGGAGCAAAAACGCCGCCTTCATCCGGCCAGAAATCCATGCTAGAAAAATTCAAGCTTGGCAATGCTCGGACTGCGTTACGATCCTCTTTGTCGCCACCTAGTGACGGGGGGAGAGAGGACGATATGCTGCCAGAGTGTGGGGAAAGTGATGGGTTAAACAGCATGTTGAACAGTGGAGGCCCCTCTAGTACCAGTCCGAAAGCATCGACCAAGTTGACTCCTCCAAAAGCTGGAAGCAAAATTCTCAGCAATAAAAAGTCCTTGCCACAGCCAAAGGAGAAGGATGATAAGAGTAAGGAGAAAAGTAAAGTTTGCACAGAGAAAACAATCAAAGAAGAGAAGGAACAAGTTGTGGACACCTCGAAAAAGAGTTCCAAAATAGCTAGCTTGATCCCAAAGGGAAATAAACCCGCAGCAGCTAAGAAAGAAGGCGCTACTCCCGCTTCCAGTGGGATACCTAAGCCTGGTTCCAAGATGTCTATAGCAAAGCAGGCTCCTACTCTGGCCTCTGCTGGCGTTAAGGAGGCAGAGAAGTGCAGGACAGCAAAGGGAAGCCAGTCCACATCAACTCCGAAATCCAGCTCGAGTGAGAAAGTATCTGCTCCTTGCAGTTTATCCTCTTCGGAAGGAAAGGCAGCCTCTTTGATTTCTACCCCCACCTCGTGTGCATCGCTTCCAGCTTCAATGGCTGCAGGCAGTGGACAAGTCACAGGAAATGGTGTTGTTCACTTGCCTCAGCACCAGCAATATAGTCATCCAAATACTGCCACCGTTGCTCCATTCATCTACAGGTAAGATCTTTTTAAACATGCTTGGAACATGTGATTTATTTTACAGTCCAAAATGTTGAGTGGCTCTACATAAATAGAAAATACCACAGAGCTAACTTCAGATTCTCTTAATTTGATTTTACGTCTCATGATCCAAAGGTATACATTTTGACTCTTTAGAAGTAGCAATGTAGTTGTCATTCACGGCAAATACGTGGCGGGGTGAATTAAATGCACCTTGAAATTAGTCTGTTGGTTAAAAGAGAAGCATGGTCACTAGAGACAAAACAAGATTTTTTTTTCTGATCAGTTAAAAAAAGACAAATATCACTCACAACACAAGAGAAATGTACTTTTATGTCCATCAGTTATGAGGTTCCAGTGCTTCAGGTGTACTGTAGCTGTACACGGGGTGACGTCAAAAGAGGCCTGGGTAGGCTGAGTGACACTCATATTGGCTAAACATGAAAAATAATAAATATGTTGACCACAGAGAGGCTTTAAAAAAATGTGTGTTGTGGTGAGAAATTGAATTGTATTGATTTTCTGCTCTTTCTGGAGATCGCAACAGTAGATGCTAGATTGAGGAAAGGCCAAAGATAGACACCCATATTAAGCTATTCTTATCATGGCCTTACATTTTGAGTGATAAGAGGGTTCAACGATAAATAATCTATTTTTTGTTTATTTAAAAAGACGAAAATGTTATATTATGTATATATTGCTGGGACTCCTGTGGCACCTAAGTGCTACATTATCTGAATGACAATGACCTGTCTTAATGGTGCTCATTTGTGAGGCTGTAACAGGTAGTAAGGTAATGAGAGGAACGCTTGAATTAATCTCATCCACTGGCAATCACTTGGGTCACGTTCCAGTTTATTGTATTTGGCCCTTCATTCTACTCTAGAAAAAGACTATCCATGAGCAAATCATTCTTTGTTCCATGCCATTATGAGCAGTCCAGGATCCTCCCAGAAGGCAGCAAAAGCAACCCCAGGAATCAAGCTATACTGCACTGCTAAGGCTGTACTTAGCAGTGCAGTATAGCTTGATTCCTGTAGCACAGTGAGCATTAGGCCAATGTCTGTTCATACCTGTTTCACTGAAAAAGTCTGCTGCCATAAACAACAAAGGGATGGGAGTGCTGACAAGAGATCTTTCACCCGCCACAGGGTTGAGAAACCACAAGCGTGCTGGTGAGACACCATCCCTATTCTCACCAATCGAGGTCAACTAGATCTTTGAACTTGACGAAGAGTGTAGTAGTCAGATTCACTCAATCACAAATCAGTGACACAAAACCATCAACAATTCTGGACACTATGAACAATTTAACACTAACTCAAACTCAACCTGAATGTAATTTCAAAGCTTTATTACAATCCCAAAATTAATGTCACATATTTGGTACGCAAAATTAAATTATAAACATACATGAAAACCACAGGCTGACTAAAACGTCTGAAAAGATTTAAACTACTAATCATCAATATTATTAAACACTCCAAAAGAATACAATAGCTTAGCAACAACACAATATGCACATTACTTCTATCAGATTTCAAAGTAGATGATGGTGACATCGGTAAATCACCAAAATACAGTTTTTCACAAACAATTTCAGGGCTGGGCCATTCCTGTCACTAACACAAATTCAGACTTGCATGTGTGGGAACGGGCTAACATGTGGCGCGAAATCAAAGAAGAGACAAATAATTTAGAAAAATCATCTAGCTAGGGTTACTCTCTATAGAAATATGTTGGGGTAATTATCTCAACTGTAAACGAAAACAAGAAACCACATTTAGTTATACCTCTCCTCATGGGACAGCAATACTTCATCAGCTAGAACCGCCACTTTCTCCCAAATTCAGTGGACAGCAGCATCCGGACAGTGCAGAACATGGGCTGCACATAGGACAGATCGACAGTTCAGAATTAGTTGGGCATATTAGTACTGAACAGCATGCCTGAATGAGGCAATTAAGACTAAGGGGAAACTCTTCAGGCGACTGAAGAAGACAGAAGGTGACAGCAGCAGAAATAAGACAGGAATAGGTTAACTCTAACCAACTCCAAAATGAACTAACTCTCTGGTTTCCAAATTTCCTCACTAATTAGAAATATTCCTGGTCTTTTGATTGGTCCTTCAGGTGAAATTCAGTGTCCGATGGCTGCTTGTGGCACCAAGTCAGCAACTATTCCGGAAAAGAGCATTGTCATTTCAATAATTTCACACAGTTCAGACAAAATATTACTTTATCTAATTTTTTCAACATCAGGATCCTCTCTCACAGTATACAAATAAGCTAAGACAGGTCACATGAGAAGCATGAGCTTCCTGTCTTGCTGGACAGCTAGAACAAATATTGCTACATAATTAATACTAAAACAAGATCTTCACCTTCAATACAATAGAACATTCAACATCACATCAGCAACCTAGGGAAAGAATTCATGTCAGAGGAAACAGAATAAGCAACTAATTTTCCTCTACTGCTGCAAAATGAATCTTTCATGCTTAGTTAAGTTAAGAACATCCTAATACATGTTAATACAATTGATACATTAATAAAACCTATTGCGCACCTTAAAATTCGATTCAAATATGCAAAGCAAATTATTCAATTGCAAACATTATTTCGACATGTCAGAACTGATTTAAACACGCATTTGTTTTCTGTATACATGTAACTCACGTTAATAAAATACATTTAAATCAATGTAAGTACGACTCATTCATGTTTATCTAATTCTTCAATTCTAATATTCATGCTAATAGAACACTCTTAGCATTTACTCGTATTAGATCTTTCTTTAATATAAATGCTAAATCTCTCATGCTAAACATGATGTCTAATACCAATGATGGCCACATGGTCCATCATATTTCAAACGTGCACATTTTACATTACTATGTTATTTTTCTGTTAGGCTTTTAAATGTAAGTTAATTAGTCACCATATGCTAACTTCTTTGCCACTAATATCTCTCAGGAGTAATGGTGGAATTAATTTCAGCTGCAAGCAATTGCTCAGGCTAAATCTTATGCTCCATTAGGAACAGTCCATTTGAACAGCCGGGCCAGATTCTCACCCCTGTCTGGCTTTGGTCTATTGAATATTTCAATTAAACAGTTAATTAATGTATCACTACTAGAAACACAAGGAGTGTTAGCATTATAAAGCTGGGAAATACAGCTGTTGTTCCTACCAAGAAAGAGTTGCAATTTCACAATGTTGAACATTAGAACATTGCAGATGACTGCAGTTCATGTGAGGTATAACTTGAGATCTGTGGTACAGCAGTCATAGGAAGCAAATCCCGTGCTCTGTGTGCCACATTTATTGTTGGGACCCAGATTCCCCCAGTCTAGCCCACGCCCCAACTCATCCCAAATGAGGCACAATAAGAACTGACAGATTGAGTGATTGGTGTGCCATTTTGTAATTACAAGCAAGTAAAACATACCTAGTTAAAAATCATATGTGGTAAAAACATACTAAGGTCAGATAATAGTGGCACACAGAAAATAATTATGAGGAAACATCATACAATATGCAGGGCATTATGTACATTACTAAAATCAACTGATGAACACCTGTACACCAACAACACCAGAGAACTTCCGCAATCGCAAACTCCATTGGCCCACACAAGTGTAACCACCTGCAGTGATGACGGGCGGTCCCGTCTTACTGCACCCTTGTTCTCATCCCACGGCACGGTCCTCAAACACCAAGCCGCCTGAGGGGCTTGCGAGTAGGTGGCCAGGAGCTTCAGCCCTGTTCCCCCACCCCAGGTGATCTATGCGCCTTAGTCCCAAGCTTGTGACTACATCCTCTAGTTAGCTGGACCATACCCTTGATGCTGTTCTGGGGAGTTTACTTTGGAGGATCCCTCTGCTGACTAGGGAGGGGTGAATTGACGATTAGAGATCCCACGATCTGCCCGCGGCTGCCATGATGCTTTGCTTCTAAAAGCCAGAGGCCAAGGGCAGGGTAACCTATATACTCCTGGTGATCAAGGCGTTTGCAGGTGGAAGTGATGCACACGTAGTGCGACTTTCTCACTTCCCCTTGCACCCTCCCTGATATCTCGCAAGGTGAGATGACAGGAAGTCATCATAGGCCAGCATGACACTGTCCTGCTTTCCTTCTCTTATCTTATGACCGAGCTTACAAAACTTCTCTGGAATGTACTTCTTAGTTTAAAGAAGACATTTATTGTTGTTATTACTTCACCACGAGGTTCCTAAAAGATGAGATTAGTAGGTTGGAAGCACACGTTTAAAAGTAGTCGCAGCAATGAATGCAAAATATATCAAAGTACTTCTCAGTTGCAATGTACACAGCAAATACATGTGATTATATTATAGCATAACTTCAAAGCAAAGCATAAAAGTCAAAATTGCATCACTGTAGGGTCTATCACTCCGCTTCATCTTTCTAATGGCTGCAAGTTGATGACTCCGGTTCAACTGCGAGAAAGAGATTTTCCACCCAAACGGGAGACAAGCAACTGACGTCCGTTCCTGCCTGAAGTCAAGATCCTTCTCTCGCTGCTGCCCAGGGCCATCGTTCCAAAAACATGCCCCCTCCTCTCAGACTCGGAAAAGGAAAACAAGCCTTTGGAGACTGGCCAGATCTCCTAGACCCCTCCTCCTCCCAAGGCTGAGCAGAAAGGAAAACACCAAATGTTCACTCTCTTATCAGCTAGGGTTTGGTGTGAATTCAATTTGAAAAACACAGCTTGGTCTATCATGTGGAAAAACACAGCTCATCTGCAATGTCTCAACTGCAATGACTAACTCCACGTTAAAGCCAATAGGCAGCTAACCTAAATACAGAATGTAATGTCTAATTCCATGTTAAAGTCAATAGGCAGCTGACCTACATACCAAATGTAATGCCTAATGCATTGTTAAAGCCAATAGGCAGCTAACCTAAATACCAAATGTAATGTGCTACTGGTGGACATTGAGCAACTAATATGCACAGTGGTGAAACACAAGGTCATTGGTCACACACAATTAATAGCATAACACTCCACCCTATGACCAATGAATTTTGTTTACATACCTCTTATTTCAAACAAAAACAAAAAACAAAAACATCAACAAAAAAAAACATTATAAGCAAATCAGATTTGAAAGCAATCACTGTAAAGCAATGGAAGTGGATTAACATATTGATCTCCTAACCTTTCAAATCAGATACAGCTACAATGAAAAGACTGAAACTTATATACTCTGATTGGGATAATAGTGTCTCTAAAACAGCAAGTTGATGTAGCATGAGTTCTACTCATGTAAAGGTACACGGTCCACCTGAAAGGTTTGTTGGAATGTAAGCGAAAGTCAGAGTTCCACACGAAAAAACACAGACAGTTAACTGTTAAGGTTGCTTAGTTCCAGTGGAAGAATGTAATCAAACAAGTTGACAAACTTTATATTGATCCCATGTAGAACTTGAACTGAAGGCGCCAGTTGCGCAAAATGGATCCATGGGGTTTATACTTTAATCAATCAGGTTCAGGTTGGGGGTTCGGTCCCTCCCCCAACCCCACACACCCGAAGGGAGACCACACAGCACACTCATGGTCAGGGGCGAGTCGTGGTAGGATCTTCAAAAGAAAAAAGTATGACTTTTCTTGCAAATAACATTTGTCATCTGGAATGTGTCCTTCCTCTTCCTTTCCTTGTTTTATAATCTTGGAGCCCACTGTTATAATTTCTGCAGATTCTGGAGGGTCATTTGGGGATTCAACCCACACCTTAGCACTGAGGTTTTTATCTGCTGCACCACAGCTTCCCTTTCCTTACACTGTCAGAAGGGCTGGGGCAGACTCCTTCTTTACCAAACCTCCATTCACTGCACTTTTGACAAGTTGGGCAATTCTGTCTCCAATCTGTATGAATGAATCAGATTATTTTCTAGTTAGCAGCATCATTTTGATTTCGACTGGGTAATCTGCAGCAATCACTCCCCCTAAAACCTGATCAATGTGCCATACCTGTCCTGGTAATTTTCCTCTCCCCAACTGATCTTTGACTGTTTGTGGGACAGATTGCTGTTGTGCGTGCTGACAAATAGAACATTGTAAAATCACAGTTTTTATCAAATCTAGGGGAATGTGCATCCCTCTAATCTCTGCCCACCTGTAAGTGGCTTTTTCTCCCAGATGTCCACATTTCTGGTGCACCCACTTAGCCATCTCCACTAAGTCAGAATTCTGGGTGGACACTTCTGTCTCTGAATTTTGCTTTTTAACATCTGCAAGGGAATTGAACCAGTTATGTGCAATTCATGTGGAAAACCAAACAGCTAAACCATTGGTAGTGAACCAAGAATCAGTGTAAAAATGACACATCTCAAGCAGCTCTTGCTTTAAAGTCTGACACACATTGTACAACTCTGTTCCTTCTCCTGTGGTAGACAACAACTTTTCAGTAACTGGATTGCATAGCACTGCTTTCCCTTGTCTTTTAGTACTCATGCATTTCAATGAATCATTAGTCAAACAAGCACACTTTTTATCTTCAGGGGACACAAATTCAAATGGTGCACTCAATTTCACTGGTGACTCTTTTACCTGTGGTACTCCCTGCACCCTCTCCTCATCCTGAAAAGGGGCTTGTGACACCTGTTCATGTAGGGCTGCAGTGACTCTAGCCCTGTCTTGCATGTACCAGATCCAGTGTATGATACTAGCCTCTTGTGCCTGTCCTATACTGTGAGACTTAGGTGAACTCATCACCCACTGCATGCTTGATATTTCAGGTTTCAGAATTACATTATCATTTAATGTCATTTGCTCAGTATTTATTAAAGCCCAATAACAAGTCAAAAGCTTAATCCAAAGTTCCAGGGGCACTCTTGTCCTCCCCTGTTCCCAATTTACATGTAAATCAGTGTTTCCCTCTTGCACTGCGCAGAAATCTAAAGTCTGAATTATTTCATTTGCCAAATCAAAAGCGCACAGCTGCTCATGTTTTTTCCTAGTTACTTTGTACCAAAGTGTTAAGATTTCACTCAGATGAAGGCTATACTGTTTCCCAAAATCAAACAAGCTTGTGAAACTCCGTGTCTCTTGCTTAGTGCAAATAGTAAGAAACTCTAAAATCTTTTGTTTTAGTTGTGACAACATCTGTCTATTTTCTGTATTCCACTGAATTCCCAGTAACTGCACATTTTGCGACAGTACTGCTGCCTTGTCTGAATTAATTTTAAACATCGTACTTTGCAAAAGCGGTCTGAAAATAACATTCTTAACTGTGTTCTCAGTTTAATCTGTTAAGGAATGCACTTCAACTGCCAACAACCGTGGGCTTCTCTGCAAATCTACGCTCTGCTCACACTGAGGCTCACCTTTTTTTTTTAACCTTCTCATTACTGGAATGGGAAAAGCCAGATTCTACTACAATAGTTTTATATATTTCAGCATTATCTTGCAATAATGTGTTCTGGCTAATTTGCTCACGTAAATTCTTATTTTCATGCCTACATTTCTCCTGCATTTTTCTGTAAGCAGACAAAAGTATCCAAACCCTTCTGTCAAGAACAAAAGGGACATCCTTTCTTTCAAAAGGCACATTTTCTAAATATGCTTTATCAAAGCACTCATCTCAAGACTCACAAAGTCCTGATAAACAAGAAAACACGTTTCTCACAGCACCATAAGGCAGTTTAACTTCACATGCATTTTCAAACATGGTGCTTCTTTAATTCTCTAAACAAGAAAAAACAATTACACTTTTAAATAGTGCACTTCCAATCTCCAATTCCGACTCCCAAACTGCCAATTAACGCCAAAATGTTCTGCTTTCCTTCTCTTATCTTATGACCAAGCTTACAAAACTTCTCTGGATGTACTTCTTAGTTTAAAGAAGACATTTATTGTTATTATTACTTCACCACGAGGTTCCTGAAAGACGGGATTAGTAGATTGGAAGCACACGTTTAAAAGTAGTCGCAGCAATGAAAGCAAAATATATCAAAGTACTTCTCAGTTGCAATGTACACAGCAAATACATGTGATTATATTATAGCATAACTTCAAAGCAAAGCATAAAAGTCAAAATTGCATCACCGTAGGGTCTATCACTCCGCTTCATCTTTCTAATGGCTGCAAGTTGATGACTCCGGTTCAACTGCGAGAAAGAGATTTTCCACCCAAACGGGAGACAGGCAACTGACGTCTGTTCCTGCCTGAAGTCAAGATCCTTCTCTCGCTGCTGCCCAGGGCCATCGTTCCAAAAACGTGGCCCCTCCTCTCAGACTTGTGAAAGGAAAACAAGCCTTTGGAGACTGCCCGGATCTCCTAGACCCCTCCTCTTCCCAGGGCTGAGCAGAAGGGAAAACACCAAATGTACGCTCTCTTAGCTAAGGTTTGGTGTGAATTCAATTTGAGAAAAACAGCTTGGTCTATCATGTGGAAAAACACAGCTTGGAAAAACACAGCTCATCTGCAATGTCTCAACTGCAATGCCTAACTCCACGTTAAAGCCAATAGGCAGCTAACCTAAATACAGAATGTAATGTCTAATGCCATGTTAAAGCCAATAGGCAGCTGACCTACATACCAAATGTAATGTCTAATGCCATGTTAAAGCC
This sequence comes from Pleurodeles waltl, assembly GCF_031143425.1. NCBI lineage: Eukaryota > Metazoa > Chordata > Amphibia > Caudata > Salamandridae > Pleurodeles > Pleurodeles waltl. The sequence goes on along the minus strand of NC_090442.1, from coordinate 494,920,645 downwards.
AATAGGCAGATAACCTAAATGCCAAATGTAATGTGCTACTGGTGAACATTGAGCAACTAATATGCGCAGTGGTGAAACACAAAGTCATTGGTCAAACACATTTAATAGCATAACAGGCACCGGATCGAGAAAGGACCCAGGCCACGGTGGTCCTGGGTCCTAAATGCTGTGCCTCCATATGGGCGGGGCGCTTTGTCCAATAGAGTGGCACAGTGAGTGATGTAGGTGTAAGGGGGAGGATGATGGTTACACATGTTCACTTGTGAAGGTGAACTGGCCTACTCCTAGTCGAGTTGGGCCAAGGTTGGTTTGCATATAGCTGGCCTCTGTTGGGAAAAGCCATGAACCCAAAAAATTATTGGCAACAATTAACCCCTAAAACATTCCTTGCATCACCTTGTTTGTTGAATTTTTGAGGGCCAGCAAAATGTAAGTCTGAGTCAGCTCTGCCAGGCTGCATATCTATAACCAAATGGTATCTTGTTGATTTTTGCAGTGTGCCATTATTTTAGCAGCATTTATGAATATTCCCTCTAGAGAATGTGAACGTTACCCTGATTTTAGCAAACGCTTTTCCAAATGAAATTAAACTTAGAATCCTTTGAATGTTAGATGCATCCAATACGTCATCCACCTTATTCCCCCTTCAACACCCCTGACACTATTGCTAAAGAGGAGGTGAAAAAAGTGATACAGCTTAATAGATGGAGATCCCATTTCCTACGTAGGTGCTCCTGACTACTGTGAGTGCTGCAAGGATAATTTTGTGAGGATGTGCCATTGGGCATAAAGAAACAGGACGGATGAGAGATAGCAAGTGAAAGGGAATATTAGCAGGCATTCAAAATAAGTAACTAGGTGCTGCATCGTACTGTGATGTGAATTCACGTTACATCAAAGAATTTAAACAGATGTGTTGCATTCAGTAATGCATATTGTGTAGTAACTTGCATAATGTACATGTGTGCGATGATTTAACTGTTTAGTTGCATCTGATGTCATCAGTACTATTACACGAGAAAGATGTACTAATTTGACTGTGCTTCATTGTTCTGGTATCCTCATGTCTTATTTCTTGCTTATGTATATATATATATATATATATATATATTTATATATATATATATATATATATATATGAGAAAAGGTTATTTTTATGGTGGTAAGGGTAATTTTAGGATAGGTATGGATTTTTGGGTTGTAAGAGTATTTTAGGATTTAGGGTGGGTATGAGTTTTTGGGTGGTAAGGGTATTTTTAGGGTTTAGGGTGGGTATGGGTTTTTGGGTGGTAAAGGGTTCTTAGGGTTTAGAGTTTGTGTGGGTTTTTGGGTGGTAGGTGTTTTTTTTTAAGGTGGATGTGAGTTTTTGGTAGTAAGCGTGTTTTAGGGTTTAAGGTGGGTATGAATTTTTGGGTGGTAAAGAGTTTTTAAAGGGTTTTTAGGGTTTAGGGTGGGTATGGGTTTTTTGGGTGCTAAGGGGTTTTTAGGGTTTAGAGTGGGTAGAATGTATGGGTTTGTGGGTGGTGATTTTTAGGGTTTAGCGTGAGATATGTATATGTGTATATATATATATATATATGTATAAAATATATAAATGTGCGTATATATATATATATATATATATATATACACACACACACACACAAAAACAAATTTTTATTTATGCATTTGTGTATATATATATATATATATATGCACAGCTTATTTTTACCACAGATAAGCCTTTACCAAACATGCCTCTAGAATGAAATTTTCTTTGTAAAGACATGAGTGGTAAAGGCATATTTGTGGTCAAAATTGTCATAATTGAATGTGCAGTAGTATTGTGGTCATTGTAATGACTGCGGGGTAACTGCATGCATAGTAATGGCATGTGTGGTTTCGTCACACAACAACCTGTTTTTCTGAGCATGTGTCTCACATATTGTGCGTCAGTACCACTATCTTTACATCTTTTCCACATATTCAGTTGGTGGCCTCATAATGTGCTTATCTCATCCAAAGTGAATTTAAGATGTGCTGGTGTAGGTTTTGTTTCATTTGTTCCGAAGGTTGATAGTGGCTATTGCTACAAACCAGAGAGCTTCATGCTGGGAAACCACTGTGGTCAAACCACTACCTTCCTATTGCACAAGCATCAGCAATGTCGCACCTGCAAATTTCAGTTTATTGGGGACCTAGAGACTTTGGGATGTATAAACTAAAGCCCATAGGTTTCTTAATAAAGTGGATTTAAAGGGTATAGGACAAGTATCTTAGGTAGTAACATGTACCTGCTTTGTCTGAAACCCCAGTTGGAGAACAGTGAGTGCTAAATGAAAATATAGCGCTGCAAAATGACCACCCATGGAATGATTCTTTCATGCGGAGAAGCAGAGGGATGTATGTGATCACAACGTGTGTAGAATTAAACCTGACACAGAGCGCTCTCTCATACTAGGACAGAACAGAATGTGAACTTTCACAGAAAACAAACTGTCAAATAGTCTTGCATGACACAAAGATGACAATACGTGACAACTAATGATATTGGGATGACTGCTGACTAGGAACAAAAATATGGGAAAACTGTACATGAGAAAGTACTGTAAGAAAATCAAAGCGAGATGAGTTGGGAAAGGTAGCTTAGTTCACAGGATGTCTAGACAGGGTCTGGCCAGAATTTCAAAACAAGACTCCTAAACAAGGCATGTGGAAGGCCACAACCTTGCGTTAGAAAACAAACACACTGTGAATGGCCATGTGCAGCGGTTTCTTGTTGCACGAGACAAAATAGAGCATGTGGCTATAGGTCACATTCTGTGCCCTTAACCCTCTATATAATGCCAAAGCTGTGCACTGTGAGTTTTTACGTTGACCAGGGCATGAAGTATATAATTAAAAAGTAAAATAAAACCTGAAAAATCTTTGCGAAAATGAAATAATTGTGCTTTTCATGTCCCCTGGGTCTTGAAAAATAGCTGAATATATAGCTGGGTGAGCACACCCTGACCTCCAGAGCCTGTTTGAATCCAAAGAGGCTCCCCCACCCCCTTTGACTGGCTGGCTGCAACAACAGCAGCAACATGATATTGTACCCATTACAGAACTGTGTTGTCATGATCCCCGTTGAAATGGATTGTAGTGAAAGCCTGTTTTTGAGGGTCAGAAAAACGGACACATATTAAGGGTGATAATAGATTATATTTGAATATAAATCATTTGTTGGTGGTGCTATACTAATTTTAGGAATTCTGGCGGGTTCTCAGGCTTTTACCCTTTGCAAAATGCTGGGATTTGATGAATGATATTTGAGGGGGAAAGCATTTTCACTCATGACTATGGAAAGTTCTCCAGAAGCTAACTAACAAGAGAGCACATTTCGATATATTCACACTGTCCTTCACAGTCATACCAGAATAAATACTGATACTCTGAGTAAAACATGTGCTTCAAATAGCAGCCTATCAGTTGACTCGCCAGTGCTCTAATAAATAGACAGAGCACTAACATTCTGTGTTTATAATAAAAGTATGGCACATCTGAAGGCCATCTTGATAGAATCAAAGCTGTAAATCTGAATATATTTCCTACAGACAAGACTACTGAAAGATAACAAAATGAAAGGGTTATTTTTGTGATAGAAAGTATGTCTACTGCTGTAGAAAGCTAAAATGAGGTTACATTTTCAATGAGTTCTCAATATATCTTACTCACCCATGTCTGTAAAACTTTCTGACATGCAAAATGAAACTTACAACAACAACGGAAGCAAATTCTCAGTAAGCTCCTAGTGATTAATTGCAGCTTTAGCTCAGAGTTGTAATGAACAAATATAGTGCTGACATTCTGTATTTATGACAGAAGTATGGCACACCCAAACACCATCTTGGTGGAATCAGAGCAGTGAAACTGAAAGGAATTCCTCAAAGAGGATGTTGAAGAAAATGAACAAAATAAGGGTGTTCTTTTGTCATAGAAATTATGATTAGTGCTGTAGAAAGCTAAACTGGGTATACATTTCTTATGAGTTCTCTCATATCTTTCTCATGCATTTCAGTAAAGCATTCTGACATGCAGAATGAAATATGTACTTCAAATACAGCAGCAGTTGTCTGTTAAGTCACTGGTACTTAAGTGCAGTGTCTCCACTGAGTTCTAATGAAAGAGTGCTAACAAATTGAATTCAAGACAAAAGTGAGGCACTCCCAAATGAAAGTTTGTTGGAATAGGAGCTGTTGAATTTGAAGCCTTTCCTGAGAAACAGGCTTAGGCAAATGAACATTGGGGCAGTAGTGCAGGTATGAAACCAGCAGATTAAAATATGAGGGGATGTATATATTTTAGTAATTTCAGGCATAATGCATTTTTAAAGGGGCTAAAATAGAGTTAGGACACCTGCATAAGTACATCATCCTCCTTCCACATCGGTTTACTCACTCTACCCATCTTCCAAGTTGCTTAACTGCTCCCTAATTTTAATATAGCAGTAGTTTGGTAGACAAAGCAACATCTTAATTAGAATAGGTGCTAAGCTCTTAGCTTGTGTTTCAGAACAGGAATACATTGAAAAGAAACAATGGTTAAAGTGAAGTTCTATTTGGGAATAAGATGTGAGCTAATGTTAAATCCCAAAACCGCTGAAATATGACAATTCTAGTTAAGCATATGACATCACATATTACGTCATTCATGACATGCTAAATGACATCATTGATGACCTCACTTATATAAGTAATGTTAAAGTTACTAATGAGATCAACCAATGCTTCTGACCTTATGCTATAGGCTTTGTGAAGGAGGAGTAATATAACAAAATGATAGCTAGGCTCTATAAGCATGTCTATAAGCTTTCAAAAGATACAAAGGAAATCTTATATTTCAGAAGTGAAGCAGTACTGAAGGATGTCATTATCCTTTCACTTGAATTAACCTGAAGGATGGGTGCAGTAGGGTTGGTCACTTGAAGAAAGTTGATCATCACTGACCCTTTCATCAAGCTTTGCTGGGAAGAGTTGAAGGCTGAGCAAGTAGGGTGTTAGTTGGTAATGGAGGGATGGGCACAGGGCCTGGCCACAGACGAGGAACTATGGCCAACCTCAAGCTTCACATGGCTGAAGGCTATGCGCAGTGGGGCTTGGCAAAATGCATAGGGTTAGGTGAATGGTCTGGCAAGCCCTCCACTCAATCCCTATGGTATGTTGGATGCAGAGTCTAGTAAAACACCAGACCTTGCAGACAACCTCCACTGTATGTGTTCAAAGTCTGCACATGGTGGGGGTTGGCCCTGTGTGAAACTTGTCCTGCGTATGATAGACGAACATGTGCCCTGGGGGTTTGATTACTGTAGAGGATTGAGTAGAGGGCCTTGCTGGAACCTTGGCACTAAGTTCAGGTCCTGATGTGAATTTGATGCAGGGTTTTTGCTGATAGGCTATGACTGAGATGCCAGGAGTGATGTAAAATGTGGGTTCATAGCAGTGCATAGTGGGTGTGCAAGTTAAAGGTTGTTCATCAAACTATAACTTATGAATGTCTGTCTCTTTTTTGTTTTTTTCAAATGATGTTTTTATATTATTACAACATAGATTATTTTTAAACATAAGCTAAAATCATATTATCTTATTTAACTATAACACCACTGTCACTTTTTTAGTGAATTTCTAAGGTTTTGTAATGGAAATTAAGATCTTATCACCATACCCGGCTATAACATTACTTTACCCTTTAGTTTATTAGTGCATTTCTGTTTTTTCACACAACTCCCTCACTAAATATTTCTTTAGGCTGTGCATGGTGTTTGGTTGGCTGCATCTACCTCCATGCCATGCATGGCATGGGTTGGCTGTAAAGCCCGTGGGCAGGCCATGTGCACAACTCCCCATGGGCAGCCAACCATCTGCAAAACCTCACACCATATTTCTTGTGCTTATTTTATTTTGTTATATTTTTTTGTGGTGTAGCGGTACTCCTGCGGCCCCACAGCTCAAGCATCATCTGCATTACTGTGAGATCAGGCAAACTACACTTATTGGACTCTGCATAGCCTTGCAGTCACACAGGTCCAGTATAGAGACCTCCGGTAGTTTTCAGGGGGACACAGCAGATTTAGAGTGAGTACTGTGGAACCTCTGGTATCAAAATACTATTTTTTTTATTTTTTATTTATTAGGCACTCAGGGACTCATCCGTCTACTGATTTATTCTCTACAGTGTGTGGAAATAAGCATTGTAAACAAAGAGACCTGCCAGCTAAAAGTTATACTGTGCCACACTAGAATTTATTTTCATTCTTTATGTATACATGTCTCGTTAAACTTGCTCTACAGTGTCAATATATTACAAAAGAAAAGTGTTATTTTCAATGGATTTTTTTTATTTTCCTTCAGTGTGCTTTACATTAAAAATTTGACACGTTTTTGGATATAACACATTTCAAATATTTGTACAATAACCCTGACAAAAGCACACATTCTAAAAAAAAAAGTGACAGACATGCCTGCTTTGTCAGGAAAACAATGAATACTAAATGGATGTTGCCGAAATACTCTAAATCTTTCTAAAATCAACATTTAAATTGTTGGACCTGCACCCTTGTGGCAGGTTCATCCCCTGACTTTTTGCATCCTTCCTCCTATTTTTTCTGACCTCTCGCTGTTTGCTCTAGGACTCTGAGCACTTTATCACTGCTGGTCAGTGCTAAAATGCAGATGCTCTCCCATCTAATGTTGGTATGATTGGCTTATACCTAATTGGCATATGTAATTTACCTGTAAGTCCCTTGTACAGTGGTATCTCTATACCCAGGGCCTGTAAATTAAATGCTACTAGTGGACCTGCAGCGCTGCTTGCGCCACCCACTGAAGTAGCCTTTCAAACCTGTCCAGTTTTCTGCCACAGGGACCTGGTATCTAAATTTACTTGCCAGGCCCAGAACTCCCCTTTTACTACACCTATGTCACCCCTAAGGTAGACCCTAGCTAGCCCTATGGGCAGGGTGCCATGTATGTAGAAGGCAGGACATGTGCCAGGTTGCGTGGCCTGTCCTGGTAGTGACAAACAGCCTAACTTGGTGTCCCACTGCTGTGAGTGCTGCCTTCTCATAGGATTGCATTAGAAATGCCCTGCCTTATGTGTAAGGGGTATTGTCTGTTTTATGAGGGGTAGCATAGGCATGTTTGGTATGGTTGTAATGGTGATAAGAAATGCTGCTTACTGGTGTAAGTGTTTTTTTTTTTTACTATTACAGAAATGCCACTTCTAGAAAGTGTGCATTTCTCTGTGCTTATGACTCTGGTGTTTTGCAGCTTGACTCCAATCCACATCTGGGCAGAGTGACAGTTGGGCTTTGTGCATACTTTTCAGACAGCCTGTACACAGGAGAGTGGAGGTGTCACAGAGGTGCATCTGCATTCTGAATAGTCTTCCTGGGCTGAAAGAAGGGAGAGGTGGGGCACACTTTCATTTGTAAAGGCTGTGCCCTGGCCTCACACAATACGGTTGTTTACCCCCAACTGATGTTTGGAGCCTGTGCTAGAGGAGAGAGGGGCCACTCCCAGAACCAGGTGTAGCTGGTTGGAACCTCCTCTCCCCTCCTTTGTGGACACACTGTAAAACTGAGTAGAAGTACAGAGGAATTTTCCCCACAATTTGGTGACATTTTGGAACTGGACACAATGCTGCTGAAGGGACTCACCAGGAACCGCCATGGACTGCTGCTGCTGTGCTGACCTGTGACCTGCTTGGTTACCTGGAGGAGCTGCCACTTGCCTGCATCCACCTTGCGCTCGCCTGCTGCTGGGCCCTGCTACCTGTGTTCCTTTCTCTTTTGCTGTTGTCCCCCAGGGGCAGGGTGCCGTGGCCCCCTGACCGCTGCAACTGTCTGCAAAGTGCCTGGACAGTGCTTCGATCTTGCCTGCCCCAGAGCATTGGAAGCGCTTGACTTCTCTGTCCCCTGGTGCTGTCAGCGCTCGCCAGGATTGCCGCCAAAGGACTTTTACCGCTGAAGCCCGGGAAGGTTATTATGCTGAAGTACGAGTGAACCGCGCTGTGCGGTGGCCCCGGGCATGAAGAGAACCGCGCTGTGCGGTGTCCCCAGGGCACGAACAGAGTGAAGCCGGAGTGAGCGCACTCCTATTGGTGCCCCCAGGGCAAGGTACGCTCTGAGGGGCGTCTCTGAGGGACCCAAAGGTCTTCCTTTGGGAACAGAGACAGCGTTGTGGCCTGGGAGGGCAAGGAGAGGCTTGTGCACCACGTCAAGTACAGGAGCCTGGTTAAGAGTGGGTTGGAGGCCGCCTTGGAGGCCCCCCGCTTCACCGGGCCCTTTTGCTGTTGGGCGAGCTGTGGACGGGGAGGAAGCCTCATCGGAGGCTCCCCGTCCCGCCAGGCCCAGTGTGCATTGAGGAATGGGCGGGGGAACGGAGGCCTCATCGGAGGTTTCCCCCGGCCCTTAGTTGTTCAAAAGACGTTGCGGATGGGGAGGGAGCCTCATCGGAGGCCCCCGTGCCGCCTAGTCTTCTTGGTTACACCCCCCCTTTGTTGAAGCGCCAGTTGAAGCCGGTGTGTCCCCCAGAGATTGCGGGCCCCAGGAGGGGCCTGTCATAAAAATCCAAGGGGGGGGGGCGTGCCACCCCTCTCCCCACAGCATTGCGAGGCCCCCTTTTTTTGCACAATGGAGCACTTGGGGCCCCTTATGGATAACTTGTGGCACTGAAGTGCCCTTCATAAACGCAGGTACTTTCTTTGGACAGTCATATTTCATATGTTCCTTATATGGACATTACTAGTTTATATGTGTTTCTGCCTATGTTTATGATGTTTCAGATATGCATGCAAATGTTCCTTTTATGGGCATGACATGCTAATATGTTTTCTTGACTTGCCATGTGTTTTATAATACTCTTGGTACAGGCATTCATGATACTTTTATGACAAGTGCATTTATTTAGTAATGTGACTACTGCTTATGTTGCAGAATACTAAGTAACCTGTGTGTTATAATTGACTACTGCTGGTTCTGCAGAGTAACTAATGTGTAACGTTCTGACATCTGCCAAGGTAGCAGGATCTTACTGATATGTTGTGTTTGGTCTAATAATTGCGTTGTGTACAATAAAGTATATTTTCATATAACTTGGTGTTGTGATTCCTTTGTGGAGGGCATAGTGCATCACGTGGGTTGTGTGTGTTGTGCAAACCCTTTACACATTGCCTCTGGGATAGGCCTGACTGCTCGTGCCAAGCTGCCAAGTGGGTGAGTAGGGGTTATCTTGGACATGTAACTCCCTTGCCCTGACTAGAGTGGGTGGGTTCTACCTAGCTTAGGTTCATACCCTAGCCAACCAGAAACCCCATTTATTTAATCTATAAATCAAATTATATGAAAAAATACATGATGGCTATATGGTCCTCAATTACCATTACTAGATCAGGTGACATTTATAAACCACACAGCCTTCTGCCTCATGGCGTGTAAATGTCATTAGAACCGCTCGATGGCAATATAGGCCCATATTATTACATCTTAGGCCCATTTTACACAGGTAGTAGTGTTTGTGTGTGTGTGTGTGTGTTTGTCTGTGTATACATATAATTAAAAAACATATGATTAAAAATAGATTGCTAGATTTTGGAGTTCAGTACCGATCTATGACAACATTGTATGAAGCAGCGTTTTTGAAACTGTGTACTCGGTTCAGCACAATGCTGGCTCTCCAGTGGCACAATTCAGTCCTCATGCCATTACATGAAATTCCTCCTCCTTTGACTATTTTGCAGTAAACTTAATGTACATAATGGGGCTCCTGGCGTAGGCAACAGAAAGGAACTAACTCCACAGACAATACTCCGAAATATCTGTAGAATGTAAAACTCCAAGATGAAGCCATGGGACAATATCTTATCAGCTCCAGCTCAAGTAATCTGGAATACTATGACTTTAGGTACAAGGCTTGCTAAACTGCAATTTGTATTTGAGTCATTAATGTGTAAATGTGACAAAGAACTATAAACTTGATAAGAATGAAATGCGAATTCTGATTCACGATTCTCAAGCAATGCCTATAAGTATATCTCTTCCCGGTGTTTTAGTGATAATTCATGCGCTGACCTACCGTGCAGCAGAGTAATTAAATACTTTTGTGACCTCTTTGGCTCTGAGACATGTCAGAAAAGGCAACGTATTCATAAGATGGATTGAAATGTCACAGTAACTGACAGGCCATTCCAGGCCACATGCAAAAGTTGCCATTAGAAGATCCGTAGAAAGGAAAATCGAAGACATCTCATCTTCGCATTAAGTTGATATAACTACAGTTTTTGTCTTTGTATTTGGTCCCACTGCATAACATTCTTTCTTCTTGAACCTTGATATTGATATCTTCAAGCTGTATTTTTTATTTATATTCCTAAATATAAATCACCTTCTGAATGTGTCACCTCCTAAACGTCAAACCACCTTTAAAATCGATTGTTCCTCTCACTTGTAACAAACTATAGGATCAAAAACAAGAAAAAAAGTTCACATATTTTACTATCACTACCAAAAGGATGAAATAAGGGAACGTTTTTGATCCAGTTTTACCTTGCTGCATATGTCGGTGCTAATCCTGCAATTAGTGTTATTGTTTTAAAATTTTATTTTAGTTTTGCATATGTACAATGCCCCCCAAATAAGTTCACAAAAATAAGTAGACACAAAGCATAATATTATTAGTTATCTTTTTCTGTTCTGTATTAAAAGAAAATGTGTTGGCAGAAAAACAATTTGAATTGTCAAGAATTGAGGAAAAGGTTTATGATACATAGGAAAGTGAGTGTGTTAAGTTCTGAAAGAACTCCCAAGCAGCTTCACAGCAACTCACAAATGAACACAACCTGGCTGCTTTAGGCAACAGGTACTAACCTTGCCTGGGCCACAATGCACTGCATCCATCACAAAGAAGGAGGGAAGAATAGGGCAGCCAAGTACCCCAAACATGAGGTTTGTTAAATCGAAATGATATGTAATTTAGACACTAAGGGCCTGATTATGACTTTGGCGGATGAGATACTCCATCACAAACATGACGGATATCCTGTCCGCCATATTAAAAGTTCCATTATATGCTATGGAACTTGTAAAATGGCGGATGGGATATCCATCACGTTTGTGATGGGGTATCCCATCTGCCAAGGTCGTAATCCGGCCCTAAGGGCCTGATTGAGATTTCGGCGGATGGTTTACTCCATCACAGTGATGACAGATATAACCCGTCTGCTGAAATATAAATCCCACAGGAAATAATGGTATTTATATTTCAGCGGACAGGATATCGGTCACCGTTGTGATGGAGAAACTTGTCTGCTGAATTTTAAATCAGGCCCTAAATCTTTCAGTTTTGACCTGTGTACACATATTTTGTCAAGAGGTAAAACTAGAAATTAAGGTCTAACCAAATTGATTGGATTTCCATTTTTAACTGTTCGTCGACAATTTAGGATTTCTAACTTAAGAAAAAATTCAAAAACAATAACTGGACTAACGAATTATCACACGTAGCCACATCAAAATGTAATTGTTCAGTGATATGAAGGTTATTATTTCCGAGTCCTACTTGGGCCTCTCTGCTCTCCCTCCTTTTAATCCCCCTCTTGATTGTACTTTTCCTTTTCTGGCAGTAATCTGGGTGTCATTGGAGATGCCTTACTATCTTTTGTAGGCCACATTGTCATATGCTTATGTTTTTGTAGATTCCAACTCTTGAATCAGTGCCACTTTGGTCCAAACTTTCCATTGCACGTCCTCTAACATAAACCTTTAATCCTTAACACTTCAACCATCACAATTTCTCTCTCCTCCTATACTCTTCTAATCCTTCAAAACGTGATTGTTTTCTTCATCTAAAACTTTCTTAACTTCTCTTTTTCGCCTATTTATTTTCGACCAACTACTGGGGGGCCGCCTGCCACTTACGTATGTTTGTATAATTTTCATAGCTTTCAAAGATCTAGCTTCAGCTTGTGTTTTTTGCTCATATTCTGTTCCCTTGCAACTTTTCACATCTACCTCTGTTCTACTGCTCACATCTGTTTTCTCCAAATCTACTCCTCATGCTTCTGGTCTTGTAATTAACTAGCCCATGTAACCTGTAATTAAAAATATGAATACATTGTGTTATAGTTCTGTTTAGAAAATATTTATATTTTGAAATATCGCCACAAATAGGTTTCTTGGTGCTTAAGATAAAAACAAAAATGTGAAAAATCCAGTGAGATAGATTCTTTGAGGCTATTTAGCATACATCCTGGATGGCTGTGCATTTCGTTTCTTGTGAAAGACATTGTGGGTGGATAGTCAAGAGCACTTTGCTTATCTCCTACCTCCTTTTATGATTGTTTCTTGAAACCGTTTTAACCTGTTTGTATGCTGGACACAAATTCTCAAAAATATTTAAAAAAGTAGAGCTATAAGTAATTAGCTAATGTACACTCATATTGGAGTAACTACCCCCAGGTAGAGGTGTAGTAGGCTGTATATCGAGTACATGCACATTCTTACTACAAGACCTCCATATGCAGCATTTAACTCTTGTTCCTTTCAGTTTGCAGGATCATTAAACTAGAGCACACTTTCAGCTGTAATTCACTCATCTTACCTCACTTAAATCTGCTGTTAAACAAATTTTCCTGTATTGCAAGAATTACCTTAAGTACCACATTCTCACACTAGCCTAGCAAGGTAAAATAAATATATATGTAAATATATGTATATATAATAATAATAAATGCTTGTATTTTCCTCTGTAGTTCATCATCGATAAGTCACCATATCCAACTCATTTCTGTGTACAAATCCAAAACTCCTAGGATATCAGATGTAACATGTTATGTTGCTGTGTACATTCTTTATCGCAGTTCTGTTGTGTGCAGATAAATAAAATAGATACTACACTGACTGCCTCTAAGAATCGCCCTATATTTCCTCTCAAATAATGGCTAAACAGCAACTTTCATAAATTCGTATAATCGCAAACATGATTCACAAACTGAAAATTCTGAGTACGTTTACACTTTTGAGGAAGTGTACTACTTTGTGGTAATTACAAAGTGCACTTTTGTAGTAATTTACACTGTTGTAGTAAGTTCAGCACTGTCCATTGCCAACCACTGGTACTACACCACCCTCCCATAAAAATAATGTAGATAGAGACTTAAAATAAAACCCCTGACAGCATGAGGCAATCCAGTTGGTACCATTCCATTAGTACACTTTTAAGGTCTTGGCTCTTGCAGGTGACATTCTGCTTACAATGATTGACCCGGTACATTCCCTGCCGAATCTTCAGCTGTTATTAGAACAGTATGGGGCAGTTGTGGGCCTCACAATCAACCCAGAGAAGTCCATGGAATAAGTGGCCTTGGGCAGAAGAAGGGGTATGAGGCTTCTCTTACATAGGCGATACTTGGAAACTCCCTATCACTAGGCACTAGACTCCCTCCCGTACTTGTGAACTCTTCAAGTTATTTGGCTGAGGGAAACTCAAGATGGAAATTGAGGCTGTGGGCCAACTTGTGGGTCCCTCTAGTTGTGCTGAACTTGATGTTGAGATATTTTCAAGAAGGATAGGTTGGTGAAACGGAGTCATTAGGCTTCTGAATGCAGTATTGTAAAGCTTCCACTAGAAACTGCAGAGCAATCACCAAGAAAATGGCATCTACTGCAGTACGATTATAGGACTGCCTTAAGGACATGCTATCAGGTTTCCTGGGCCTACAAAACTAGGTGAATGCTATTTTTTTGTAAGTTGTTGAAGTGTAAAGTGTTTTGTTTTATTAAAAAGGACACAGGCAGCCTTTTACAGCAGTGCGTAACCATTCCTGTTGCAACAGATGGAGAGCAGCTCCTAGGTAGCAGCCCTCACCAAAGCTAATCACTTTCCCTCTTTAATCTGTTCCTCAGAGTTCTGATTCATAAGCTCCCTCCTTCAGGCCCTGACCAGGTAACATTTACAGAGTCCCCTCCCCAACTGCACTAAAATTAAAGCACCCAAATAAAATAATTAATATATCCGGATTTTAGTTAAAATGTGCTGTTTCTACAAAAGTAGAGGATTTGCTTCTTGGCATTCTTGAGCTGCAAGAGAACTTCAGTTTTTACCTATGAGGTACACTGTGAAGACAAAATAAACAGTTTCAGATGTCAAGCAGGCCATTTTTTCAGATGAAGCCTGGCTTTAGAGAAAACCGTTGGCCTGGCTTAAGAGGAAACCTTTGGAATTTCGTGAGGAGTGAGAGGTGATTCGGTCAAGCACAGTGTAAGAAGATGATTTATTAATTGTAGGAAATGGTAGTCCACCACAAGTGACAAAGTCACTAACCTGTTAGGCCCAGCTAAAGGTTTCAATAATTTAAACCTGAGCTCCACCCCTGGAAGCTATGACGGAGTGCAGACAGACTTAACCTAGAAAAAACAAGCAAACCATTTAGAGTTACCAAAATAATGGAAAAAGTAATAAAAAATAATAAAAAAAAATAAGTCAAAACCACAATGCAATAAAAATCGAATTTATACAATTAGAGAAGAAATGCCACCAAAATGACAAATGTCCTACAGGGGATATAGAACTATGATTTTTAAATGATTTAAGAGAGCAAGCACCAAGAAAACGTAAAGTACCAATCAGTAATTACTGTGGTGGGTGACTTGGGTGCGAATTCAGGCCAACCTCGAGGGGCATTGGTCACATACACAAAGCAGGTTAACCCTTGTCAAAAAGTTTACCTTAGGACTTTTTTTTAAAGACATATTGTACTTATTTCACCAATACAAACAGGTAACAACTCTTACCCAACCAATGGCCGAATTCCACCAGATCACAGATATGTTAATGTTTTGCCCAACATACATGTTAACATAATTGTTGAAGGACCTGCCCGTACCCCCCCTTCATATCTTTCCATCCCATTCATACTAACAGTCCAGGTTTACCCTACCTCAGTGACTAGTGGCCCTTCATCCCATGATGACCCTGCCCACCCCCGGGTCCATAAATCTATGGAGCAGTCCCATCCATACCTCAGTATCCTCCTGCACCCATTCATGCGTCCACCTCTTCAGCTGGACCTCTTTGGCTATGGCCCATTCAACCACGTCCTCCGCCCATCTCCCCTCACTCAGTCCGTACTAGCCTATTCATGCTTTCAACACCCGTCTCTTGGCCAACAATAACATGAAGTGCAGGAATTTATAGGCCATTTTTCAGCCTTTTGGCCTACAGATGTCGCCCAACAGACAAACCGCAAATTCCATATCCAAAGGGATCCGCACCACAGCCCTCACTTGAGTCAATACTTTCCCCCAATATTCATTCACCTCAGAACACTCCCATGCCAAGTGCAAAAAAGAGGCTCCTGGAGTGTGACACCTGTGGCAAGAATATGTCTTACCAGGATGTATTGTGTGTAATAACACTGGTGTGAAATATGTATGATAAAGGAAGTAGAAGCATAGAATTTTGAAGCGTGCATTACTCAACACATTCTTCACCAGAGCACACATCCTCTTCTATTGAGCATCCACAAGTAGAGCCCCCGGGTTCCCCTCCCAGCCTCTGCAGCAACCCCCCCCCCCCCCAAACCCCCATGCCAGAAAGGGGTCCTGCCTACGATCCACCATCATGGCCTTATATAGGTGGGATACCAAGTTTTGTCTCCCACCCAACTCCAAGAGGTCTCTAACTGATGTAGCCTGTGCAATTGAAAATGTGGGCCATATAACCTGTACAATAGCTCTAATACTAGCATGCTACAAAACTTGGTCCAGCCCTATATGGAAGCTTTTCTGTACAGCTTTGAAAGCTATACATTCCTAATTTGGGAACACATCTCCCAGCATCTCACAACCTCCCACCCTTCAAGCAGACAGGTCCACAGCGTCCCTCAGTATTCTAAAGGCAGTTAGATCACAGAAATGAAAGTCCCGAGCAAATGGGGCTCTGCTTAGAAGAACTCTAACTGTGTGTTCCCACATTGGAGCAATATGCCTAGTTAAAAATGGGCTATATACCATGTACCAGCCCCCGCCATCAGGAGCTAAGTTAGAGAAGATTGGACACCATATCCCCCAAAAGTGGCATCTCCCAAGTGTCCTCCTTAACTAACCAATGCACCGGGTGTTGTATTTGAAAGGCTAAATAATATTGCTGTAGGTTAGGCACAGCTAGGCTTCCCTCTTCCAGCGGTTGAGACATGTGGTTCCTAGGCACCCTGCTCCATCCCTCTTCCCAGATCAAGAACGCAGGAGGGAGTGTAACTTACGAAAGAAATCCCAGGCCAGAATGCTGAATAAATACTGAATAATGTAGAGGCAACAAGGTAGAAACACCATCTTCACGATCTGTGAGAGAGAGCTGCACGGAGTTCTAAAACTGCACCGATGAGCGAAGGCCCTCAGTGACCTTCGCTATAGTATGTTTCCTACGCCTATGTGGTGAATAAGCTACAACTATTCCAATGTACTGGAAAGTATTCGATTCCCAGCAAAGAGGTACCAGAGGCAACTCACCCAGTTCATAAGCAGCCAAAGATCCCAGTGGAAAAACAAGGGACTTTTCAAAGTTGAGTTGAAGGCCAGATACTTCCCCAAATGCAGTTAATTATGACAACACGACAGGGAGAGATTGCAGAGGGCACGATAGGTAAAAAAGAGTATTGTCTGCATATAAGGACACCAAGTAAGTGACGCCTCACACCCTAATCTCCCATTCGGCCATTTTCTGATGGATCTGTACTGTAAGGGGCTCCAATGCAATCACAAAGAACAGGGTCAATGATGGACAGCCCTGGCATGTGCCCCTGCCCGCCTCCCACAGGTAGGACCAAAGCCTTCCCATCCTGGCTGTGGGCCGAATATATAGCAAGTGTACCCAGCAGTGGACTCCGAATCCCATAGCCTCCAACACCTTAGTAAGATTCTGTCATTAACTGTATCAGACACCTTAACTATGTCTTTTGATATCAGTGCCAAGTCGTCATCACTATCCTCCACCTCATGTAAAACGTGCATCAGACACCACAGATTCATGGCAGTACTGCAACCGGATATGAATTTGCATTGGTCTTCCTGTAATAGGTGAGTGATAACCGGTCACAATCTGAGGACAAGCACTTTACAAAGTATTTTCAAGTATTTTAGTGTCTGTGTTAATCATAGTGAGTGGCCTGTAGACAGAGTGATCCAATGGATCCAACCAGACTTCAGCAGAATAGTAATGCAGCTATCCCTCATAGACGATGGAAGCGGTCCCCTCTCCCCAGCCTCCAAGTATACTTCTAGCAGGTACTGGGTAAGGAGTGATGCAGTGGCCTGGTAAAACTTGGCAGGAATCCCATTCCACCCCCAATAATTGCCATAAGGCAATTTATATTTCCTCCAGAGTAAGGGCCGCATCCCAATCATGAACATCAAGGTCACCCAGCTGCAGATGTGGCAAGGAGGTGAGGAAAATGTTGACAGGTTCTCTCATGCAATGGGCTGGGTCCCGAGACACCTGCTCTAAATACATTTTAAAGGTGTTCACTATAGCCCCACTGTTTATAAACCTCACACCCTCATGTGAACAAAGGTGTAAAATGACAGGGTGAAGGGTCTCCCTTCGAAACATCCAAGACAAGGAGACACTTGGTTCTGTCACCCTCCCTATGCCTATCTCAAACCTCGAGACTGATTTTTTAAGTCTCAACTCCTCCCGCTTCCCATCACCGGTATCTGGAAGTACACCCTGTACCATTTTTTATAAGAACCTAGTTCCCATACATTACAGGTAAGAAGCTTAAATACACATTGTAAGTTAACACATGCGGGACAATTCTTGGACATTCCTCCTGTGACATAATGGCAATAGTTCCCCCCCCAAAAAAGAAATGAATCCAAATCCAACAACCCCCCCAAATACCATCCTCTGACATGTAAGTACAAACTGACAGTGCATACATGTCCACAGTAATCAATGCATCTGGACAATCAGCATCGCAAACCCCCCCCCCCTTGAACATGCCCCCTTCCACTGTAGCACAAGAATCGCACCCCATCTCATGCCAAAACCCAAGCTAATCATATATCAAAATTCCAGAATCACCTGCAAGGTGGCAAACATACACACAAGTGCAATCCCCTTATCATCTTGGGATAATGACCGCACCAGAAGCAAAACGACACAGAGGAAAAGTAATGGTTATAATAAGTGAACTACATCTCTAGCCCAAACTTGTCAAAAAGATCCAAAGTGCATCATCCCCCCAAAACATTCTCCCACAGAGGACAAGTATTCTCACAGCAAACCCCATAATGATTGAAAACAAGTGGCTAGACAGTCCCACCACACTCCAAAAGAAGAGAAGAAAGTAGTGGTCCACTCCGACCCCTCAAGGTAGAATCATGTCTTGTACTGTGTTAGTGTTTTGGGATTGTGTCCTCAGTGTACCATCATCTGGCACAATCCCACTTAACAGCATCTCTGGCATTTGCTGGGTGCCTGGCTCGGTTGGAGCCATTGTACCATCATCACAGACCTTGATATGGCCAGTGCCTCCTGTTGGTGACCTAGAACTGTCCGATGGCAGTGATGCTTGTGCCTTTCATAGTCACCCCAGGTATGAAAGGGATCAGTCACTCAACATGTGGGATGGGTGAAGATCTGACATGTCCAGCAAGGATCAGACATCCTCTGGCCGTTCAAAGAAGTGGGATGCAATGACATGGCTATAAGAGGCTGAATATAAGAGTCTGGATATAACTGCATGTACCTAAGATTCATGTTGCACAATGTCCTCTTGATCTTAAGGAAATACTTGCATTTTTCTTGCAACATCTTGGTGTATTGCGTGTATATTCCTATATTGCAGTTTTCAAACTGTGGTACCAGTGCTTCTCTAGCCCCTCTCAGGATTGCGTCTCTGTCCATACATTAAAAATTCTAGCTATGAATGCTCTTCTAGGTGTACTTGGTGGGGGGGAATAGCTCTGGGCCCTGTGTTCTCTTTCAGTAACGAAAAAACATGACAAGTCTTTGGGGCCCAATACCTGTCTCTCCCAGTGGTCCAGGAAGCGCCCAGAAGATTGGCGCTCCATTTGCTTAGGGAATCCCAGCAGGCAAACATTATTTATTTGTTAATGTCCCTCAGCATCCACAAATATGTTCCAGGGTATTATAGACAGTTTGTAGTTGAGTGACCTTCTTTATAAGCTGATGCACCTTCGACTGCAGGGTAGAGACATTGGTCTCAGCATTGTCAACCTTCTCGGCTATATTACGGAGGTCCACCCTCAGCAGGTTAACCTCTATGGACACTCCCACAATCTGCCTCTCGAGGTCATCTCTTGGCGCTCCGGTGTAGACGGGTGATCTGAACGAGTGAGTCTGTGAGCGGTCTGGCGAGACGTAGTATATTGTGTGAAAGTATTACCTTGTTGATGTCTCTGGGGCCTGTCCTTTCCCATCATGGAAGGAGGAGAACAGGACAACACAGCACACAACACCCAGTGGCCACGTAGGCACAAGAAATTCTCCAGAACCATAGCACAGAAGGTTAGCACCACAAGGTGACACCCGTTCCAGACACAGCTTTCGGGGGCTGGAGGCATTAAATTTCTGATGCCTCAGGGCCACTAGTGGCCCCAACATTAACCTCATACCCACAGCACCATCTGTCTCAGTTGCAGAAAAGTTCACATACCCGGTCCAGCTTTCCAGCCCACCTAGGTGGAGTTGTCAGGGCAGCACACCCAACAGGGGTGGGGGGCCCAGGCGGTAGACACAAATCAGGGCTCCAAAATCAGGGTCCCCTGGAACACTACTGGATTCCTCAGGGTGGTGAGGGGCCCCCTCACTCTGCCTACATTCCCAGTTAAGACCCAGGCCAGCTAATCTACGGGGCACCCCCATGCCTGTTACACCCATGCATGCCCCCAGGAGAGGACCTACCAGTCAAAGTGCTATCTATGTGCTGGTGATGACAGGGTCCACACTTTGAATGCAGCTGCATCATCCCTGCATGTCAGGTATCTCACCACGACGCATCACATGTCCCTTCAGCCGTCTCCATGGTGTTCTCTCCCTTCAAACTCAACACTCTGCTCTAACAGAGTCCAAAGCAAGCAAGGCGAATGTGGCTTCACCTCAACAAAGGGGTGGATATCACTCTTAATGCACGGCTAGCCTCCACCGGCCCTTCCAATACACCAGGACCTCACAGGGTTCCAAATCAGCCGCCTTCTGCAGGGCAGCAGACACTTAGAGCAAGATGGGGCCACAGTTTCAATATTATGCTGTTCACAACTACTGTAGACATTTTTGGACATCAGATGCCCCTTCATGCACCCCCTCCAGGCTGCTGATGTGTGGGGTTGGGAAGACTCCCACAGGCCTCCTGACCAGCGAGAACCAATCTCCAGCTCCAGGTTTGCAGGCTTATTTCAAATCAGGGCCACCAGGAATGGCTGCACAGCCAGCATCCACTGAGCCCAGGTAGTGATGTCTCATTTACAGGGCCCACTTACCCCTCACACAGTCCTCTTGCTATCCACCCTGGGCCAGCGACAGAGGTCCGTCGACCCAAAGAAGACCCCACGCTTTTCAGGCCATGGCCTGCATACCCCAAATAAAGTGGGATTTGGAGGTTCCCAGTCCCCAGGATGTCCCCTTGATCATTCAGGTGAGTGGGCGAGGGCAAGAGAAAGCAGCGGTGGCTCCGGATGACATCAGTGAAACAGGATAAAGCAAGGATTAAAAAGCAGGGAGCCGGAGCTCCTGAAAGGCACATCCAGGTGACCATTTTGGTTGGCCATGCCCTATTTTACCATCGCACTTACTCGGTTGGATAGCTGATGTACAGGGCCCTTGTAAAGCCATAGGTTTTGATGGCAAAAGTTGTGTGGAAATATTTCAAATTTCACATCCAGGTAATATCTTTCATCAGTCGGATACTTTTTAAGCCTTAACCTGTTCAAGATTTCTATGTTCAGACCTAGTTTCTTTTTTGGAGCTCAGAATCGTCCTGTAGGGTAACACTGTTGACTATATCCTCTGATGAGTTCCTCAAGGACAGCTCTGTACTTGTCGAAGACCAGTTGAAATTGGCTTCCTTCTGTGGAGAAGCTCCAAGGCAGAGAAACCATATCTTTGCTTTATTCATGTGCTGACACCTTGAAAAAGGACTAAGCTTGTCTTTTTCATAATGACATCCCTTCAAAATGTGTCTAGTATAGGTACGAATTTTGTGGTTATAGGGTTAAGGTTTGCTAGGGATGTCCCCTGTTGTGAAGTTGTCACCAAATGTATTTTCAGCTAACTGCAGGATCTTTGTAAATTAATGTATAATATTTAATAGTGTGTACATAATAAAGTATTTTTTCCTTTTATATGAAGATGCCCTGACAGGATAATGATTTATTGAGTGGTGTTGTTGCATACCAGCAAGCTTGGGGAACCAAGCCCCACCACCTTCTCTGGGTAGGCCTTGGACTGCTCTACTTCATTAGCTTTAGAAAGTCAAGTACTACAGTGGAGTACTTGGGCCAGATGTATGAAGCATTTTTCTGGTTGCAAATGGCCCGCTTAGCAGAATCAGACCATTTACAAACAGTACAATGCTTTTTGATCTGTATCCAGCCATATTTGCGATTTAGTAATCTATTACAGGATCGCAAATTGGGTTTGCGATTCGGTATTAAGAAGGGGTGTGCTCATGGCATTGCTTCCTAATACCGAATCACAGTGGTATGTATGAATTTTTTGCCACCAAAATGCGGACGCAAAACATTCCCATTTTACTTCCAACTTCAAGTTGGTTGTAACCCATTCACAAGTGGGAAGGAGCCCCCAGCTATCTGCAGATCTTGGTAAATTAATGTATAGTGTTTAGTAGGGTGTTCATAATAAAGTACTTTTTCTTTTTATATGGAAATGCACCGGATGGACAATGATTTATTCAGTGTGCTTGTTGCGTACCAATGAGCTTGGGGGTACTAGCTCACACCACTTCACCTGGGTCGATCTTGGACTGCTCTGTTTGACTACCATTAGAGAGAGAGAGGTACTACAGTGGGGCACTTGGGGCAAGATGTACGTAGGATTTTTCTGGTTGGAAACTGTCTGATTCACAGAATTGGGCCACTTTTAAGGAAAAATGCCTTTTGGTATGTACCAAGCCCTATTTGCAATTCAGTAATCTACTACTAAATCATAAGTTGGATTTGTGATTAAATATTAGGAAGGGGCATGTTCAGGGCTACCCTTCCTAATACCGAATCGTAGTGGTATGTATGAATATTTTGCAACCAAAATGCGTTTGCAAAGCATTCACATTTCACCACCAACTTCAAGTTGGCTGTAACCCATTCACAAATGGGACGGAGCCCCCTGGGAAACCTTCCCCTTTGAGAATATTTCTTAAGAGCAGTTAGTGGTCCCACGGACCACTGCCTACTGTTACAACATGAAAAGAAAACTTTTCATTTTAGAACTGTTTCTTAAAAAAAAAAAAAAGATTGCTTTATTGAAAATCAATCACGAACATGGTGGTGTGCTGACCACAGCCAGCCATCAACCCTGTGATTTTTACCTTTCCCAATGGGTCACAAACCGAGACCTACCTCATGAATATTAATAAGGTCAGTCTGTTTGTGACCCACTGCGAATTGCAAATAGTGTTAAACACACGTTAGTACATTTGTGTTTGTGATTACCAAATAGTTAATCACAAAAATTTGCTATTTGGTAATAGCAAAACATTCCCTACGTACATCTGGCCCTTAGTTCCCAGTAAAGGGAAATTTTGGAGTTTTTACACATGAAGAATTCACATTCTTCACAACTATTAACCAACTTTTATACATAAAGAAAAATGCTTTCCCACATCCATGTCATTGTTTCTGCTCTAGGGGCAGTTTTCACTATATTTTTATAGTGCAACTCAAACCTGACATAGCATATTTAATATTTTACTCTGTACTCTAGTTTTCCTTATAAAGAACCAGAGCCTTCCACTGTGAAAATATATTTTGGGGCTTTGCCGTTGTAGAGAAATGTTAACATTAAATTTCTACATGTCCCACTTTTAATACCATACTTGTCGAAAAGGTTATTTTGGCTGTTCAAACTGCAGGTTTAAACTACACTGCACTTGTAGGCCTGAAGCCATGTTTTCCCCATAACGAGTGAATGGAACAATATGTGCTGCAGTCTACGGGTACCTTTTAACTTTCTATGCCTTGGGTGTGTTTCTGCACCATATACTATGTCCTTGTGTAGGAGGCTGGCCTGGCTTGTAGTGGGTACCAAGGGGTACTTACACTTTGTACCAGGTCCAGTTATCCCTTATTAGTGTAGAAGAGGTGTCTAGCAGCTTATGCTGATAGAAAAGGTAGCTTAGCAGAGCAGCTTAGGCTGAACTAGGAGACGTGTGAAGCTCCTACTATACCACTGGTGTCATATGCACAATATCATAAGAAAACACAATACACAGATATACTAAAAATAAAGGTACTTTATTTTTCTGACAATATGCCAAAAGTATCTCAGTGAGTACCCTCAGTATGAGGATAGCAAATATTCACAAGATATATGTACACAATACCAAAAATATGCAGTAATAGCAATAGAAAGCAATGCAAGCAATGTACAGTCACAATAGATTGCAATGAGAGCACATAGGTATAGGGGCAACACAAACCATATACTCTAGAAGTGGAATGCGAACCACGAATGGACCCCAAACCTATGTGACCTTGTAGAGGGTCGCTGGGACTGTAAGAAAACAGTGAGGGTTAGAAAAATAGCCCACCCCAAGACCCTGAAAAGTGGGTGCAAAGTGCACCTAAGTTCCCCAGAGAGCACAGAAGTCGTGATAGGGGAATTCTGCAAGGAAGACCAACACCAGCAATGCAACAACGATGGATTTCCAGACGAGAGTACCTGTGGAACAAGGGGACCAAGTCCAAGAGTCACACTCAAGTCGTGAGTGGGCAGATGCCCAAGAAATGCCAGCTGAGGGTGCAAAGAAGCTGCCACTGGATGGTAGAAGCTGTGGATTCTGCAAGAACGAAGAGGACTAGGAACTTCCCCTTTGGAGGCTGGATGTCCCACGTCGTGTAGAAGCTTTCAGAGGTGTTCCCGTGCAGAAAGACCGCAAACAAGCCTTGCTAGCTGCAAGGGTCACGGTTAGGGTTTTTGGATGCTGCTGTGTCCCAGGAGGGACCAGGATGTCGCTAATTGCGTGAGGAGACAGAGGGGGCGTCCAGCAAGACACAAAGCCCACTCAGAAGCAAGCAGCACTCACAGAAGTGCCGGAATAGGCTCTACGAAGAAGAGTGAACCGGAGCTCACCCGAAGTCACAAAAGAAGGTCCCACGACGCCGGAGGACAACTCAGGAGGTCGTGCACTGCAGGTTGGAGTGTTGGGGACCCAGGCTTGGCTGTGCACAAAGGAAATCCTGAAAGAGTGCACAGGAGCTGGAGCAGCTGCAAATCACGCGGTACCCAGCAATGCAGTCTAGCGTGGGGAGGCAAGGACTTACCTCCACCAAACTTGGACTGAAGAGTCACTGGACTGTGGGAGTCACTTTGACAGAGTTACTGAGTTCCAGGGACCACGCTCGTCGTGCTGAGAGGGGACCCAGAGGACCGGTGATGCAGTTCTTTGGTGCCTGCGGTTGCAGGGGGAAGATTCCGTTGACCCACAGGAGATTTCTTCGGAGCTTCTAGTGCAGAGAGGAGGCAGACTACCCCCACAGCATGCACCACCAGGAAAACAGTCGAGAAGGCAGCAGGATCAGCGTTACAAGGTCGCAGTAGTCGTCTTTGCTACTTTGTTGCAGTTTTGCAGGCTTCCAGCGCGGTCAGCAGTCGATTCCTTGGCAGAAGGTGAAGAGAGAGATGCAGAGGAACTCTGATGAGCTCTTGCATTCGTTATCTCAAGAATTCCCCAAAGCAAAGACCCTAAATAGCCAGAAAAGGAGGTTTGGCTACTTAGGAGAGAGGATAGGCTAGCAACACCTGGAGGAGCCTATCAGAAGGAGTCTCTGACGTCACCTGCTGGCCCTGGCCACTCAGAGCAGTCCAGTGTGCCAGCAGCACCTCTGTTTCCAAGATGGCAGAGGTCTGGAGCACACTGGAGGAGCTCTGGGCACCTCCCAGGGGAGGTGGAGGTCAGGGGAGTGGTCACTCCCCTTTCCTTTGTCCAGTTTCGTGCCAGAGCAGGGCTGGGGGATCCCTGAACCAGTGTAGACTGGCTTATGCAGAAATGGGCACCATCTGTGACCATGAAAGCATTTCCAGAGGCTGGGGTAGGCTACTCCTCCCCAGCCCTGACACCTATTTCCAAAGGGAGAGGGTGTAACACCCTCTCTCTGAGGAAGTCCTTTGTTCTGTCTTCCTGGGCCAAGCCTGGCTGGACCCCAGGAGGGCAGAAACCTGTCTGAGGGGTTGGCAGCAGCAGCAGCTGCAGTGAAACCCCAGAAAAGGCAGTTTGGCAGGACCCGGGTCTGTGCTAGAGACCCGGGGAATCATGGGATTGTCTCCCCAATAACAGAATGGCATTGGGGGGCAATTCCATGATCTTAGACATGTTTCATGGCCATGTTCGGAGTTACCATTGTGAAGCTACACATAGGTAGTGACCTATGTGTAGTGCACGCGTGTAATGGTGTCCCCGCACTCACAAAGTCCGGGGAATTTGCCCTGAACAATGTGGGGGCACCTTGGCTAGTGCCAGGGTGCCCACACACTAAGTAACTTAGTACCCAACCTTTACCAGGTAAAGGTTAGACATATAGGTGACTTATAAGTTACTTAAGTGCAGTGATAAATGGCTGTGAAATAACGTGGATGTTATTTCACTCAGGCTGCTGTGGCAGGCCTGTGTAAGAATTGTCAGAGCTCCCTGTGGGTGGCAAAAGAAATGCTTTAGCCCATAGGGATCTCCTGGAACCCCAATACCTTGGGTACCTCAGTACCATATACTAGGGAATTATAAGGGTGTTCCAGTATGCCAATGTAAATTGGTGAAAATGGTCACTAGCCTGTTAGTGACAATTTGTACAGAGAGAGCATAACCACTGAGGTTCTGGTTAGCAGAGCCTCAGTGAGACAGTTAGGCATCACACAGGGAACACATACATATAGGTCACAAACTGATGAGGACTGGGGTCCTGACTAGCAGGGTCCCAGTGACACATAACAAACATACTGAAAACATAGGGTTTTCACTATGAGCACTGGGCTCTGGCTAGCAGGATCCCAGTGAAACAGTGAAAACACCTGACATATACTCACAAACAGGCCAAAAGTGGGGGTAGCAAGGCTAGAAAGAGGCTACTTTCTCACACCTTGTAGGAAGGTTAAACAAGCCATTTAGAAGTGATCCAATTTTACCATGTTGTAGGGGTCAAAATACATGCAGCAGGGGCTTAGGAGCAGTATCTTAGGGCACAGAATGAAAATGCGATCAGCATCAGCCCAAATAATGGAAATGGGGGTTATCACTCCAAAAGAGCCTTTTCTCATATTTAGTAAATTCAGATGAGCCGCAGCAAGTACAAATAAGAGTTGATGTGCTATAACAGTTATGTAATACATCCACTGTTGCATTCTGTGATCAGCCCTGGGCCACAGTAAAGTCTTTGACATGGTCCTGGAGCAGTAGAAGTAACAGTAATGTTTTAGTTTGACCATTGCAAGCAATGCTGGATATAGAAAACAACATTATTTCAAATATTGCAGTGTCAAAACAAGTTTTAAAACACACATTCAACAGTTTGAAAATAATACAGTATGAAAGGAGAAAGCATTGTGAATTAGCACTATTTCATCAGCTGATATGACTTTGATTTAGTAAAATAAGCAAACTCATAATTCCCTGAATTATCGTATTTAAAAGTGCATAAAATTGATCTTTAGCAGAACAACATAATAGGCTAACATTACGCTTAAATATATGTTGCAGAAATTATTTGTTCTTGGATTGAAGTATACTATTCCCAATTATCCCCGAAAGGTCTCCCTAACTCAAAAAGAAACGCTCCTGGAATGCAGAACATAACTGTCTTTGACAGTTTCTGGCATTTCCCATATAAGAGCCTGACATTTATCCGTGAAGGATGCCAAATTTCAAATATCAAGTGGAATTTACAGTTTCTAGACATTTAAGTTAAATAAAGTTGTAATGGTTAGCCATCGACAACTTTGAGGTTTTACAAGAGGAGTCCTCCATGTGTCCAGTCCAAAGAGATCAGTGTAAAGTGCAGGCTATCCTAGTCTACAGCATGCTCTATCAATATATCAAATACCTATTTGTTTATAACATTAGATATCCAAAACACTCGTTTGTCAACACTACACCAAGCTCAACAATCAATAAAATAAACTGCGAAATATACATGAAAACATGTTAGAAATAGGGCTAGTTTGAACGTTGTTTAGTGTTTAGAAACATTGGCACTACACATTCAACTGAGACTAAGTAATAGTCCGTTCTAATACCAATTTCATATACATAGGAATTGATGTCAGGAATCATCTTTAGTATACATAATATCCACTATCAAAAATCTCTTGTTAACCTCACAAATCAGGAGAACCAAAATAAAAAAATGGATGGAGTGTTGAAACTTTTTAGTCACAGATCTGAGTTTAATACATTGTTATTTCACTCGCCATGTCAGCCCAGTTCGGACCTAGACATATGGAAATCAGTCTTGTCCATGGTTCCCATGAGAACAGTCCAGCCCAAACTGTCAAGGCAGGTCCTCCCTGGACTGGAAACAAGCATCCTGGGCCGTGGTTGGGGTATCACCCTCATCAACCAAGATAGCTTGAATCCAGTGGTGCAGCGGTCAAGGGTCCCACGTCTGGGCATACCCTTGCTACTTAGGGCGCACATAGCAAAACCAAAATAAAATGGTGGACATACTCACAAATAAGGAGGACATTGATAATTTTGAAATAAAATATCATACTTGATGTGCACTGCTTTTCAAAGCTACTTCAAATAGTTTCCATCTTTACCCAATAGTCATTATCCACTTTCAGTTAATCTGACATCCATCAACCTATGTGGTACCAGTGATTTCACTGACATATTAGGATTTTTTAGGATTCATAAGTATATACCCTTTGTCATATGTTGCATTGTGCACTTGTATTCACTATGTGCTCTCTTACAACTCTGAAACTTAACATTTTAGAAATGTTGAGATCTGTTGACCTAAGTTAAGGTTAACATTGATAGTAGCATGAGGAACTGTGGCTTCACACAATCAAGAATGGTCTCACCTGTGTGAAGCTCCAGTTGCAGGACTAAGCCATGAGCTATAGTCCACTACCCCTCTTCACTTTTTATCCCCCATCATCAGACCCCTTGACCATTGTGGGATGTGACACTGCTTCATTCTCTTCCATCTGCTGTCCACGCTTGAACAGCTGTAGCTTGAAACAACACCTGTCTCATGATAGGATGACCCACTCTCCCCAACAACAGGAAAGACTACCTGCGGAGGTGTGTACCTATAATACGCCTGCTGAACCTTTCTCTGTACACTCTGGCTGCTTCATTGGGACTGATGCACCACATTTTACCAGTCACCCCACCAGACCGAGAGGCGGCCTGATTATACACTACCCACAGTCTTTCAAACTTGAAATACATACATACAACCAAGCACTGCAAAATTGAATAGCAATACCGAGGGCAGGGACATATAGAAATAGGACTACACTACTCAATAATAATAGCAGTCATTTTGCTTTGGGGCTTATCTACTGTCCACTGATCCCCATAGGCAACTCCTATTATTGCTCCCCAGCCTCTTCCATCTGCCGTCCAAGCTTGTACAGCTGTAGCTAGGAACAACACCTGCCTTGTGATAAGATGACCCCCCCCCGACAACCATAAAGACCACCGGACAAGACGTGCACCAAGAATACACCTGCCAAACCTCCCTGAATTCACTCTGTCTGTTTGGGACTGACGAACTACACTTGATTAGTCTGTCCAACTGGACCGAGATGCGGCTTGATGATACACCGCCTACAATCTTCCAAAGGTGAAATATATATGTATGGCCAAGCACTGAAGCATTGAGTAGGAATACTGGGGCCCTGGACACCTAAATAGGACTACACAACTCATTCATACGCCAGCCATTTTGCTTTGGGATTGATATACGGTGTACTGATCCCCATAGGAAACTCCCCAAGGCACTCTGTGGACAATAAAAGAGAACTATACTGCTGTTCTGATCAACAGACATTTTAAGCAGGGAAGGAACATTTAAGGGCATGAATGTGAGAAACAGTCTTTAGGCATTATCTGATATGCTGTTGCCCCAGACTACAGCAGCTTTGATCAAATTGCCTAAATCAGCCACACTATTGCTTGCTGTACAACTCTAGCCAGTCCTCATGTTGAAGTTATACCACTGATTTCTCCTGGCCTCCACAGTTCTCGCTACGCCACACCTGAAATCCAAACCAGCCACTCATCTTTTATTCTGAGAGGCAGCGATCTAATGCCCCAACCAACGCAGGACACTACGAGAACGGCCACTGCCACAGATGTCCCAGAAAATGGCTCTGACTACGCTACTGAAGGAACCAACTGAAATTAAGGTGTGCATAACTGAGGTGAACTTGTCTGTCAGGACTACAACTGCAGAAATACAATTCCTTAGGGATGAAAATAACCAACTTCAACACCTAGATTACATCTGTGAATGGCATAGTCTCAGATCTGGACTAAAGAACCGATGGAACCCCAGAACGAGGCATTGAAATCTGGTAGCTATGGACGAAGACCGGGGGGACTGTAGTCAAAGAGATAACATTCACATTATTGGACTACACAAGAATGTGGAAAGGACAACTTGGTGGCGTGTCTGATCTCCTTCATCAAATCAACACTGAACATCCTCTTTGAACCTCCATTCGCATTCCACAGTGTTCACCGAGTGAGATCCCGTCTTGGCTCGATGTATATATGCGCCAGACATATATTGATTTGCTGCATTCACCTCTGTTAGACCTGGCAGCTCTTGGTGTGGTTTCCCTGTATTTTTTGCTTCTGGCCTCCTCTTTTTTGACCCCGTACTGTAATTAGTTTTGGCTGGTTTTGATACTCTGGGCATACTACCACTGCTAACCAGTGCTTAAGTGCAAGCGCCCTCTGTCTAAATTGTATTGGTGATTGGTTTATCCATGATTGGCATATTTGATTTACTAGTAACTCACTAGTACCGTGCACTAGAGGTGCCCAGGGCCTGTAAATCAAATGCTACTAGTGGGCATGCAGCACTGATTGTGCCACCCGCATGAGTAACCTATAACCATGTCTCAGACCTGCCACTGCAGTGTCTGTGTGCAGTTTTAAACTGCTAATTCGACCTGGCAAGTGTACCCACTTGCCAGGCCCAAACCTTCCCTTTCACTACATGTAAGTCACCC
This sequence comes from Pleurodeles waltl, assembly GCF_031143425.1. NCBI lineage: Eukaryota > Metazoa > Chordata > Amphibia > Caudata > Salamandridae > Pleurodeles > Pleurodeles waltl. The sequence continues at coordinate 494,890,193 of NC_090442.1, read as the reverse complement.
GTAACCTAGGCCATAGGTAGCCCATGGGCAGAGTGCAGTGTATTTAAAAGGTAGGAAATGTAATGTTGTGTTTTACATGTCCTGATAATGAAAAACTGATAATTTGTTTTTTGCTATTGCAAGGCATATCTCTCTCATAGGTTAACATGGGGAGTGCCTTCAAATATCTTTTAAGTGCAGTTTCCTATTGGGAGCAAATAGAGATCTTGAGTTTGAGGTCTCTGAGCTTACAATTTAAAAATACATCTTTTGATAAAGTTGGTTTTTAGATTGTCTGTTTGAAAATTCCACTTTTAGAAAGTGGGCATTTTCTTACTTAACCATTCTGTGCCTCTGCCTGCTTGTGTAATACACATCAGGGACAGACTGACAGTTGGGCTGCTTGTGAATGCACACTAGACAGTGACACAAAGGGAGCTGGGGGGTGTCCTGCATATCTTTATGATTCTCCTAGGCTAAAGTGGGGGGAGGGAGGAGATGACACCTGCACCTGAAAGGTCCTCACACAATGCAGTCTCCGACCCACTCGAAGTGTGTCTGGGGCCAGGCCTGGGCAAGGCAGGAACTTGTAAACAACTGACTTTCCTTTGAAATTTGCCTACTTCAAAGGCAGAAATGGGTATAAGTAGTGGACTCAGAACCCCAGACTTTTAGATCACTTCTGGGCAAAGAGGAACGTGTGCCAATGAGAAGAGCTTGATGCTTGAGGAGGACCTGCCACTCTGTGTGTTGCTTTGATGTGCTGGCCTGCTTCTGACTATAAAGCGAGGACTGGGCTCTGCTTTCTGCAATCCTGCTGGTGAAGTGTCTCCAAGAGCTTGGACTGAGCTTACCTCCTGTTAAGAAGTCTCAGGGACAGCAAAGACTTTGGTTACCAGCCTCTGGGACTACTTTCTGTGGATCCTAGCTCACCCGGTGGTGCCTACTCCAGTCTCTGGGCCCCTGGGAGTGAAAGCTGGTTGAAAACCAATAAATAACAGTTGTACCGACTCCGGACGGGTGCCTCTGCTTGATCCCACGACACCGCCTGCAACGGAAGCCATGGTTCCCGCTGGAGTGTTACGACTCCACCAACATCGCAGACTTGATGCCCCGCTGATGTCTTGTGACTTTGAGAGTTCAGAGTGCATGTCACCAATGTCCTTGACACCATACTCCGCCCTGGCGGTCGCAGCCCCGTGGCGGGACTGCAACCCCATGCGGGTGCCTCACCGCGTCTTGACCCGCCAGACATCGACCCGGCTGGAGCATAAGGATCCGACCCCGCATCACCTCCCCTGCTCAGCAGTAAGGAACCAACCGTGCACCGGATCCAGCGATGCCTCACCTCCCCTACTCCGTGCACCAGCTTGTATCTCCGTTAGCAAAGGTACTGTACCTGGGTGTCCGTACGACTCTGTGACAGGTGCCATTGGCGCCGGATTGTTGGGAACAACTCTCACGGCACAGTGATAACACCAAATTGAAGCATTTGTGTTTTTAAGCACTATATTGAAGTTTAATCCTTGAAAATTCATAACTTTGCTTGTGTATTTTGGATTTTTGTCATTTTGGTCTTGTTTTACCCAGATAAATATTGACTATTTTGCTAAACTGATGTTGAGTGTTTTCTGGTGTTTTCACTGTGTTACTGTGTGTTTGTACAAATACTTTACACATTGCTTCTGAGATTACCCAAACTGCATGTGCCAAGCTACCAAAGGGGTTAGCAAGGGTTATCTTAGGTGTGTGACTCCCTTACCCTGACTAGAGTGAGGGTCCCTACTTGGACACGGTACAAACCACTGCCAACTAGAGACCCAATTTCTAACAACCACTGACACACCCAAAAAATTATAAATGTGGCTAAAAAACATGGTCCATAGCACGTTGACAACTTAACGGTTTTCTTCACTGCAGATGCCTCACATGATACTAATGCCAAATGGATGAGATTTTTGGGCCTACGCCCCCAGCTATGAAGAAAAGACTTAAAATGTGGCCTACTTGAACCATTCACAATGATTGTTACCTTAAATGGACACACAAACAACTTCAAAGAACCAGAGTTTTTTTGCATATTTTCTGGACTCCCTTGAGGACTTCAACATGGACGTAGCAAATTCTTACAAGACCTATGACTCAGCAATATCTCTGGACCATGATAAAAGCACAGACAATAGCTAAGCCAAATGATGGAGTTGGGAGATGGTGACCAGGAGATGGAAAGAATCAGGCACAGCACATACACATGGAAAGCTACAACACCAAGGGGTAAATTCAGATCACCCCTTACAACTTAATGTACACTCAACCTTTTGTTTAGATTACCTGTAGAGGGACTTAGTTGGCCCAATAAACATGGTACCCTACATCCAGACAAGCTTGAAACCAAAGTATTGTGTATGTTATTTTGTCTGTTTTCTTTTTCTCTCTCTTCTCCTTATCTCAAGATATTACTGGATTGCTGTATCATTTTATTGTTTATTACAATGCCCCTTGATGATTATTATATTGTGCTATTACAAATACTCCCTCCCCTGAACCTCCAAATAATACTTTGTTTGAGGTCTAAGTCAACCTGATACTACTAAACACAAATATATTCCTCACACTCATGTAAACCCTACATCATTTGCCTCTTAGACCATTAGACCTTCTCAGCTTCTCATGAGGCTCGGTGCCCCTCTTGCCCTCGATTGCATTGTCACCCCTTTCCTTCAGTCTAAATTCTGAGTGGTTAAGAGGTCTAGATTGTGGTCTCTATCCCACTTCGATAAGTAAGTTAGATAAGACACTAACAAAGTACAACACTTGAGGCACTGCTCCTCAGTACCACCCACCCTTTCAAGTACTCCACAAAGGCCTTCATGAGCATTCTTGTCAATATTACCAGTTATATTGCTTGGAAAATACCACATATGAACCCCACCACCATTTTACAACACTTGTGAGTCTTTCATCTTCATTAGGAAATATGACCACCACTATGCTTAAACCACTGAAGATCATCTCCTTTGATACCAGTGGTCCTACAGATTTTCTGAAATGCAAGAAAACATTTATTTCCTAGTACAATAGCAGCTAGAAATAGCACTCTTTCAAGAAACACAACTGACCCTGAGGAATGTGATAAGTTGTGTAGGGATTGGGTCGGTTGTTTTATCTATGCCTATGGCTCTTCTATATCCCACACATCAAACCCTTCTCAGGCTCCTCTAGAAAAAAAGGAGTTGCTGCACTCCTTCTTAAACCACTTCCCTATAAAATCTTACAAATGTGGACAGATCTGAACAGCTAATATGTATTTGCTAAACATACATTCAAAGATGCATTACTGATGATAGGCTCAATATGTGTCTCAACTGGACACAAAGCGGACATCCTTACCTCCATTGCAAGACTGCTTATGTCTTTTAACAAAACCTGCACACTGACAGGAGGAGATTGGAATATTACATTAGACTCCATTCTAGACAGGTACAGCCAACAAGATTTATACCAATCTAAGGATAGACACCATCTCCTTGACCTAATACAAGATAAGGCATTAATCGAAACTTGGCACCTCTTCCATTCAAGAGACTAGGACTGCACATTCATCATCCACCCACATGATATCTAACCCTACTCTAACAAAGCACTGTGGTATTTCAGATCATGCGGTTATCACCATAAAACAAATGGTAAACCTACCAATACTCCCTAAGGGAACATGGCTTAGCAGCATTTCATCATTCAAAGATTCCAGGCTAAAGGAACAGCTATGTTCCCTTCTTCAAACCTTTCTATCAGAAAATGTAGAATCATTTACTTCCACTTAGATCCTATGGGGAGCAAGGAAAGCCTGTGTACGCAGACTCCTAATGCTAGACTCAGCGCATGCAAAGCAACAATCTGTTTAGAATAAGCTTCACATCGATGACCCGCACCATTGACCTCCACACCAGCAAACCTGAAAGCGTTACTGAAAGGGAAATCAGCTCTTAATCCAACATACACAAAAGAGGTGGAAAGAATGCTCTTCCACCTCTGCCAATACAGTTATGAACGAGGGGAGAAAGCAGGGTGGTTGCTAGCTTTTCAGTTGCTCCAAGCAGACTCTTTAAGATCTTTCCCAGGCATGCGTAAATCAAACGCAAATGGGGACTAGTAACACACCAGATGGCATTTGCAAATTAATTAAGAAAAAATTATGAATCTCTCTACACCTCCGAGACTGATCCTAAGGAAGGTGAAGAAGACACTTTAAATGCCTGCAGATACCGCAACTAACTAGGGATGATGCGTCCATGTTAAAAGGACCTATTTCCGAAAACAAAATCACGTTGGCAATTGATAGCATATCCACTAGTAAAGCCCCTGGAGACAACGGCCTCCTTGTAGAATTCTATATGTTTACAAAGCGCTTAGTAGTACAGCTGTTAAAATCAGTATTCCAGGAAGCCTTAGGCAAAAGCCACCTAGCAGCAAAATTTTCCAGAGCCGGTATTTCAGTTAGACCCACCATGTAAAACCCTGTTGCTCAGTCACAATTACAAACTCTTCTTATTAATTCATGCAGATCTTAAAATCTGTCTAAAGTGCTTTCAGTCCATTTAAACTGCAGCATACATGAAATGATATATCTGGTGCAAAAGGGATTTGTTCCAGGGAGATCTTCCGACAACCACTTATGAACGATTTCTCACATCATGTGGCAAGTATGAGCCAACTCGGAGTACAAGATCTTTCTGTCTCTTGACACTGAATAGGTATTTGACAGAGTATAATGGTCCTATCTATCCTGGGCGATGGAATAAATGGGTATTTATCCCATACTTTCTTGCCTTGGTCATGGGGACTGTACCAGCACCTCACAGCTTTGGTGACCTGCAGTGGTCACATCTCTACCTTTTTCTGCATCCATAGAGACACCGACAAGGATACCCGCTCTCTTTACTCCTCCTTCTGCTGGCTGTATTTGCATGCTGCATATGCATTTCTAATAACATTTGGAATAACATTCAAATTTTCATGATTCTGATTACGGATGGGGAAATCAAAGCGTTTTTATTATGCTGATGATTATCATACCTGTAAGATTTCTTGACAGACCTTATACACTGAAAAGATTATTTTGCAACCTTCTGGGGTTACAAGATCAATTGAGTAAAATGCTAAGCGATGCCTCTGATGCCCACCACTACGCAGGCTGCCACTGGCACTTTTGCCTATAAATGGGAACCCAGTACCTTGAAATACCTAGGGATCATTCTTAACCCAGGCCTGGGAAATGTGGTTAATAGCAATCTTACCCCCCCCTTATTGACAAAAGGAAACCAGACCTCTGAAAATTGACACGTTTGAATCTATCCCTCTGGGGTTGAGTTAAAATGATTAAAATGAACATAGCACCCATGTATAACTGCATTTTCGACATGCTGCCCCTTAAATGTCCAAAAATCATGTTAAAAGGATTGGGAAAGAAATCTTGCATTTCATATGAAATAGAGAGAAACCCTATACAGACACGTCAAAGGGAGGGCTACACTAACCTCATAATTAGCTCACTCTGTATACATATAAGGCTACACCCTGTGGCTTCATATAGAATGTTACCTCTTCCCAAATCAATCATTATCCACTATTGCTTTACTTGAAAAACTTTAAAAAGACAACAGCAGGACTATATCCCACCCTAATCAACTCACTGTTTTCAGCAGACAGTACAACAACACTAAAACTTAGGACAGCCAATAGACTGAAAACACAATTCCTCAACAACAAATTGGAACAGATCATGGGTGACTATAACAAAGGCCTGAGAGAAGTCTGAAAGGAGTATATTTGCTTCAAGATCATTCACCAATGGCATTGGTCACCCAAATAACTACATAAAGCAAAACTCATCACACACTCTACGTGTGATATTGTCTCTATCCTTGGGAATGCATAAAAGTACAGGAATTCTTGCTTCAAGCACATGACACCACTACTACACACACAGAAAATTAGTACAAGCACTGATCCTACATGATACATCCGATTTCTCTGCCTAATCTCGCCACCTCACCAGATGGCTCTCCATTGTGATGCCAAGCTTAACGTCTTAAGAAAGATCAAGTCCCTTCTCTCCATTCCTGGTTAGAATAGATGTATACAGTCACCTCATATGAGAAAGTAATTTACAGATTAAATCCAAACTGCCTCAGTTTACAGATGTCTGGGAGGTAATTCCTCAAATGACAACAATCACCACCCTTAGAGGAGCGGTAATATTGTTGTTTACCCCTGTAACCAGATAATATTGCTGAGCAACCCACCATCAGACACTTCCAATCCCCCTTTAACCTATCCCCATTCCCATAAAATACCCAACCCTACCCTACCCACCTCTTGACCCTCCCTTTCCAGGGGTGGCGTGACTGCAACTTGAGTATCAAGAGCCACACACTCTTTTGTCCCCACCTGACTATCCTGTTTAACCCCCAAAGGCTCTAAGGAGGTACCATTTTTTGTTTTTATTATAGATAGTCATCTTTACCTTACAGAGTTTAGGAAGGTCCACTTTAGCTTATCTAATGTGGTACAGTTATTTTTAATACGTTTTTGCTAAATTTGTATGTCCACTGATTTGTGGCTCCTTGTTTCACTTTTCTATGCTCCCTGCATATTGATTTAATGGTTCTTAGCATTCTAATTGTATGACTTTCTACAAATCCACAACTGATTGCTCTTTGTTGTATAGTCAGAACCTGATGTTGACTTTTGGCCATATGATTGATTCTGAAACTTCTAAAAATTAATAGAACAATTATAAAAAGGAAAATAAAGATAATAGTTTTAGATGTAAAAAGAAGGGAATGGTGAAAAGTTTGATGTAAAATATAGACTATGGAACTAATTACATAGCGGCTAAATATGGACAGATTTTCTCATTGAAACAACTGAAAAGGGCAATGATTTTCTTCATGGCTAGTTGTGTGATGACAAGCCACCTAAAATTGCAAAATGGAAGAGTTACTCTACTGTAATGCATTTGTGCATTTCAGTAGTGATGTCATAATGCAAGTTCTTACAGTTTTGTTGACACAAACTAGGGGGCTCAATACCATTTGTTTTAATTGTACTAAAACTCAAGATGCAATTGCGCTTGATACACAGTAGCATCATCCTTCATTAATCTTCATGTACTGGATGATTTATTTAAAAATAACAAGGAAATGTGTGTGGAGTTTGTTGAAGAACAAAATGCTTTGCCAGGTAAATGTGGCAGCAAATCAGCAAAAGTTAGTACCTGTAGTGGAGCCATTGCAGCTCTTAATTTGGTGGATATTCCTGTGCAAGAAGAGCAGAGGTTATGACCTCCTTTGATCTATTAGGCCACAATCATGCTGTGGCTTCAGATGACCTGGCGGTTCACAGTCCACTTTAGCTCATTATCCCTGAGCAGTGTAAAGCAGAATGCTGAAACTGGCAAGGGCCTCTGAAGCACTAGATTTCGGCTTGAAATGTTCACAGTTGGGCAAACTTGAAAATTTTAGTTTTTTTGTCACCAGGAACAATTTTTTTTCCGCCTTTACTCCCTGAGGCTCTATACATTGAGGCTTTGTCTCTTTCTCAGAGCACAAAGCCATGGTTTAAAGGCATACCCAGGCAGGGTTTCGGGAGGTTTGTTCCATGCATTCCACAGCCCTTCTGAATCCTTAAACATCAAAGACTCTGAGTGGGGCACACCAATGAATTTTGATCACAGAGGCAGTGTCTTGGTTGGATGGGTCTTTTCTAGCCAAAAATGTCTAAGTCCCTATTTCCGTCTTAATTGAAGTATTTCAACTGGTCATTTTCAGAGCTCCAAGACTGCAATTAATATTCGTTAGAATACCAGGCAGAACCAGCAGTGCGGAAAAACTTGCCCACTCTCTTTAGCCAGGGCTTCAGTCAGACTCTAGTTCACTGGTGAGCAGGATCTTCTGGTGAGATAGCCTTCTTGTGCTTTATGTCTCTGGGACTACAAAGGCCAGCTGTTGTGACCCTTGAGAAGTACTTTCCAAACCTGAATACAGAGAAAAGCTTGGCCCAGTTATGTCATCATTCCCATAAACAACAATTTCCTCTGCGTTTCTTCTGCAAGTCCAAATTAAGTTGTGAGGTTTCTGGAGGAAGATCCCAGGATCCAAGGAGTGGCTTTATAAAATCAGAACTTTCCATTTCCTATCATCAAGGAACACGCTCAGATTGGTTCTGCTACAAGGACACCACTTTGGACGATAGAAGCCAGTAAGGCTAAGGGAAAGTATCTCCTTAAAAGCAAGTCCACACCAGAGCCCTCTTTTTGTTATAAACATGTCACTTCCTAGGTTTCTGCTTTCGTTTTGTAAGTCACCCTGCCCTTTCTTGTCCTCACTTTCCTGAAGCAACTCTGGGTAGATGTTCAGAACTTGCCCCCTCTGTCTTTCTGCCATGTAGCTGACTGAATGCCAAATGCTCCAAAGATACTTAGTTCTTTGCTGAAATCCACTTCACACCTTTCAGCTGAGCTGGTGTGATTAAATTGATGTTATTGTAGGAAGGGGAGCCAGGTAGAACCTATTTAGGAATTCCCCATCTTCTGTAAGGGACATGTAGCTTTAATGAAAAATCATCTTTGAAGCATATTTCATAACAATTGATATTCACCAGTCAATTAAATTGCTGTCGAAGACCACAATGCCATGAAATACATTCTCTGGCTTTTCCTTTGTCAAACATCTAAATATCCATACTTCAGCAGCAACTAAACCAGGCTGTATCTACGGCCAGTGAACGCCCATCGAAGCTCAAAGCTGAGAAGCTGTGAAACTGCTTCAATAAAACGTTGGGGAAGCAAAACGGCAGTCATACCCCCGCCATACAGGTTGGAGACGGAATTCCCTTATAAGGTCATGAAAATCGGAGATGTCCTGCTATATCCCTATAATGTACATCAGAGGTTATTTATTCCTTGTAATACCTGTCATAGCATCCCCCTTTCTTGAAACCACTTAAATCCTTGGTGTTTTGGTCTTTTGTTTTCATTGCTAATATTTCTAATAAAAACTGAATATGCACTGCAAAGTTAAACCCGCCAAAGAGCAGAAAGTAACTTTGCAAACATATATTAAGATCTGTTTAATGAAGTCTTGTTAAAATGTTCTGGTTCCGATTGAGCAGAAACGTCAGAGATTCTAGCTTTGCTGTAAAGAGCTATGGCATTGAGAAAATAAACCTGCTGGCGAAAACATATCCAGAAGGAAATGCTAGCTTTACTTTTTTCGTGTTTAAATTGCAGGTGTGATTAAGGTCTGTGCACTGCCTTTCACCTTGTCTCTGTCTGTGGAAGGAGGCAGGGTAACTTAAAAACTCAACTGTAATAACTTATTTCAGTTGAACAGCTACGTAATTTCTGTATTATGGGTGACTAGAGAGGTCATGGCGCTCCAGTTGTGAGAAAAGTAGGGACAAGCTTCTAAACGTGGATTGCAAACTCCCATGTTTTATATACTAATTAAGTCTCTGAGAGCCTTCATATGCACCTCTAGGTGGGAGTTGCTCAATTTTAAAATTAAAGACATAGTTTGTATGCAGTAAAAGGCTCCTCTGTGTGCATCTAAAATGCCGTATGATCCAAATGTAAGGAGCTTTTACACTGACTGACATTAGAGAATCTTATTTTAGCAGGAGATGCACAGAGAAAAAAACATAGTATTATAAATCACGTCGTTATTGTATTTTGAAGTTAAGAGTTTAACATGGAACATTCTGCTTAAACTGTGTTTTTAATTAACTTTAATTGGCAGTATACAGCAATGAAAAAGAATGGAAAGATGTCAATGGAGCCTAGAATGTTTGGAAGTTGTAGAAGAAAACACATTTTTATTGGACGACTAAAATTATGGCTTCTGCTTAATTTCTGATGGTATAATTTCCTTTATAAATTAGCTAGATTGTTTTTAGAAATTGGCTGGATGTGTTTGACAGAATTGAGCTCGTTGTCTGCAGCATATTTGGCATGCAAATTCGGACTGTGTTTGATGTTGTAAAGTAGGGACCTTAAACCTGATGGCAATTTATTTGTTATAAGCCTATGTTTTTATGTAAATTGCCATAACAAGCTGCACTATATGAAGATATTAACTGAAATGTTGAGAAAGGCTGTCTACATCATCAGGTTTCAGATGTACACACTTTGTGTGATGGACATGCTTATATCTTTCTTAGAAACTCTATTGTTTGTAATGATCAGTAATAATAACGTTTGTTTGTTGAAAAAAAAACATTGTCATGATAGTAATCGATAAATCATCTCCTTCTGATCTCATTTCTATGCTCTTAGCTAATTTCCCTGCAACGGGGCTGCACATTTGAGTTTTCGTGTTTCTGTTTTAAATTGACATGTTTTATCAATTGAAAAAATGTAAAAAAAAAAAAATGATTTTTTTTTGCTGACTATAATTTTTGCAAACTATATATGTATGTGAAGTGTGTTGAAATAACTCTTACTGTATAATTTGTACTGGAAGGGTTGTTCATTAGGGAGTTAAAATAATTATGGATACTACAACACTTAGATCACAGGACACAATTCCTTTTTTATGCCCACACTACGTTCAGATGATGAAGCTAAGAATATACCTGGAATACGAGTGAGAGCTTTACACTATAAAAAATAAAAATGGAGAAATAGAAGGGCCTCCAGAGTTGCAAGAATTATCCTCTTACTATAATACTTTAAAACAAACCTTATGACAGCAATTAAGGGAAATAGATACTTTTACGTGCTTACACTTGTTAAGGGTTCCGACATTTCTGCGGGTGGGTTCTAGGCTTGAGCCCAGAGATAATCACTGGTTAGGCAACTATTTTGACGACGAGCGTCTTAACAGAACCTGCCTGAACCCAGACCTGCACTCTTTAATGAGCATGTTGCCTTCAACTAACTACGTTCATCTTTAAATACATTCCATTGGCACAGGTGAGCTTCAAACTAATAGAACGTTTCTAATCTTCTCCCAGATGTTATTGACTCAGATCATAAATCCCGTTTAAACCCGCATTTTTTCTTCAAATTCTCTGCTTCGTGGATGCACTGACCATGAACAAGACGTGTGTATTCCCTCTTCAAAGGAACTCCAGTGCGGACCACACCAGTCTCTCCGCATGAGTCATTTGAGTGCACCTGCATCTCCAGGGGACATTTTCAAGTTTAAAAGAAATTACAGTGCGAAATCTCTCTCAAAGTTTTAGCACGGCGGTGTGGTGTGACTCTCTTTGAATTAGACTATTTAGAGCAGATTAAAGCCTGGCAGGGTATCCTTACCTGTGTCGCTGGCCCCATCAGCTCTCTGCTCAGTGTGTGGGCCAATGTATAACCTCGCAGTACTGGTGGTTCTATGCCAGAAATTAATTGGTTAGTTTTTATTCAAATATTTCTTTAGACAAAATACTTGCTCTGGATTGGGCAGTTCATGGAAACCACACTGACACCATTGCTCAGCGTTTTTGGATCATTCCTTGCTAGGGTTTTTGTGCTTTCTGAACATTTTCTGTGTGGCTTAACCTTGTATTAGACATTATTCAAAGCTATTTTCACCTTCATTTATTAAATGTCAGGATTTCTTGCACATTCTCCTTTCTGCTTAGAATTACATTGTCACACCGCTCTCACTGATTCTGTCATCCCTCTTGTTCAACATGCAGCATGCAAATCTACATACTTCATTCTTACCTGAACCAGAAGTACCTAAGATGAAATGGGAACAGTGGTACAGGACATTTCAGAATTATTTAAGAGCCGATCATGGGGTTAATTTTGATTACATATGGAGGCGAGCAACGCTTTACAACGGTTTGGGGGAAGAAGGCCGCATATTTTTTGATCACCTACCTAAATTAGTATCTCCTCATTTTACTGTCTGGGTTGACTATTTGAGATCCTTTTTGGTCTGTGCAAGTATAACTCAAGATTCGTGGAGACTTTTGCCCTGCAAACAGGGCCTCTAAGAAAAATATTGTGATTTGGTGCCCAATTTTGGGGGGACGATGAGCAAGAATTGTTTTTCTCTGATTTAAAGACCTTAATAATTTATACACCAGCTGTTCAACCTTTTAAAGATGTTGCTCCATCTGTTGTCACAGTGGATGCCAGTGCCTTAGGCCTAGGGGCTGTATTGAGTCCAATGGTTGATGGCAAAGGAACTACTATAGCATTTCCCTTCAGATGGTTGATGACTGTGGAGAAGGACCAGAGTACTGTTGAGACGGGGGCATTAGCATGTCTTTGGGCAATGGGTCACTTTGCAAATTACCTTTGACAGAGAAAATCAATTGGTCATGATCATAAACCCTTGGTGTTTCTAGTGACTGAGGACTTGTAAGTAATGCCAGTGCTTAGCTCTTTAGACTGCAATCTAAAATATACTTATGCAATTTCAGGGTGAGACATATTGCTGGCGGCAAAAATAGTAGGGCACATTTCTTTTTTATCAAGGTTTCCCTTTTCAGCCGAACTGCCAATGGTTATTTGAAGCTACTACTAGTGAAGATGCTAAACCTGTGTTTGGGTAGATTAAAGATGTACTGTTTGCTGAAAAAATAATTGACTCCAGGAATGGAACGACGTTGCTAAAAATGATGAGTTTCAAAGTATGTTAAAAATACATGTTCAAGCAACATTGTTCAAGGGTGGTCTAGGGAAGGCTCCTTACCTCAAGAGTTAGTTATTTTTTAAAGTTAAAACCAAATTGAGTATGGAAGGCACATTAATATTGAAGGGAAATGTGTGAATTCCACCTAGAGATTTAAGAGATGGATTGGTCAAAATAGCTCACCAAGGTCACAACTTTATATAGCCCACAAGAAATTGGCATGGGAAAAGGCTAAAGTGCATGCTCAAGCAAACCATAAAATTAGCAATGTTTTCTGAGTGCCAAGATCAGGAAGCTTTTGCTGAGAGAATTTGGATTGTTCTGCAAATCTGTACTCCTTTTGCAAAGTACCCCAGGTTAGGAGTTACATTTGTTTGTCTTTTCTAAAACTTGACAGCAGAGGGTGGCTGACTAGTGAGAATAGTAGGTAGATTAAGGGTAAATCTTCCATACTGAGGGATTTTGAACTCTCAGTGCACAGATATGGAGGCATTTCTTACACAAACCAAAACATCCTAGATCATTTACGGCATCAGAGTTCGGTTTTCAGTGTGGTTGTGAGTTGGGTGTGCGCAGGTTCAATGTTGTCCTTGAAATAGGGAAACTTTGCTCTTTACAAAATGTCCTTATTTTGAAGAGACAAAGCTAAATTTATTTTTCCTCCTCTTGGATATCCTGCCTGAGTAAGCAAGGCATTGGGTTAAATGGAATTACCTCCCAGTAATACCTGCAATGACTCATAGCTGCCTTTAGCGCTGTATGAAAATGGGGAATGCTGCAGTACATTCTGTTTTCCAACTGCTATAATTTTCACCCTAAACAGCTGGTCAACATGCAAACAGAGAAAGAAAAATGGTGAGAACAGAATTTTGCATTGCCACAGGGACTCAAACACCAGCCTTAGTGAGTATATGTTCCCACATTCTCTCTGGTGCCCTACTATCATCCTGTGTTACTTTTAAAGAAATGTAGGTAAATGAAGTGTTGTTCTTCCCAAACTTTAATAATGCGAGTGTGTATGGTGAAATGGAAAGAAAAGGAGGTAACTGAGTAGAAGGCAATAGGTTATAGTAAATAGCTCATAAAGATTCCTAAGACCTGTCAGCCTTATGGTGGTCTTCACCCAAACCTTTGCCTGCTTACCCCCAATTTTGCTGAATACATTTTTGTTGGCCTTAGGACTCTGTTCACTTTACCACAGCTAACCTGTGCTAAAATGCTTGCGCTCTCTCCCTAAAACATAGTTTGATTGGCATATAACTAATTTACTTATACGTCTTTAGTAAAGTGCACTATGTGTGTTAAAGTCCTGTCAATTGAATACTGCTAGTTGGCCTGCAACACTGATTGTACAACCAACTTAAGTAGCCCTTTAAACATGTCTCAGGCCTACTATTGAAGCACCTGTGCATGCAGTAAATGTCGACCTGGCATAATAACCTTTTTTTGCCGTCTCCAAGCTAGCTTTTCTAAACCACGTCACCACTAAGGTAGGCCCTACACAGCCCAAAGGGCAGGGTGTAATGTATTTAAAAGGTTTAACATGTACATTTGAGTTTTACATGTCCTTGAAGTGAAAAACTCTTTAATTCGTTTTTTCACTACTGCAAGGCCTATTTCTCCTATAAATTAACTTTGGGATTACCTCATATCTGTAATTCACAATCTGGAAGAGTTAAGTTTTTAAAGTTTGGTGTCCCTGGAATCACAATTTAAAATCACAACTTAATGTGAAGTCAGATTTTAAATTGTAATTCTGAAAATGCCACTTTTAGAAAGTTACCAGACACTGAAGTAATGGGTCCTTTTACTGTCAGCAAGGCTAGGCCATTGAACAACATCAAACCTAAGAAAAATGTCACTACTGACCTACCTTAAGAGAAAGTTCATTTAAATGTGTGAACACTTCATTGTATGATTGTCATCACCATTTATGTACTATTTAGTCCATCCGCTGTTCATTCACATTTACAATTGAAAAAGTCATACAGAAGAGCAAAAAACATATTGTAACATTAAGCTAACATTTTTGTATTGGAATAGCCCACTAGAATTACAACATGAGACGACATTTCATAACATGACAAACCAGTAATAATGATTATACAAAGCAATGGTGTGTCCAATTCTGAAGTTCAACACCCTTGAGGGGCTTATCACAGTTTCATGGTAATTGGTGGCCCATGTCCAATGGGCCATTATCAGAGGATGCCAATGAATTGTTCAAATAGGTGCTAGACAGGGATGTTCTATTTCATAGTTCACGTCCTGTTCCCTGTGCCCCAATAATGTCTTTTACAGCACTCCCTGGATTAAAACCCTGTCAACATGTTTCAAACCCCACACTGAATTCATTGTTCTCATCATGACACAGAACTTACGGATATTACATAAAGAAAATAAATCAACGGACAAAAGTCAGTGCTGTGCAACAATTACCAGTGGGCTTGACAACATCTAGAGAGCGCATTGTACTCTTCAACTTATATCTGTTTTGTGTTCAACCTAAAATATCATGTCCATTATTACATCAATGGTGGTAAACATCTGTGCTTTGTTTAAGAATGAAAGTAAAAAGAAAGGCATGTATTAAACAAACTCCTTGAGAAGGGGAACACACAGTGGGAAAAATCTTAATGTAGGGGCACTCACTTGATTACGGGAAGCCCATGTAAGCCATCATATTCACTGACAGTGCACCGTTCCTGCACCACTGGTTATATCGCAATAGTGTGGTGGCCCAACAAATCGTACGCAAAATATCTTACCTAAGCTGCTGGATCATTGTTATGCATTGTTAGAAATGGGGTCTCTAGTTGGCAGTCAATTTGCACTCTATCCAAGCAGGGGCTCTCACTCTAGTCAGGGCAATGGAGAAACACACTTAGATAACTCCTGCTTACCCCTTTGGTAGCTTGGCACAAGCATCCAGGCTTATCTCAAAGGCAATGTGTAAAGTATTTGTACCAAAACACAGAGTAATACAGGGAAAACACTTCAAAATGGACACCACACCAGCTTAGAAGAATAAGCAATATTTATCTAAATCAAACAAGACCAAAATGACAAAAATCGAACATACACAAGTCAAGATCTGAATTTTCAAAAGAATAAAAGTCTTACTCCATAAAAACAATGGAAATGTTGATTTTATACAAAGTACCTGGTTTGCGTCAAATATAAAGCTGCACGGGCGAGCGTGCATCAGAAAAGTCTGCGATGCGTCACTTCCTTACTCGCAAGTGAGGCCATGATTCATTTCTTTTACGGTCAGGTCAGCGATGCATCGTTTTTCTCTCCTGCAAGAGAGTGATACGTCTATTTCCAGACAGGCACCTCGGATCCGTGCAGGCCTGCGTTGATTTCTGACGGTCAGCATTGATGCGTGAGAAATCCGGTCACACAGTGTTGGAAAACCGCACTGCGTGTGGTTTGCGTCATCAGCAGCCACAAAATATTAATATAAACTCCAACTTGAACATTAAATTGAATTTTAAATTACTATTAGAATCAGTCCCTGAACCATTTTTCTAGATATTCCCAAACTGAATCTAACACGTATTACATTTATTAGTGTACAGCAGTGTTAGCCTGTGGGAGAGCCAGCCTTGTCTTAGTGAAAAATGCTACTTCGAGGTATGTCAGTTCTAACATGCTTAGAGAGGAGAGCACAAGAACTTTACCTCTGGTTAGCAGAGTCTAGGGCAGACAAATAGATGGGTTCAGCAACAGAAGGTAAAAATCAGGCGTGAACCTGCAGAAAGGGAACATTTCTATCAATTTTCAGTTTAATTACTGCATTCTTGCAGTGAGCACATAAAAATGAAGATATTTTCATAATTACCAACATAACAGGGTATGCTTGTGCACCTTTAGGAAAATTGTTCTAGTTATCTGTTTCGAATTAAAATATGCCTTTTACACTAACTAGTATCTCTGGTTGCATGCATTGGGACATCAAAATTTAATAGCAAAATTATATTTAAAATGTAGAGTAAGAAAACTGGTACATTTCAAAGAAGTCTCTTGAGACTCCAGAGCGCTAACTTCATCACAGGTTTTCAGTACTTTTCTGAACTTGAACAGGAAAGTTTCAGTCTGTAAATTGAGCCTATTGTGTTACCAGAGAAGAACTTACAAAAGACTTGTGTAAACCGTTTAATGTGCTTAGTGTTGGGTATCTGGGAAATAAGCTGAGAGCTGGCTCTCAAGCTATGTGGAGGACCATAGTTGAGATTTTTTGTTCTCAAAACATTCAGGTTAATGTAATACAAAATGTGTAGACTCTTTGAATAGATTTGAAAATAATTATATATTTCTTTTTACAGGGATCCATTTAAGTTGGTGTGGATGGTTGGTTACATGATTACATTTTTTCAGATTAAAAAGGGTTCTAATCAGGGTATTTTTAACATTGTATATATTCTTATTGTGGGTCCAGGAAAGTAGAATTGCCTTACTCAAACCACAAGTGGATAAAAGCATTGGAAGATATGATTTTGTGGGTAAAGGAGAAAAATGGAAACCCCCAATCAAGATATGTAGTTAATGAAAGCAGTAGTTAGAAATCTTTAAGATTTTTTGTTCTGAAAAGTAGATTCATAGTGAAAGCTCATTGTGGCCTTAGCCGGGTGCCCCAAATGACATCAGTTTATGGCTCTCAGTTTGAGGACATCTGTTTTAAATTTACATCTGCCTTCAGCTGCACCGCAAAGTTTCTCACAGATGTTTCTTGTTTTGAAAAGTTTCCTTTTGATAGGGATCATAAGGATCATACAGTGGTGTCCCTGAGATTAGTTTGGTTTGGGGTTAGCATTATTTCCGTTGGATGGAGGCCAGTCATGATCCAAGATTAACACAGTTTAAGGATAGGAGCTACACCAGTGAGAAGATTAAAAGGATCACCCATTGAGGTTGATGATTAGCTATCTACATATAAATAGAAGATAACATTGAACTGTCTCATAAGAGAGGTCAGACTTTCCATATAGAAGTTAAACAAAAGTAAAGAAAGGGCTGAGCCCTTAGTGGGCTCCAAGTGGAGAAGTTTTGGGGGTGCCAAAAGGAAACAAATCTCCTATGCTTGGGTTCTGTCAGAAAAAAAAAATATTTGACGTGTTACAGCACTGAGCTAGATGTGGCACTGCACCCAAGCCAGTGTAGATGGAGCCCATCTTAAATGTTTTTGAAAGCCTTGGAAAGGTTTAATAAGACTACTGCTTTCTAGCACCCGCCATTGATTACCATCTGAAGGTCACGAAAAGCAGATATAATTGTCAATTATGTGCTCATGCTGGGTCTAAACCATGTTTGGGGATTAGGTAGCAGCTTGTTGTTTTTTGTTTTCTAAAAAAAATTTGTGGTTGACAAGTGACAACTTTTTCAAGTAGCTTAGCAAAGTGAAATATTAGCAAGTATGTCAGAAATGTGAGTTGTCTGGGTTTAGGGAATTTTATTGTTACTTTAAAGGTGTTTGGGACCATTTCTAGGGTTAGTCAGTGGATGATAATTTGGGTAATCGTTGGAGAGGCAGCTAATATGATTGATTTTATTTCCTTTAGAGAACAAGAAGGCATGCTCAAGAAAATTAGAGTCCTGCAATTGTTTGAAGTTAGAGGAGTGAACTTCAAAATCTAGATCACCTCTTTAGTCTGTTTCTGAGCTTCAGGAGTTTGTGTGGTTAGCCATCATTCTTTCCGTGGCAGGAGTTTGAATAACATTTTAAATTTTTCTTTATTTGTTTTGAAAGTAGTTGGCTAGCTGTTCCATTAGTTTTTGAGAGGGGCTGCAGAGCAGATTCTGGCTGTGGTGTTTCTGAAAAAATCTTGTGTTTAGAACACCTTTTGTTGGTTTTGTAGAGACAACATTTTATGCAACTAACCTAGTCATTATAGTTGGGTAGCTATGCTACACCTACATTTCATTAGGTACATTAAGGACAAGCTTTTATATGGTTATTCCCGGCTTCAATATATAACGTGGGGGACAGTGCTCTCAATTCTGAATTGTAAGGTTATTTCAACTCCCTAAAGAGTTCTGTGAGCAAATAGAGTAACTAGAATGTGGGACAGTTGCAATTATAAGGTCATGTAATTATGATACTTTTTAGGCACAGTTGATGGGAATTTTATTCCTTATAAAATGCAGTTTTCTAGGTCCCTCTGCAGCCTGTCTGCTTTGAAAGGATTGTGTGGGTCCAGTGAGTCCTCAGAGAGTTGTTTGGGAAATGAGGTGCTTAATGACGGTGGATGTATCACATTATTGACAACCTTTTGGGGACCAGCAAATCCCCTTTGAAATGCAATTTTCCTTCCTCCTTTCCCAGCATTTGCTGTCACAGCTCAGGTTAGGTGCATGGAAGCAGAAAACCTGTGTGATGTGTGACCACCACAGTCTACTTTCACAACACAACTTTACCAAGCATGAAAAATATCGCATGAGAGCTAACATCCGTTTTAGCCACCCTGAATTTTGGCTAGACATCTTGTCACTAGAATCGGTAAGTGGTCTTATCGTCCACCTATCCTCAGTTATGCCCAGCCCCAAAGAATGCTTCAATTCAGTATGGTGTAGCATTTGGCTACCCTAACCCCGCAGAACTGGTTACGGCCACAAGCACAGGCAGGGGTAAAGGGTGGATGGGGAAGAAGACTCGAGTAGCTGGAGGCACCATAATCTGCTGACAGAGATCTAGGCAACATCACTAAATTATGAACAGTGACTTGCAACACAAATTTACTATTGCAGGCATGTATATATAAAATACTGAACCAATAGATATAATATTTATTCTTTTGGTTTTACTGGTTTATAGCACTATGCATAGTGGTGTTATTTCTTCATCTCTATTTTGTATCTTAGTGTCAGGGGCGGCTCCTCCTTTAGGGCGGAGGAGTGTTGCTCCCTTGCCAGCAGCAGCAGCTGCAAACCTTTGAAAGAAAAGGATAATAACCTTTGTTTATTAACCTTTTATTTTGAAGGGATAATAAACTTTGTTTATTATCCTTTTCTTTTGAAGGGGCGGGGCCACGGTGTGATGAGCAGGGAGGGGGAGTACTCAGCACTCCCCCTCACAGCGCATGTATGTTTGGCCGTCCATCTCGGGCCGGCCAAACATACACGCCCAGAAAGCTGTTGCCGGGCTGGAGAGAGCCTGCACAGGCTCCCAGTCTGCCTGGGGGCGCCTGCCTGGGCACTCCTAGCCAATCCTGACACTGCTTTGAGCAGCATCAGGATTTCCCGCAGGGCAGGCTGGGAGCCTGTGTCTGCAGCAGCAAGACGGGAGAGGAGCAGCACGGCGGGGAAATAGGTAAGTCTTTTTTAAAATTTTATATATGTTAATGTTTATTTCTTGAGTGAGCCCCCCATGGTGCCCTGCCCCGCCCGATCCAACCACCACGAGCCGCTCCTGCCTATTTTAATGGTATTTCTTTGTATCCATATTGACTCTGCCATTGTCTGTGCAAGCACTTTGGGGAAGACACCTCCAACTCCTTAGAAGAGTGATATAAAGATTGGAAATGTTTCATTCCACTTTTGTGGCCAGTGAATTACATTAGTGGAAGGAAAGTCTGCCAGTCAAAATACAACACATCCAGACTACTCATTGTTATGTTAATATTAGTTCTATTTTTGTGACAAGAGACCCTGTGTAAAAATATATACATAAATAGAAGAACATACTTTTGTATGCAAAGCCTTTATTTCATAAGGCATATGAATAGCAAGTAAAAATGTGTAAGCGTGTATTCCAAATCCCAGAGAAGAAAGCA
This sequence comes from Pleurodeles waltl, assembly GCF_031143425.1. Taxonomy (NCBI): domain Eukaryota; kingdom Metazoa; phylum Chordata; class Amphibia; order Caudata; family Salamandridae; genus Pleurodeles; species Pleurodeles waltl. Next base: position 494,869,795 of record NC_090442.1, on the reverse strand, counting down.
GGGTTGGTGTGCCTCGTTTCCATTTTATCTTAAGTTGTTTGAACACCTGTATGAGAGTGCTATTACATCACTCATCCTCTACTCCCGATGATTGGAAAGAGAAAATGACAATGTGAGCGCAGCAAATGGCTGAACTGACCCTTCATTGCATCCGACGTTTCTCCAGGCGGCTGAAGACATTGGACTGAGTTTGAAGGCCTACAGTCAATGCTGGTGCGTTTGTCACTTTCTTTACTCCTCTAAGTTAATTACAGGAGGGGTGATGCGGAGAGAGAGAGGAGAGAGATCAGGGAGGGAGATGAAATTAAGAGGGAAGCGAAGAAGAGAATGAATATATGGATGCGAAGCTGCTTTGAGATTTTTGCCAAGTCTGCTTTGGAGGCCCCGGCCTCTCCTGCTGCATCTCAGCCGTCACTCTCGCTTTGACACAATCTCTTTCTTGCTGATTTCTTATACGTAAACAGAAACAGAAAAAGCACATTCCCCATAGCAAACTGATGGATGATTTCAGTGAAGGGATGCGTTTTGGCTTCTTGACAAATGCAATAATCATTAGGATACAATGTTTCTGATTACCTCTGCCCCACTGGCCGCTGCCTAAACGGTAATGAAGGCGTCCTAGAATCTGCTGTGTCATTATTTACCATTCTTTTTGCCAAATTCAGCTGTAATTGGAACTTGAGAACTATGGGCCAGATGTATCATCACGGCCCTTTGCGATTCGGAAATAGCGATTTTTAAGAAATCGCTATTTCCGACTCACAAAGTGGCATGTATCACATTTGCGAATCGGTAATAGCATTTTCTTAAAAATCGCAAATGCTATTACCGATTCGCAAATTGCGATACCGGCCCCATTCGCACCTGTGGGCCTGTTGGCCCATATCTGTGAATTTTTTGCATTTCCAAAATTGCAATTTCTGAACCAGAAATCACAATTTTGGAAATGCAAAACCCCAGGGTGCTGGGGGGGGTAAGGCCCCCTCTGCTGCACCCCAAAAGTTATTTTAGTAACATGTACACATGCCAAAAGGGCATGTGTGCTTTACATGTACAATTTAAAAATGCATTTTAAATGCATTTTTAAATTTTGCACATGGTTACCCCCAAGTTCAACTTGGTGGTAATTAGCGATTCCTAAATGCAAAAATCGCATTTAGGAATGGCTTCATACATGTGCTAAGAAATCGCAAATAATGAATCCTTATTTGCGATTTCTAATTTAGAGAGTCACAATTTGTGACTCTCTAAACCGGGTCGCAATTTTAAGGAATCGCTATTTTAGCGATTCCTTAAAATTGCGTTCAGTCTGTATTTCATACATTCTGAAATGGCATTTTGCGTTCACAAACGGGCATTCGCACTGTTTGCGAATGCAAAATGCTTTCATACATCTGGCCCTATGTTATGCGGAGTGGTTTCAGTTAAAAGTGACTAACCATTGGTAAAAATTTGAGACATTAACTGAGGGGTTTGTTAAGGTGCTACGTTCTTAACAAATCAGATACCTAATGAAGAACGAATGTATACTTGAATGACACCGGAACGACATAAGAGCAATATTTTGGGACAGACAGACATGAGGACTAAGCGGACTGTCAAAGCGTGTTGAGAAAAATGATTTGCAAATGTTTGATTTAAACATTAAAACTAATATGTAGTTAAACCACTGGATATGTCATAATAGTGTTCTTCTTTTCTGATTTCAGAACGCACTCTGAAAATGACAGTACCTCGATAGCACTCTGTGACCCCTGCACGAGTCCTACGAAAACAGACTCTTCCTACAGTAAGACTGCCAAGCAGTGCCTCGAGGAGCTATCCGGTGAGTACACGCGCTTGCAAACAGGGTAATACTGTGCTTTGAATAGTTCTTTGCTTACGGAAATTTACTGTCTAGCAGTTTACTCGAGGGGGAGAGTAGGATTTAAAATAATGCCCCTGACCTCCACTTATATAATTGAAACAGTAAAAAATGGGTCAAAGCACTTCAGCTGTAAATCGTTGGATGCGAGCTGACTGCGCCTCATTGGAGAGCGGCCTTCACCTACGGGATGCATGGGGAATTTCACGTAATAGTGCCTAGAGCCCCGCGTCATCCGACTAGTCTCATCAGGAATCAGACATTGTTGTTCTGTCTCTCCGTGAATGGGAGAAAGCTGAACCCTGGTCTCAACAGCTCACAGACAAATGCAATGTGACGTGTTTCGAGGCAGAGCAGCCCTTCAAACTAATGCGCCTTTATAAAATATCATTTCCTTCAAGTATTAAATGGCTGGCATGATCTAAATGTCGGCATATACGTTTCCATATTTCTTCCACTGTAATGCCAACATTGCACGTGACTGCAGGGCCCTTATCACTTAACATTTTAACACAAAAACAAATTTGTATTGGTGCTATTTTGATTTGTTTAGTTTGTCCGATTTTATTATGTCAGCTTTACTTTCCACAGGACTTGATACTACATATGCTGAAAAAGAAAAAAAATATATGTATGCTTTACTTTCCACAGAACGTAATGCTATATATGCTGGAAAATAATAAAACGGAAAGGTTACAGGGAAAGTTATTGTTGGGCTCACATTTTAAATGCACAAAACCAGATGAAATTCAGCTGTTATAGTTAGTTACTTAAAGTAAGTATAACTCATGCCCTAAGGTAACTATATCTTGCGCCCTCCCCATGCACAGTTTTCTCAACAATAATGTTACTGCAAATGTTACAATGATACTCTTGATGTTACAAAAGATTTCATGAGTACTGTAATATCTGGGGTTATTAGCAGTGCATGGTGAGGGCGGCGGGTTATAGTTACCTACCTTAAAAGACACTATGCACAATATCGTTTAAAACACTATTTAATATCCAGTTGCAGAGAGAATGCTATAATCTCCTTGTGTAATAGTTTTTGGTGTGCATGGGAGAAGAGTGTGGAGATAGGCTGTTGTATTTACTAGGTATATTTACTAGTGAACTCTGCTCTTCCTGTACTGGTGTCTATAATACCTACACGTATGCTTTGAGTGACTCTTCAAAACAAAGGCATGATGATAATTGACTGTTTACCACAAATCACAGTTTAGGAGAATACGGAGAGTTTGGGACTTAGAGCCTGATTACAAGTTCCATTGTATCTTATGGAACTTGTAAAATGGCGGGCAGGATATCCTTCACATTTGTGATGGAGTATCCCATCCGCCAAGGCCGTAATCAGGCCCTTAGTGTGTAATTCTCATGGTCAGACACTTTATTTTCTAATACTGGTGCACGTGAATACAGTTCTACTTTAAATGTGCTGACTGGGGCAAAGAGATTTATGTTCCACATCTTTGTTTCCCCTCTTGACCATACTGTGTATATTTAATTTCTCTTTAGCTCATTTGCCATGTCTGTCAAAACTGTGAGTGCTTTAAACAGGTGTAATACTGGTAGGGAACCCATCAATGAGATGTAGGTGTCACCAAATTTTCGTTCAGTAATCCGGAGATTATCCCTTTTCACAAACTCTTTGTCTTCTGTTTTTTCCTAACTGGTGGTGGATATTCACCTTGTTATTGCAAAGCTTACTCATGCAGAAACTGATATTCAAGCATTCCATGGCATTTTAACTGCTGGTTGGGGCATCATTTAAGGGTGACCAGGGGTAGCCACCTGACCAGGGGTAATGACAATTCTCTTGCATATGTAATTCTACTCGTAAGGGTTTGGCTTCAACTGAATCAGGACATTAAACTGACAGTGAGATGTGTATTAAAATGAATAACTAGCATGAGGCATGGTGTACTATGAATAGCACTGGTTATTAATGTATTTATTCTCATTGTTCTGGAATTTATTTTTATGGTTTAGACACTCATATTGAGTTGGCTTTCTGTATAAACTCCAGTCCAGTTCAATTCTTCTAAAAATATAACTTATGACTTTGATAATGTTCATGCAGTCTTACATAAAGTACACATAGGGGGAAGTGGATTTTAATTTGCTCATTTTACTAAGGGTTTTTGAAAAAGTCTCTATATTTGTGTTATAGATAATTGTTCTGATTAATTGACATTCGTCTGAAAGAGAGAGCTTTCTTTCAGTTGACATCTTTATGTCAAGAAATGGAACCTGTATAAAGATGAGATTAGGGAGTAACTCATCTCTACTTTCTAGAGATTTACTTCGCTGAAATGCCAGGAGATGCATCAACTACTCCATGCATTGGTTGCAGTTCTTACTCACCTGCAGCCTGAGACACTAGAAATCCACAAAAAGAAGCATGAGCACCCATACTAGAACATGGTGCACTTCCTTCTGTCATGTATTCAGAAATTACCGGTAGGGTTGCCACCTACTTTCTGGATTACGTTGGCATGCTGTACATTAGTAGATTACGGAAAGAAATATTAAAGAAATACACATAATTAGAACACATGAAGGAAGCATAAGAGATGGATAGGGAAAGTGTGGGGAACTGGCACCCTATTGCAGTTCCCCCCAGACACCTTTTGCCTGGTTAGTGGAGTGAACTGGGATCCTGCTAAGGAGGTGCCCAGTGCCAGTGTTCTTTCCCTAAAATTGCAAAATGATTGATACAATTGGCAACACCTTTAGCTGCCACTATAAGTCCCTAGTAAATGGTACTTTGGTATGCAGGGCATGAGGTACTAAGGGTAAGCCTTGAGGGCAGCAGCACAGCTTGTGCCACCCTCAGGGAGCATGCATTCAAATCCCCCAGCACTGCCATTGCAGGCTAAGTGTCCTGGTGTAATCACAAAATGCAAAACTGACATGGCTCACAGCGTGTGTGCCCTGTACACTACACACTGCATGCAATACAGTTAAGTCACCCCTCTGGCAGGCCTTCCAGCTGTAAGGCAAGGTGCACTACACTGCATGTGTGGGCATAGATGCATGAGCAGTATACCTCTACTGTGTCCCTTCCAAACCTGGGACATAGTAAGTGAACAGATCAGCCATTTTTCATGCGTATGCTGGACACTGGTCAGTACGAGTTTAACAGCTACATAATGGCCACTCTGAGCCCTGGGTTGTTTGGTATCAAACAACTCAGAATGCTAAATCCAAACTGGTTCCATTATTGGATGTATTCCAAATCTACTGAAAGGCCACCTTAGAGGTGCCCCCTGCAAAAGCAAACTACCCATGCATGGTTGCTGGCTGGTCACAACCAGCCTGCCACCACCTGTCAAGATTCTGGAATCCTGGAGTGAGAGCGTGTGCTCTCTCGGTCCAGAGAACAAAGCTGTTCATGGGCAGAGGTGTTAACCACCTCCTCCAGGAATGTGCACAGCCCTGCCTATGAGCTTTAAAGGGTTTACCAGTCTTGAAACTCAACCCCCAGCCCTGCTGCTAGCAGCAGGTGACTGCTGCTGCCCCTGTTGCAAACCCCTACTTGTGGAGGGAGCAATGGCAGTAACATGCACAAAGGACAGGAGAAGTGGACACCCCCAGCTTGCACCACCCCTAAGGTGTTTCATGCAAGGTGACCCCTCCATTTCATTTTCCTCCATCTTGCATGGTAGGAAAATAGCCTGTCAGGGATAGGGAAGTGACCTCTGCCCACAGGAAGTGGTCACATAGTGGATGTAGCCACCCTAATGTAGATGACCCATTGGTCACTACTAGCTACTCCCCTAAATGCCCACTAAATGCTGTATTTAGTGGGCACCCCTGGACCTGCAGAATAGATTCCAAGGACACAAGAAGACCAGCAACAAAGACCCAAGGCTCGAGAACTGCATTCCTACTGCACAAAGAAAAAGGCAGAAAACCGTGACTGCTGCACCCACGACTTCACAATTGCCATTGAGGGATTGCTCGGAGATTGGACAGAGTCTTCCGCTCTTCAGAAAATCACAGAAGATCTCCCTCCAGAGTGAAGACATCACTCTGTTGCACCAAAGAGCCAAAGACCAGTGAAGTACACTTCACTGAGCAGCTGTTGACCAAGGAACCGGACGTCGCAGCCAGACCAGATTTCACCCAAAGGACCTGGAGGACAAACCCAATGGCTGAACTATAGCCAGGGATACTGGTCACTCAACGTCGGACACCAAGAAGAGAAGTCCACACTGGACTCCAAAAGGACCAGGAGGAAAGCCCCAGTTGAGGGACTTCAGAAACCACCAGAACCACCCATTTGAATGGCCCTGCTGACCTGCCAGCGGCCCTCAAAGTTACCTTACTCCTGCTTCCAAGGGCACATTTCTGCACAGCTCCTGACTCATCTATCTGCTTTGCACAGAGCCTCCCTGGGCCCTGCACCAGTCAACCAAGTGTGCTCTAAGGGTCCCCCATCCCTTGCAACCTCTACACTTCAAGGGGACCCACCTTGAAATCCACCTGTGCATTTCTATTCAAAGTGGTCCCCGGCAGTGGTCCTGAACCAGCTCCAAGGGATTTCCAGCAGCTCTTCCTGCCAAAACTTGAAACCTCCCAAACTCCTCCATCTGACCCACTGGACTTCTTGATGACCTTGACCTAACAATAAAAGGAGACATTGGTAAATGCATTGCCTGATTTTATGTGCATTTTAAAGTTTTCTCCCATTGATCCCTATGGTGTGTAATACGTACAAAAAGAACATTTTTGCTAAACTTTGAAAAATCATAATTTAAAAAGTATTTACCGAATTTGATGATCTTGGTCGTAAAAAATGTATAAAAATGTGAAGGATTTTTGTAAATTTGTCTCAAGTTATTCTTTTGAGTGTATCTTCATTTATTGATACAGTGAGTACAACTAATGCTTTGCACTTCTCCAAGATTGGCCTAACTGCTTGACCAAGCTACCATAAAAATTAGAGCATTAAGTGGTCTAGTTTTTACCTTTGTAAACCCATGTGTGGTTGTCTGGGCTCTCTGCACGGTATGCCTGGTTTTCCACACTACACAGAGAGCCAGCTTCCTACAGAAAGTGAACAAATTAACTTCTTGGTGACTCCGGGGGACAACGTAAAGGTAGAAATTAGGGTGTGTAAAAAAGATAGCATAACTTGTGTGTGTAAAAGAAATGGATGTGTGGTGTCTTATTTCCACTTTCTTTGAAGTGGTTGCCAGCTATAAATAACACTATGCTTTAATCCAGGCACAAACAGCAGGGCACTCGTTGATGTTGTGGAGATCAGGACTTAACTCATACAGATGGACATAGCAAGATGAGGTGTGTCCACTAGTGATTGGTGGGTGCAGGAGTGGACAAGGTTTCTTTTGGGCTATCCTGTTTTTTTTCCAACCTCTATTCCGTGTTATTTTTTTGTCCTTTAATTTGCGCATGAAATATGTAATTACCAACTTTTTGGCACAAGTGCAGCAATACTGAAAGTTCATTACATAAATAAGTCTTATCTTTTTGTGTGCTGTTTACGTGGTCAAATATGACTATGTAACTTGCACAACAAAGCTCTTAAATATGTATTAAACTTTGGTAACCTATTGCCTCTGGGTAGATTACTTTTTGTCTCACTTTTGTGTTTGTTTTGTGGCTAGCTTATTGGCAATGGGTTATTTCTATTGTCACTGTGGCATATTGTCTCAAGATAAATTCTGTTTGCTTTTCTAGTTCTCGAGCAAGTAGAGGAATTCCTACAAAATACAAAGTTGAGGAACTAGGAGGGAGGAGAAAACAAATCCCACGAGGCAATCTGTACGCAGAAGCATGTCTTATCATGCTTTTATGAGATGGTAGTAATCTAATATGCAACGGAAATACTGTTCCTTTAAGAAAAAAGGTGCATATCTGAACTTTGCTTTAGAGATTGAGTGACACTTGGTTAATTTATATGCAGTTCTGTTACCAGTGTTTTCTACACCACAACACCAGGGCAGACCAAGCAGTTTGTTACTGTCAGCAGCGCAAAAAAACGAATTCAGTGGATAATTGGGGCCATTTGTAAGCGTCATCCTAAACTTGCCTTGCTCTGGTAACCTGTGGCATTGTGAACCGGACAGCAGCACCTCACCGGCTCCTATCAGGGCTCTGTGTGCTGCCATGGCAGCCGGCGCCCTGTGCTGCAGTACCAGGAACGAGCCACAATTCTGCGCATGCAGGCTGAATACTAAAATGCGAGAGGGGCTTGGGCACAGCCCTGCTTCTGCGCTTCATTCCAGCCTGGATTGAGCTCTGGCGCGAAGGCTACAGCTTCCAGCACCGCGTCAGCTTGTTTTACGCGGAGGGGCTGCGCGGCTTGCCTGCGCGCACCACGCGATAGTACTTGCGTCCTGTGCACTTCAGCCTGAGAGCCGTGCAGCCCAGTAAGATGAGATCTCAACAATCGAATGAAAATGCCAAGTGGATGGAGGTGAGGAAACACAGGAGGCTTTTGGGATTACTTCTGTTTTGGAGCAGGATACTGGAGGAACTCTCATCTGCATGAGAAATAGCTGAGCAGAAATGACCTCAAATGCTGCTGATTACACACAGCGGGATCTGCTTATGAATGCGTAGAATAGACAAAAACAGACCAAGTCTTTAAAGCATTTACTGCATTTGGGATACTGGAGATGTTCTAGTTTGTTTTAGATCTGTTATATTTTACATTACGATGACCACTCCAGGGACCTTCTAGAATACCTCGGAGTCTAAACTGGAATCATGTGATTCTTAATAAGAAAGGCAGAGTCTTCCTGGAAAAACATGCAGCGACCCACAGAACTATCGGTTTTTAAAAACAAAGGTGACAGGCGAGGAAGTGCCTACCTCTACAAACAGAAGTCTCTGACAAACCTTGCTCTGCTGAGTGAGGCTGAGGCGGGAGAAATGAGGCTAACCACCTACCAGGCGGCCTGGCTTGAAGATTCTTCAGGGGCAAGTTGGAGGTTCCTCCAGAGGAAGGATGAGGTTCAGGCAGGCTCCCTTTCAAAGGCGCTCTCCAAATCAGTGCACTCACTCTCCTACACCAGCAATGCAACTCAGGGGGATGCAGGTGCCTCAACGCCTTGTGAAGGTGGCTCCACATCACTCAACAAATTGGGAGACCAGTCTGCTCTTGTCAGAGAGGCCAGCCAAGATGCATCCGATGTTTCCAATGAAGACAGCAGCAAATCAGATGATGAAACCACATCCTGCAAATCAGGTCTCACCTACAGGAGCTGGAATGAGGAGGAAGAAGAAAGCTGCTTGCGGGAAGGGACTGCACAATTGGATGAGGAAGTCATATTGACCATGCTGGGGGACCTGGAACAGGTACTTTACACAGATATTTTAGGTAAGCCCAGACTGACTTAAAAATATATTTTCAGACAATAATACGAAAATATTCCTCATTTCTCACTCTGTGTTTCTACCACTATTGGAACTTGGAGCCAAAAATGTTAATGACATTATACCTGTAACTGGTCATGCCTTCGAGGTGAATAATTATGTATAATTACCCTACACCTAACGAATGTGGGCTAGAACTGATTGGAATTACAGGGGTGGAAACTACCAAGCCTCCAAGTTAAAGCTCCTCTAAATTTTGAGGACTAATGTTGGCTATTGCAGGGTCAAGAACTACATAGTAATCCACTGCAATTTCAATGTTTTATGAATGGCCAAATGAGTAAAGGTTTGCCAGTAGAGGATTATTTAACAGACATGATTTGTATTCACCAGCCAGCAGGGCAGAGGTTATTTCCTCTTTCTGATGATTTAATGCAGTTAATGATTATTGATTGCTTCCTGGGGTTTATAATGTAGCTGTATCACAAAAAATGACCTTTTTGTGTATGCTTGTATTGCCTAAGCAGAAGGGATAACTTTCAGTAAACATTAGTAACACTTTGAGCTCAAAATCCCTTTGAGGGTATTGATTCACGTTGTTGGACGTTTTTGACCATTTTATGAGCACGATTGTAATGAGTGTGAGTAAAGTCAATGGAAGACTTAATGGGGAATATAGTACAGATAAAGGTCTTACAAAATGAGAAGCTGAAGAAGCATTTTTATAGCAAAAAATGCAGTTTACATAGGAAGGCTGGGTAGATTCAGTTGCTTCTCTCCCTCTAAAATTAAATATATGAAATATTTAGTAATTTAGTCTGCTCAATAATCTTCCTCCTTCGTTAAAGGGTAAGCTGGTGCATGTATTGGTTTTGTAATATAATGCAGACTTTTTGAGAGCTAACAGTTTTGTTTATGAACTGAATGAACAGCTGCTCAGTTTGCTTTTTCATTATAGTCACTGAGGAAATGGTGAGAGGCAGGACTTATTTCCAGAGCTGTTAACGGAAGCAGGGAAGCGTTCCCTTTTTTCTTCATGCATATTTGATAGCACCTTCTTAGCTGCCAGCTAATTCCCCACCATGGGGGAGAATTTGGTGCAGTCAAGGTTTTTTAAACTGTTTTCTCCTGAACACAGTTTTTCCCTCTGTATTACTTCGTCTTCTAAACAAAAAATGTACTGCAATTACAAAATTCATTGGGACACTTGAATCTCTCTCTCTCTTTTTCTCTCTCTCTCTCTCTCTCGCTCTCCATGTCAAGGATGGCAGCAAGCACTCCAGGGTTAGGTAAATAATGCCTAAAAAATGCCAGCAATGACCACTATAATGCCAGAGCCAGATTATGCCACTGGGCCACCATTCTGACAAAAAAGAACAACATTTGCTGAGGGGGCACCAGAGATTTCTGGTATTCCCAGACACCAGGTATTGCTGCAGGTAGTGAAAAAAAGCTGCTATCGGAGTGAGGACGTGAGGACGTGGGGAAGGAGAGACAAGGAGTCTGAGGGAAAGAGGTGAGCAGCAGTAAATGAAAAAAAGTGTTAGTCAATAATAAAATTTTAAAAAAGAAAAATGCAGCCACCACTCTTCTTGGAAGGAGGCATGGGTGCATGGGGGTGCCATAACAGTTATTGGGAACATAAATATGAGTCAAAAATTAATAAATCCATTTGAAAGTAAGAGATTAGGTTTAGAGTAGTACAGAGTCCTTAACATTGTAAACAAAGACCATTACACTAAAGGTGATTTAGGCAGAAAGAGTTCCTAGAATGCAGAGTCCAATACTTAATAATATTGGCTACTGATATTATTTAGACAACAACCTTGAGTGCTTTTAAACATAGCACTAACATTAAGGGTGGTCTGCTTATCTGCTTGTGATAACCATTCAAACCCCTTGAGTGAAAAGTGCATCTAATATTTACAAAGATTGAATGGGACTCGCTAAGAGCTGTTAAGATGCTATCGACAGGTGTGAACTGTTTGGATAACACTTACTTTATAAACTAACCTCACTTTGTAGAGAGCTATTTATATAGTGTTTACTATTCTTGAAGGATACTTTACTTCACGTGCTGTGTTCATAAGTACCAGAATGCAAGGGTTTATAAACTTAAATACCAAGATAAACATCTCACCACATAATGCAAGACCATCATATGCCACTGCACCTACTGTCCGCGTTTCCCCCTGATAACTGGATGGGTTGGAATCATCAAAGGTGCAGGGCATTGTGTATGTTTCAGCATTTAAAAACAATAGCCCCAGTTCCTGGTTTAACCTATATGCCGGATTTTAATGCGAAGTTTGGAGCAGTCCTATGCAGTGGAGTGTTATGACATCAGCTTTTGATCATGCAACCATGTATATATAATGCCACTCCACTGAGGTAAATGAGTTGAATACAAAGTAACACTAAACGAACCAATGGGCATCAATTAACAGTTTAGGTGAAAATATTGTTGCTTCATGCCTTTTATGAGGTGGCCTAATCACACAAATTGTTCCCTCACTGAACACACCTGGAGCTCTACATAGAGCACAGGATGGGAAGGAGGCATACAATCATAACACAGCCCATCAACAAGGTGGTATTGTATTTTTTGTGTGCTGGGGAGGTCGTGCTGGGGTTTATGGAGGCTGGTGGCAGACACTGTTAATTTTAAATAATACTAATATTCTGAC